>NW_006408589.1:3082766-3127351 GCF_000296735.1 Chrysochloris asiatica
GGTTCCGACTCGATGGCACCTGACAACAACAACATGTAACAAACAGGGAAAATGGTTTACACTATTGCCCCATTTTACAGATTGGAATATGCAGGTTCAGAGAGATTAAATGACTTACATTAGTTCACACAAGCCTGCAGTGTCAAACCACCAACCCCCTCTTCCATATTTCCCCCTCTTCCATATTACCTTTCATACAGTGGTGCACTGGTCAGCCAGCTCTCTCCAGGGAAAGAAAGCCCTGATCCACAATGTTTGCCAATTTCCATAGTGTAACTATTCCCACCATGATTGACTTTAATCTTTCACCAGTTTAAAAATTGACTTGGAAACTTTTAACAACTAACTCCTATTCGCCTCACTAAATGCTTCTTCTACATTACATTTATTAGCTAGTGACTTGCTTTATTGAAACATTTATTTGCTAATATTTCTTTGAACCAGCACGAATGAAAAGTTAGCAATAAAAGCAGCCCAGTCATCTAGCTTTGGGATGGCCATTGAATTCTCCAGATCCTCACCCAAACCCTGAGCATATTATAATTTCAATTTTCTCTCAGCAAAATGCCTTGTTAAAAATAATAATAATAATTAGCCATACTTGCTTTCAAATACACATCCACACCCACACATAGTAAATACACACCCACATCTGAAAGTATATACTTAAAGATCACTCCAATAATACAATTTCATCAGACCAGGAGACTGCACCCAGCCAAATATGTAGGCCAACCTCTTTATTCTGATTCTCAATAAAACCCTAGTCAGTAATGGAATAAAAATCATTCAGTCCTAATGAAGCCTTCCTCCACCAAGTGTTCATATGTAAATTCTTTGTGTGCCAAATAATGACTCTGCTCCTAACCGAGTAAGCAGCGGTTTTTATAATTTGCCTCAAAAAATTGGGAGCAATACAAAAAACCAAGGACAACAGATAATAAAATAAAAGCTCTTATCTCCGTTTGCTGCTGTCAGCAAATATTAGAATGCCACCAATGGGAGGCAGCCTCTGGAGTTTTTATTTTAAAAATTGGTAGAAGCAAATGGCAAGGTTGGTGCTCTGGGGTTGTGGCATCAGGAAGAAAGTATTTATAAGACTGTGACACTACCAAAAAGCTTAGAAGGAAAGACGGGTACCCTGCAACCAGAATTCTGGTGTTACAACTTGGATTTTCTTTTCTGCTTAATCATTTGCTTATTCATTTATTAAAGATATCTCTTGGTGGCTAGTCTGGTCAGACACAGATGAGGCTTTTAGAGACAAAGATAAAGAAGCTGCTATCCTGCCCTCAGGATGCTTTTAGCATAATGAATTATGCCAGTACTAGTATAAAAGGTAAGGAGCTCTGGTAGCGTAGTGCTTACGAATTGGGCTGCGAACCGCAAGGTCATCAGTTTGAAACTACCAGTTGTTCCATGGGAGAAAGATGAGGCTTTCTGCTCCCATAAAGATTTATAGCCTCGGGAACCCTGTTACAGGGTCGCTATGAGTTCAAACCGACTCCACGGCACATAACCACAACCAACCAGGATAAAGCGTGCTATAGGAGGTTCATGGATATAAAAGGAAAAGGATAACATCATTTAAGTGCAGAGCACAGGACCAGGAAACACTTGAAGTGGGCACTGGGTGAAAAGGAAGTTAGCCCAATGATAAAGTGTTTCAGTTCAAAGGCACAGACCGCATGTACAAAGACACTGTTGTTTGCTACTGTCTACCCAACCCATTCAAATCGGACCAAAAAACTGCCTGCTCCATGCCACCCCCTTGATCAAATGTGGATGAAATTTCTGTGGTCCACAGGGTTTCCATAGGGTTTTTATTAGCTGATTTTCAGAAGTAGATCACCAGGCCTTTCTTACTACCCTGTTTAGTCTAGAAATCCCACTGAAACCTGTTCACCACTAAAGCAAGGTACAAGCCTCCACTGACAGGTACACAAGGTACACTGACCAGAAACTGAATCGGGATCTGCCACATTGGTTGCTGTTATGTGCTGTCGAGTCAGTTCTGGTTCCAGAATAATACACGGCCTAGTCCTGCACCATCCTCACAATGGTTGCTATGTTTGAGCCCATTGTTGTTATTACTGTGTCCATCTGTCTTGTTGGGGGTTCTTTCTCTTTTTCACTGATCCTCCACTTTACCAAGAATGATGTCTTTTTCCAGGGACTAGCCATTCCTGATGACATGTCCAATATATGTGAGACTAAGCCTCACCATTCTGGCTTCTAAGGAACATACTGGCTGTACTTCTTCCAACACAGATTTATTTGTTCTGGCAGTCCTTGGTACTTTAAACATTCTTCACCAACACCACAATTCAAATGCATCGATTCTTCTCAGGTCTTCCTTATTCATTGTCTAGCTTTCACGGCTTGGGTTAGGTGCACCTTAGTACTCAAACTGGCACCTTTGCTCTTTAACACTTTAAACAGGTCTTTTGAAGAGATTAGCTCAATGCAATACATTGTTTGAATTCTTGACTGTTGCTTCCAAGAGCATTGATTGTGGATACAAATAAAATGAAATTATTGGAAACTTTGATCTTTTCTCCATTTATCATGATATTGTTTATTGGCTCAGTTGCAAGAATTTTGTTTGTTTGTGTGTTTTCTTCACTTAAAACTGTATTCTTTGATCTCCATCAGAAAGTACCTTACGTCTTCTTCATTTTCAGCAAGCAAGGTTGTGAATTTGCACATTGCATGATGTTAATGAGCCTTCCTCCAATCCTGATAACACATTTGTCTTCATATAGTCCAGCTTCAGGGATTATTTGCTTAGCACATGGACAAGTATGGTGAAAGGATACATCCCTGGCTCACACCTTTCCTGATAGTAAACCATTCAGTATTCCCTTGTTCTTCTCTAATGGCTGCATCTTCGTCTATATACAGGTTCCTCATGAGCACAATTAAGTGTTCTAGAATTCCCATTCTTGCAATGAATACTTAATTGTTCTAGAATATATGATTCAGTCAAATACCTTTGCAAAGTCAATAAAACACAAATAAACATCTTTTTGGTATGCTATGCTTTCAGCCAGGATCCAGCGGACATCGATAATGATATCTCAAGTTCCATGTTCTCTTTTCCAGTTTGAATATCTGGCAGTTCCCTGCAATCATTTCTTTTTAAATCATCTCTAAAAAAGTTGTACTTGTATGTGATATTAATGATATTGTTCAATGATTTCTGCATTCTGTTTTGTCACCTTTCTTTGGAATGGGCATAAATATGGATCTCCTCCAATCTACTGGACTGGTAGCAGTCTTCCAAATTTCTTGGCATAGAAGAGTGAGGGCTTCAAGTGCTGTATCGGTTTGTTAAAATACTTCAATTTGTATTCCATCAATTCCTGGAGTCTTGTTTTTTGCCAATGCCTTCAATGCCCCTTGGACTTCTTCCTTCAGTACCATCAGTTCTTGATCATATGCTACCTATTGGAATGATTGAACATCGACTAATTCTATTTAATACATTTATTCATATTCTGTGTATTCCTTCCATCTTCTTTTGATGCTTTTTGCCCATAGATTTCTTCAGTATTGTAAGTCAAGAGTTGGGTTTTTTTTGTTTTTGTTTTTAAGTTCTTTCAGCTAGAGAAATGCCAGGGGTGTTCTTCCCTTTTCATTTTCTAACTCCAGGTATTAGCACACTTCATTTTTGTCTTCTCAAAATGCCCTTTGAAACTATCTGCTCATCTCTTTTACTTACTACATTCAAGAGCAAGTTTCAGAGTCTCTTATGACATCCACTCTGTAAATCTTTATGGAAGTATAGTTTCATCTTTCTCCTTCAGAGATACTGGTGGGTTTGAACCACTGACCTTCTGGTTAGCAGTTCAACATTTAACCCACTATGCCACTGTTGTGTTAAGTGCCTTCGAGTTGGTTCCAACTCATAGCGACCATGTATAGGATTTCCAAGGATTGGTTGCTGAGTTTGAACCACCAACCTGGTGATTCAAACTCATCTTGTGTTCCAGTGCTTTATACCATAGCACCACATCAGGAAGACTATGGAAGACTATGCCTTAATGTATAAATGGAGCTGTATAATTGGTGCTAAGGCTCCTATCCTTTGATGAATTAAACACTAAAGACCGAAGACCAGAAGAGTTGTGGGATGACATCAAGAACATCATACATGAAGAGAGCAAAAAGTCATTAAGAAGACAAGAAAGAAGGAAAAGGTCAAGATGGATGTCAGAAGAGACTCTGAAACTTGCTCTCCAATGTAGAGAAGCCAAAGCAAATGGAAAAATTGAAGAGGTGCAAGAGCTGAACAGAAAATTTCAAAGATCAGCTTGAGAAGATAAAGCCAAATACTATAATAAAATGTGCAACGATTTAGAGTTAGAAAACCAAAAGGGAAGAACACGGTCAGCATTTCTCAAGCTGGGGGAACTGAAGAAAAAATTCAAGCCTCGACTTTCATTATTGAAAGATTCACTGGGCAAATTATTGAATGATGGAGAATGCATCAAGAAAAGATGGAAGGAATACACAGAGTCATTGTACCAAAAGGAAATGGTTAATGTTCAACCATTTCAAGAGATACCATATGAACAAGAGCCAATGATACTCAGAGAGGAAGTCCAAAGTGCATTGAAAGAAGTGGCAAAGAACAAGGCACCAGGAATTGATGGAATAAAAATTGAAATCTTACAGGAGAGTGAGGCGGCACAGGAGGCACTCACTCATCTCTGCCAAGAAATTTGGAAGACAACTGTCTGGCCGACTGATTGGAAGAGATCAATGTTTATGCCCATTCCAAAGAGAGGTGACCCAACAGAATGCGGAAATCATCAGACAATCTCAAGCGAGTAAAGTTTTGCTAAAGGTAATACAGAAACGGCTACAATCATACTTTGACAGAGAACTTCCAGAGGTTCAAGCTGGATTCAGAAGAGGCCGTGGAACGAGAGATATCATTGCTGATGTCCGATGGATCTTGGCTGAAAGCAGAGAATATCAGAAGGATGTTTACCTGTGCTTTATTGACTACGCAAAGACTTTCGATTGTGTGGATCATGACAAGCTATGGACAACATTGAGTATTCCAGAACACTCAATTGTACTTCTAAGAAATCTGTACCTAGACCAAGAAGCAGTTGTTCGAACAGAACATGGGAACACTGAATGTTTTAAAATTAGGAAAGGTGTGAGACATGGACTCAGGTGTGGCAGTGGTAGTGAGGTTGGCCCAGGATCGGACATTGTTTCGTTCTGCTGTGCATGGGGTTGCTATGAGTCAGTTCTGACTTGATGGCACCTGACAATAACAACAACAAGGCTCCTATCCTTTAGTCTTACAAAAGAAGGTAAAGAACAATGTGGCAAGTAGATTAGCTCAGCAGCATTCTTTGTTGTTGTTGTTGGGTGCCATCAAGTTGGTACCAACTCACAGCAATCCTAGCACAATAGAAAAAAACAGTTCCTGGTCCTGGGCCAACCTCACAATCGTTGCTACTCCTGAGCCCGTCGCTGCTGCCACTGTATCAATAAATCTAGTTGGAGGTCTTCCTATTTTTCTCCGACCCACCACTTTACCAAACATGATATCTCCAGTGACTGGTCCCTCTTGATAATATGTCCGAAATATGAGAAATGAAGTCTGGCCATCCTGGCTTCCAAGGAGTCTTCTAGCTGTACTTCTTCCAGAAGTGCAGATCTGTTTGCTCTTTTGGCAACCCATGGTACTTTTAATATTCTCCTCCAACACTGTAACTCAAATGCATCAATTCTTCTTTTAGGTAGGGCTCCACTTCTGTTCCAGTGCAGCTTCTTCCAGGCACCTTCCTAAACCTCTTACAGACCCATGCAAGTGGTCCTGTGCTTAGGGCCAGGGAGGGCATTCCTGCTATGCCAGCTCCTGTTGTTGTTGTTGTTCAATGTCATCATGTCAGTTCTGACCCATAGCAACCCACTATAGGGTTTCTGAAGAGCAGCTGGTTGGGTTTGAACTGCCCACCTTGCGGTTCAAAGTCCATTGCCGATCCACAGCACCACACCAAAAATCCCTGCCATCAGGTTGTAGATAAATCACCCAGCTTCACCAACCTGTTTTCTCCATTTATAAATGTGACAACAACTCTGCCTGCCCAGTAGGTTCGGATGATTCAATGGGACAACATACAAAGCTCCAATCACAGGCCAGGAGAACAGAAGGAGCACAAAGAGTAGAATGGATGAAACAGTGAAAACTCAATCTCCTATAACGTCAGGCCTAAAATTACAAGTGGGTTTTTTTATTTTACTTTTGTTTTCCTTGTTTGTTAGTTTGTTTGTGATTGTTTTTAAGGATAGCCCACTGACACTAGTTCTTTAAAAAGGTTTAGCCCTCTCAGTTCTTCCCCCATTTACCTTTTTACTTAATGTATCCATTTACCTGACAGAAATGGTGAGTCTGGTCCCTTTGAACAACCTCATCCCTCCCTACTCTAGCATCTCCCCACTATACTGTGCTCTGGCTCTGGTCTGTAAGCATCTTTAGGATCTTTTCCCATGTGTCTGGACACCAAGCTGGAGCCATAGGAACCAGATTTTTCAAACCCTAAATCAGGATGAGTGGCCTGAGTGAATACCAAAAACCGTCCTCAGACATGGGAGCTCACACCACAGTGCACTCCGACACCCATGCTCAGCCAGGCCCTGTGCCTTGCTGTTCCACAGATCTGGGCCAGACATGTCCCAGTGCTTCAGGGACGAGGGGCTGATGGGGGCTGCAGATTCAGGAGTAGCCAGTTACAGCACAGCAGTGATGGAGGCCCCAGCTGATACTGCAGAGCCAAGGGAGGGCACCAAGCAGGCTTAGGGGACCAGAAAAAGCATCATAGGGAAAGTGACCCTGGAGGGCTGTACAGCTAAGAAGGTGATGGAAACAGTTCTCATCTAAACCTCACATGTCTGGACTCCTTGAGAGCAGGAGTTTTGTCTTATCTATGAAGACATTGTGTGAAAAAGACCAGAGAAGAGTTGATGCATTTGAGTTATGGTGTTGGTGAAGAATATTGAAAGTACCATGGACCGCCAGAGAGCAAACAAATCTATGTTGGAAGTATTGTTATTGTTGTTAAGTCCCGTTGAGTTGGTTCTGACTCATAACAATCCTATATAGGGTTCTGAGGAGTGGCTGGTGAGTTTGAACCTCCAACCATGAGTTTCAAACCAACTTTGCAACCTAGCTCATTAACCCACAGCACCACACCAGGACTCCATGTTGAAAGTAGTATAGCCACAATGCTCCTTAGCATGGTAAGATTTTGACTCACATAATTTGAACATGTTATCGGGAGCTAATCCCTGGAAAAGGACATCATGCTTGGTAAAGCAGAAGGTCAGAGAGAAAGAGGAAGACCTCAAAAGAGATGGACCGGCACAGCAGCAGCAAGAATGGGCTAAAGCACAGCAACAATTTTGAGGCTAGCACAGGACTGGCCAGTGTTTTGTTCTGTTGTACATAGGGTTGCAGGGAATCAAAACTGACTGGATGGCACCTAACAAGGTGCCATCTTTGTGTCTTCAAGCAACAGGCATTTATCTCAGCCCAGAGTAGATACTAGTAAAGACAAACAAGAAAGGCAAGAGAAGAAGAAAGGAATAAAAGAAGGCAAGTCAGCCACACACAGACAAGGACAGGCCAGCACAGCGTGGTGCCAAGAGCAGTTGAGAGTATGCTGGGATACCGAGTCACGGAGCTGGGTGAGTGACCTTGAAAAGTCACTTCATTTCTCTGAGCATCAATCAGTCTCCTAATCTATAGAATGGGGTTGATAAGAGATCTTAGTTGACGTGGTTGTTATTAGGCTAAGAAGTGGCAGTAAAAGCCTTTTGTAAGCAATGTTACGACTATCCATGGCACATGGGTTGGGAAGTAGCCTACCCTTCCCAGGGGACAAAGAGAGCCAGCCAGCACTGCTCCACAATGGCTCTGAGCACTTCCTCCAGGTCTGCCCAGTCACATTCCCAAGGGGGAAAGCCAGGAAAGGCCTGCCCAGAGCCCAACCAAGAGAAAACTGCCAGCTAATTAGGCAGAAAGCTTAGAACCCATGGGGGTAGAGTATGTACAAGACTTGAACTTTTTTTTTTTTTTAATCTCAAGATTGTGCCCATTTTATTGATGCAGAATTAGGAGGTCAGAGAGATAAAGGAAATTTCATGAAGCAAAGAGTCAAGATCTGAGAAACCCAGGTATCTCCCCAGGTTGATGTTCGATGTAACACAAACAGCCTACAAATGCAGTCACCAGGCCCTGTTCACAGACAACCAGGTTTGGCAGCACAGTCTGATGCACCAGTATCTTCCATTGCAAAATTAGATTTTCAAAGATGCCCCCCAACTCCCAGAGAAAGAAGCAGGAAGGGATTTGGATGTTCCTCAAAAATTTCAAAACAGAATTACCATGTAACCCAGCAGTATATCTCAAAAAGAATTGAAAACAGATATTCAAACTCTATACACATATGTACATAGCAACACAATTTCCCAAACGTCCATCAATGGATGAATGATAAACAAAATGAAGTGTATCCACACACACACACAAATCCATTGCTATTCAGTTGATTCTGATGCATGGTGACCCCAAGGGTTAGAAACTGGTCCATATGGTTTCCTTGATTGTAATCTTTATGTTAGTGGATTGCCTGGCCCCTTGTCACAACACCGCTGGGTCAGTTCAAACTGCCAACCTTTAGGTCACCAGCACTCAAAATCAACTCAACAGCAATGGATTTTTTTTTTTTCCACAGATTTACTACATTTTATTTGTCATTCATGAGCTGATAGACATTCTGGGCTATTTTAGTACCACCAAGGGACACTAGTATTTCCATACAATGAAATATTATTCGGGCTTAAAAAGAAATGAAATACTGATACATGATATAATGTGGATGGACCTTGAAAATGTTTATGCTGAATGAAAGAAGTCAGACATAAAAGGTCACATAGTATACAGTTCCATTTATAGAAAACGTTCTGAATAGGTAAATCCATATAGAAAGAAAGAAAGCTAGTGGTTCCCCAGGACTTGTGGGGTAGAAGGTGGGAGGAGTGACTACTTAACAGATACAGGGTCTCCTTTGGGGATGATGAAAATCATCTGGCACATGATAGACACGGTGATCGCTCACATTGTGAACGTACTAAATGCCACTGAATTGTAGCTTTAAAATGGTTTATTTTATGCCATGTGAATTTCATCTCAACTTGAAAAAAATAAAAAGAAGAAAGAAATTAGAAAGGGCTTCTCTCTGCATGTTCATTTATTTAAGCTTGATTGAAAATCTTCGAGTCTGTGGTCCTCCACATTGACTGCCAAGAGCCTCCTTCGTTTTAAAAAGGGCAAAAATTCCAGGAAATTCCTTTAGTCAATCAATTCCTCTCTCTCCCTCTTGATAAAGAGGAAAGGCTGTGCCTGTGTGGTTCCCACAGACGTTATCTCAGCCCTGGGCAATATCCTGGAGGGGTGGCCTACCGCCACACTCTCTAAGACTAACTAGAACGCACCCCCCCCCCCCAATGCTGTCCAAACCTGGTTCTCCATCCACAATCTCCATTCTGAGCTCTAAGTCTCTTTCATTCAACCTAGCCACCTCCCTCTGGACCTTGCCCATGTCTGTCTTTCCTATCCTAGTTCCCCTTCTGACATTTATGCATCTGCATGGAAAGCTTCTTCCTTAGTTCCAGCAAACACCCAAATACCTAGGAGCTATCCCACTCTTCCTATCTCCAACTAGGAACCAGACCACTTGCCATCAAGTCAATTCCAACTCAGGGCGACCCGTGTGTGTCAGAGTAGAACTTTGCGCCATAGTTTTTGTGTGGTTTTTTTTTAATTTTTTTTTTTTTTTTTAGTTTTTATTTGTGAAAGTTTTTTTTATTTTATGAGTGAAAGTTTACAGGGCAGATCATCAGTTTTACATTCAACAAATCATATACCTTTTTTCATTACAATGATTATAATCCCCTCCACATCCCATCAGTTAACAGTATTTCTCTATACGTACTTTAGCTCTTTTTTTAAAAAAACACTCATGCATATATAATAATTTACACCACCAAAGGGCACATTCTGTAAGTCTGCCTCTTGGCCACCAGCTCTTAGTCCCTCTCTTCCCCATGAATCTAGAGTCCTCAGACGCCCCACATCTCCATGTCCCCATCTCTGCCTCCATCTCTGGTGTCACTGCTTCTCTGGATCTCTCATTCCACTAGTGTTCTTCTCCCTTGATGAGCCTAGGGTCTTTTGTTTCTGGACTGTAAGATTAACTTCTCCCCCACTTTTGTTACAAAACTTCTACCTTTATAATTGTGACAGTCACAACTAGTCATGATAACAATTACTCACTAGTGAATCATAAGAATCTTATTCCCATCTCTTTTAACAGAACCCATCTAGATAACCCATCTATTCAATGGGAACTCTTCCTTCCCTCACACACTCTTAAACTAAACTCCTCCTTGAAACCTTGCAAGCCAATCACTTCATGCCCTTATTGCCCCCTCATTTTAGGTAGCCAATGTCTGAGTTGCCCATCCCTATCTTACCCTGTATACAGAGGGGATAGCATTGATACTTGATGTAAAGACTCCTTCCCTCTCTGTTGGTATTTAGAGCTACTACCTCCATGAGAATAGGTCAAGTTCATCAAATTGTAGCAATTTACCCTCCTTTCCCCTATCAAAAAAAATTCTTTTCTTTTCTTTTCTTTTCTTTTCTTTTTTTAATCTTCCTCTAGTCAAGTTCTGATTATCAAGCCATCAAGGCTAGGTCAAATTTGTACTATCTGCAAGTTTGTGTGTTCTTGTGCATCTCCCCTCACTTCATATCAGCTGGATGCTTCACTCTCAGCTCTAGCCCTCTGTGGCTATGTCCTTGTCCACGGGCTCAGGTGTCCCCAGGTCTGACCACACTTTGGACCAACCAGCCCTTCCTCTTCTTTCTCTCATTTCCAGGTCAATGGGAGTCTGTGGAACATGGTTGAATTCATCTCTTCATTGCTGCCTTTCCCCATCTTCTGCTCATCAGTAGACCAATGTGGTCACCAGCAAGCTTACATGCCCTTTGAGTTTCAGTCTTAGAGGTGGGGGAGGCTCCACGGGGTCTTCAATGGCTGATTTTTCAGAAGTAGTAGAAGAAAGCCAGACCTTTCTTCTGAAGCATCTCTGAGTGCAGGGTTTCAGTTAGCCGCCAAGCCCATTAAGTATCTGTGCCACTCAGGGACTTTTCAACCAAGAAACAGTCTTGCAAAGTCTATGTCTAGCACAGTCTCCAGCCAGAATCCCTGAGCCCCAGTTAATGCAGCTGAATCAGCTCGGGCCCTCAGAGTCTTCTTAATTACCAGCCGGGCTGTTTTATAATCTTCCTGCATCCACCTACCCCAGCACATGCATCCTCCACATGACCCTGAGGGAACTTTCTGTGAAAAAGCGAAGAGCCATACTAATTCATGTTCGCAGCTTTACAAAAGCAAGGGAATCTGCCTCATTTCTCCCCCTTTATTCCAAGGGGCGGGGCCTCACCCACACCTGACAAGACTGACAAATGACTGCCCCAGGCTCTAATGCCCTGAAGCCCTGACTGATCCCCAGGACTACAGGAGTCAAACTTAGGGGATAGAATCCCTCCAGGCCCTGGATCCTAGAAAGTTGCTCCTTTTTACCAGCAGATTCACCTGTGTTCTAAGCAGTGGTATTCTTCTCAAGGTGGGGGCTCTGCCGTTAACCACCAGCTGTGCCAGACACTTCCCCTCTCTGAGCCATATTTCCCTCTAACAAACTGAGGATTTTGTCAGTCTCCAAGGGACTCATGGGAATTAAGTATGAAGAGAAAACAAACGGTGTCCCCCACCACCATGGAAGACACAGTCAGAGCATTCTGATGTCATTCTTTCCATGGCATTCTTTCTCTGTGTATTTGTCTCTGTGGGTTAATGTTCTGGACTGCAAAGTCGGTTTGAACCTCAAAGTCAGCAGTTTAAGTTCATCAGCGGCTCCTCAGAAACCCTATACAGGGTCACTATGGGTCAGAACCAACTTAATGGCACTTAACAACAACAGCAATATTAGACAACATACAGTTTCAATCTCTGCCTTTCTCACTTAACATTCTCTCTGAAATATTTGCCCAAATACTGCATGTGTTTATAACCACCTTTTTAAATGACGCTAATAAAGGAAGGATTCTACTAAGAACTCATAACACTCTATTTGGTAAAAAGAGAAGACTTAAAAAAAAAATCATTCTAATATTTTTTCTGGTTATTGAAATATATTCATCTTCCAAATTTGGAAAGCACAGAAATGTCAAAATCTGCTGCCATCGAGTCAACACTGATTTGAAGCAATCTTGTATAAGGTTTCCAAGATTTTAGATCTTTATGGGAGCAGACAGCCTCACCTTGGACCCTCAGAGCAGCTAGTGGGTTTGAACCACCACCCTTGCAGTTAACAACCCAATACTTAACTCATTGTATCACTAAGCCTCCAGAAAAGTAAAAAGAACATGAAAATCTAATTCCTTAATTCAGAAAAGATCACAAAATATTCTACAAAGAAAAAAATATATAAAGGTGATTCTTAAGAAACTGTATTTTATCTTACAGATGTGGAAGAATCATGGAAAGTCATGAAAAGTCTAGTGTCACTTGAAATACTGTGATTTAATAAATAACATTGCAATCAACAACCTTGTACATGAGCCTGGGCATGTTTCTGATGGTCTCTTTCACCAGTGGGACGGATCAGCTTGACTCTTGGCCTGGTATGCATGCATTAGCTATCAGTATCCATCCTTTACAACCCGACCACCTCACAGGTACCAGTGTTCTGTTGCACAGCTTTCTCCTGTGGACCAACTGGAGCCTTTCAGTTAGCAGCTGAGTGCTAAATCATTGCACCACCAGGGCTCAGCAACCAGAAAAGTGCCACCTTCCCAGAGATGCACACAATGGTTCACCCTACCCCCTCAGGCTCACACACTTTGCAGTTTAGTTTTACAAGAGGAAAGATGTTTAGAGACAGGAACAGACCAATGGCACATACTCCCATTCCTAGGTAACCAAACAAGGACCATTTTCACTTTCAAAATCCCCAGTTACCACTGACACAACAGACCAAAATCAAAGCCAAACTCACTGCCATCGAGTTGATTCTGGCTGATAGCAACCCTGCACAGGACTTCTGAGACTAAATCTGCATCAGGCAGTCTCGTCTTTCCCTGGTGGGCATGAACTGCAAACCTTGTGGTCAGCAACCGTATTGTACCTTTATCATATCCAGATCCAGGGGCTCTGCCTGCATGCATTCCACAAGCCATCCTCACAGTTATCATAGGAGATAGCTGCTATTCTTACTTCCATTTGATACATGAAGGCTAGTGAATTTCTTGGAGTCACAGGGCTGGTATAAGGCAGAGCCCGAGCTCAAGTCTAGTTGGACTGCCCCAATACCCACGCACACACAGAACCACTTCTTCTATTGCCTCTGTGACTCATTTTGCCTTCTAAATTGAGTCCTGGTGTGGCACTGTAGAAAAAGCACTGGACTGCTAACTACAAGGTTGGCAGTTCAAACCCATCAGCCTCTTCTCAGAAACCCTATACAGGGTGGGTATAAGTCAGAACCAACTCAACAGCAGTTAACAACAACAAAGTATCTCTTATGACTGCCTACATCTTTCCATCCACATGTTATCCTTGTATCAGCCACCATCATTTTTCACTTGGACATTTGCAGTAGTCTACAGGTAGAGGGTCAGAGAAGGAAAGGAAAACCCCCAACAGATGGATTGGCCAAGTGGCAGCATCGGTGGACTCAAGTGTGGCAACAGTAGTGAGGTTGGCCCACGTTCGGGCAGTGTTTCATTCTGCTGTGCATAAGGTCGTTATGAGTGGGTACTGACTTGATGGTTCTGACCTAACAACAACAATAGTCCTGGTGTGGCGCTGTGGGCTAATGTATCAGACTGCAGAGGCATTTGAATTGCAAGGTCGGTGGTTCAAGCTCACCAGCTGCTCCTTGGAAACCCCATACAGGGTCGCTATGGGTCAGAATCCATTCAACGGCACTTAACAACAACAACGATAGTCTCCTCACACTCCCTCTTGCCCACTATATTTCATTCACCCTGTAGAATCCTTTTTCAAGACCCAAATTAAGTCTGACCTGTCTCCTTCTTGAGGTCTGCAGGGGCTTTCTGGTGCTTTTAGCATATAATCAAAATTCTCCTATACCCCATAAAGCATGGAATTGTCTGCTCTCTGCCAACCTTCCTGCCTCATTTCTGCTGTTCTCTGCTCTTCCCACTCCCAGTCTCATTTGCAAACCCCATCTCACCCCACTTCCCCACCACTCCCTACTCCTCAACACCCAGCTCCCAAAGCCTAGCCTCACTGCCTCTATTGCTAGTGAGTTTTTGAACCAGTCTCCCACATGCCTCAGGACCTTTGCACATGCTGAACTCTCCTCAGCTGCCAGCAACCCTTCTCAGTTCCCCGAGGTACCTCCAGACATCCTACCAGAACATGCTTTACTGCTCCTTCCTGCAGCTTGTCTCAGTTAGTGACCCCTTCACCAAGAAATAGGATGTCAACCATTTGGTTTTTACCAAAGAGAAACCAGATTTTCTTTTCCTTTCTCTTATTTGTTTTAACCATCTCCATTGACTAAAACTTGGGTTTCTTTACACATTTCCTACAGATTGTGACAGAAAACCAGAGAGAGAGGAGCAGAAGGAAAAAGCTTATCCATTGCCACTGAACCAATTCTGGTTCACAGCAACCCTATGGGACAGAACAGAGCTGCTCCCCAGGATTTCTGAGACAGTAAATCTTTATGGACTCAGACAGCCATGGAGTAGCTGGTAGGTTAGAACTGCTGTTGTGGTTAGCAGCCCATTCGTATAATCCACTATACCACCAGGGAACCTGAAGAGAAGGAATTCAAGAGGCATTCAACACTGATCAAATGATCAGAGCTTCCTGAATAGAAGAGCACATGAGCGGTAACCCTGACAGTGTGGTCTCAAGACCTCCTCCCAAAACAGTCTCTGTCTTTTTACTGCTCCCAGCAGGACCTACTCCACTAGCATGTGGTGTCCTGAGCTGGCTGAAGCCAGCCTTACCTTTACTCTTTTCTGTTACACCATCAAGAAACTGACCGTAAATTCAGCGATTTTCGGCACTCGGAACTTCCCTTTGTTCTTCTGTTCTGGTTGGTATTCCGTCCTTGTCTTCACAATCACCTGGAATGATTGAGCAGTGTTAGCATGCATGGAGACTAGAAGCATTTATTTTCTTCTCCTTTTCTTTCTTTAGTACTAAAATTTACTATGCATTGCATAAAGATCAGAAAATGATAATTCCCCTCCCAAACATACACACAAAAATTCAAATCATTCAAAATACTGCTCCATTCCAACAGAGACAATGAGGATTTTGGTTACACCTTTCAAGATGTTTTCATATTCATTGCTAAGTGTTGCTAAGTGCCATGGAGTCACTTTTAACTCATAGAGACCCTGTGGGCTCCAACCAACAACCTTGTGGCTCACAGTCCAGTGCCTATCATACAGAACTGCGGTGCTTCCTTTTATATGCATAGGTATGAATATATATTATATGAGACAGTGTCAAAGAGTTTATGAAAAAATGGAATTAAAACATAATGGAATTTTCCATCAACTTTTTAAAGTTCATATATATTTGGAGTCCTGGTGTGGCACTGTGGGTTAATGTGCCAGACTGCAAAGCCGTTTGAACTGCAAGGTTGGTGGTTCAAGCTCACCAGCTGCTCCTTGGAAACCCTATACAGGGTCGCTATGGTTCAGAATCGATTTGACAGCACTTGACAACAACAACATATATATTTGGTATTTGTTGTTGTTGTTGCTATTAAGTGCCGTTAAGTCAGTTCCAACTCATAGCAATCCCTGCGTAGGGTTTCCAAGGAGCGGCTGATGGATTTGAACCACCGACCTTGTAGTTAGCAGTCCAGTGTTTATCCTACAGCGCCACATTAAGACTCCATTTGCTATTTAGGCACATAGACTTCCATCTGTGAAGTAGATTTATATTTCATGAACTAGTTTATAACCTGCTTTTATCATACAACACTATATTAACACTTTTCCATGTAAACAAATATGTTATTTCACTTTGCCTTTTGATGTAGCATAATATTTCATTGCACACATGTGCATCTTCTCATCTATAAGATGGGGAAATAGTCAAAGCCATGCCACTGGGCTGTGAGATTTAAAGTAGTTACAAATACAAGCTAAGCATTCATAACACTTATGCAAGAACAAGTGTTTATTTGAACTGTCACTGGGTTCTGTCACATTTTCTTCCATTGATGTCCTAGGAAGATACGGAATTGAACTTGATTGTGTCTGTCAATGTGGAGATCTACTCTACTTAACTCATGAAGAACAACACAAGACTGCTTAAGAACAATGCTGTTCAAGAATTTCCCTGACCTCCATACCTTTAAAAAAGGGTTTGAAGGATGAATAGAAGTTTGCTGGATGTGAATGCAAGAGAGATAGTTTTGGCAAAAGGAGTCACATGGTCAAAGAAATAGAAGGATGAATTCGCACGTGGTCCACAAGTGTCTGTTTTTTCTGACACATGAACAGCATTGAGAATCTGACAGTCAGAATTTGAGAGAACTAAAAGAGCTTTGCGAATCCTAAGTCACAGCTCATAAACTAGATGTTTCTATTATTACCTAATTTTAAAAGTCTGGAAAGGGCTAAATCAAATAATATACGTACAAGTATTTTATGAGATCATGGTGGCTCTAGAGGATAAGCACTGGACTGCAAACCACAAGGTCAGTGGTTCAAGTCCACCAGCCACTCTGAGAAAGATGAGGCTTTCTGCTCCTGCAGAGATTTGGAAAGCCTTGGACACCCTATACAGGGTGGCTGTGAGTCAGAACCGACTTGACGCCACTTAACAACAAGTATTTTATAGTATTTTAAAAAATAATAAATTTTAATCATCAGTAATTTGGAGTTATCACTAGATCAACTGCCAGATTGTGTAGTGGTAATAGTTTTGTTTTGTTTTTTAACTATTACCACTGCATAACTACTTAAATGTTCTGATCATTTCTCTGAATCCACATCACTTTCTTAGAATTATTCACAACCTGAGAATTACAGTTTCCTTGCACCTTAATGGAAAGAAAACAAAAGTCCTCACCACTGGACCAAAAAATAACATCCTGGTAAATGGAGAAAAGATCTAAGTTGCTGAAGATTTCATTTTGCTTGGATCTACAGTCAACACTCATGGAAGCAGTAGTCAAGAAATCAGATGACATATTGTATTGGGCAAATCTGCTGCAAAAGAAAATGTTCAAGAGCAAAGCTGTCAGTTTGAGGACTAAAGTGCACCTGTAAGCCATGGTATTTTCAATAGCTTCTTATGCATGTGAAAGATGGACAGTGAATAAGGATGACCTCAGAAGAATTGATGTATTTGAGTTATGGTGTTAGAGAAGAATACTGAAAATACCATGACAGTCAGAAGAATAAGCAAATCTTTGTTGGAAGAAGTACAGCCAGAATGCTCCATAGAAGTAAGAATGGCAAGACTTCACCTCCCATAATTCAGACATATTATCAGCAGGGGCCAATCCTTGGAGAAAGACATCATGCTTGTTAAAGTGGAGGGTCAGCAAAAATGAGGAAGATCCACTACAAGATGGATTGGCACAGTGGCAGCAGCAACAGATTCAAGTGTGAAAATGATTATGAGGATGATGCAGGACCAAGCAGTGTTTCATTCTGTTGTGCAGAGGGTCTCTATGAGTGGGAACTGACTCATCATCAGCATCTAACAACAACAAAAATATCCCATGGCATGGCAATGCAGGATAAGCACTAGACAGTTAAATGCAAGGTCAATGCTTCAAACCCACCAGCTGATCCTCAGAAACCCTATACAGGGTAGCTATGAGTCGGAACCAACTCGACGGCACTTAACATCCCCATTTTCAGATGTCAGTGTTGTAGCATATCTCAGTGTCTATTTTTAAGTGAGTTTCCTGGTCAGTCTGAATTGTAACACCAAGCCTTAGACTACAAGCCTTGGGGCAAGAATGTTTTCTTTTGTGGTAGTCAGTGTTCTAAGATGACCCCAAATTCCCACTCCTTGATGTACATGTGTTATAAAATTTCCTTGCTCAAGAGTGTGGGCAGGACCTATGCATAGTCACACCGATGATTCTGCTCTTATATAAAACTTTGTCATCACAGACTAGAGAGATTCCCCTACTTGCCTTGAAGAAGTAAGCTGACATATCAGACAGCCATCTGAGCAGGAGCTCAGGGCAGTTGAGATCAACCCCTGGCTCACAGCCATCAAAAAAATGTGAACCATAGTCTGAAGTTAAGGTGTACACTGGGCTTCATTCTCATCTGGAGCTTGCAGTCTTCTTCCAGGCTCATTCAGGTTGTTGGCCAAATTCAGTTCTTGACTTCAGACTTGTGAGACCCAGAACATAGACCACCAACTAATTTATGTCTGGACTTCTAGCCTATGAAAACTATCGGACAACCAATTGGTATTGTTTTAAGCCACACAGCAATAGAGCAATCATACACCTTGGCACATCTCCAAGACCATCTCAACTATTTATTGATTCTATCCCTTCCTCCTAGTTCCATAGCCATTAAACTGATCCAGGGAATCTTCACATTGTATAAGAAGTGATTAGAAGCATTTGCTTCTTGGTTCTTCCCCCTGCTTCTCTATTTTTATAAACATCCTTTCTAAAGCTTATAAAATGCTCAAAACCATTTTCATCATTCTTTGTAAATGCATTAGATCTTACATATTCTAGCTAACATGCTGAAGCAGGAGATAGACTTTAAAAATGTAACTGTTGGAAGGAGACAATGAAGAATCATTATTTACAGACAGTGGTGGTGGCTATGTGCCATGGAGTCAGTTCCAACTCATAGTAACCTTGTATAGGGTTTCCAAGGCTGTAAATCTTTACGGGAGCAGAAAGCCTCATCCTCTCATGGATCAGCTGGCAGTTTCAAACTGCTAAGCATGAGAGTAGCAGCCCGACTGGTAACCACTACACTACCAGAGTTCCTTTTTTACAGACAGTGGTATCCTGTTATAATAAATGATTTGAGGTTTCTTCTCTACCACCCATTTCCTGCTCCAATCAAAAGCTTCCTGATACTCCTTTTGGGATCTCACTCCTGCCCCACTCTGTGGCATCCACGTGATTTGGTGGGGTTGGCCCCTTTCCTTAATGCCAGGATGGTTCTTGAACAAGTTAAGTCAATAAGCACATACACCCCTGTTGATCACAGATGTGGTTAACTCAGAGATGGTCATATCAGTCAATGTGGACCAATGAAGTATGAGATGATATTGATTAAGACTTTGGGGAAAGAAGCCACCTCCCTCTCCATGGGTGTTCCCTAAAGAGATGTGCTCTTCCTCTGGCTGAGGACTTGAATTATGGAACCATTGTAGCAAATGTTGCCACAATTAGGGGAAGCCTGTATGAAGACAAGGATTCCTGGTGTGGTGCTGGAGGATCAACAATGGACTGCTAACCACAAGTCAGCAGTTCAAATCCACCAGCCACTCCTCAGCATCTCTATACAGGGTTGCTCTAAGTCAGAAGCATCTGAAGGGCACTTACCAACAACAAGTATGAGAACAAAGACAACAGAGAGGAGTGCAGAGGCAAGAGGAACCTTCAAGAATTGAACCTGATGACACCCTTGCCTCTAGATCACACCTAGCTGGAAGCTAGAGCCACCCTGAAATTTTCACTTGTTATTGTAAGTGCCTTTGAGATGGTTCCTACTCATAGAGACGCTGTTTAGAGTTTCTGAGGAGTGGCTGGTGAGTTTGAACTACCTGCTTTGTGATTCATACCAACCTTGCAGTTCAGCACATTAATTTGGGGGCAAATATATTTTCTTTGGGACCTATTTTAATTTAGTTTGGGTTTTCTGTAACTTGAAGACCAAGTCTTTCTACCTAATACAAATGCGTTACAAGAATACTCCAAAAATATGAACTAAAACATGCTTAGAATTTAGTTACCTGGATAAAAACTAAATAAACATACCAATATCAATAGATTTCCCGCATGTCAGAAAAATCGGCTTACTGAACAATATACTCAAGAAAGTTCACAGCACTAATTTTCCTGTTTTCTAGATGGATAAAGGAGATGGGGATGATGGTGATAGGATTTTATGATTCAATTATGACTAACTGTTAGCAGAAATAATTGTGATTTGCACAACTGTAATTTAGAAGACGAGTAATTAAAAGGAGGGAGTAGTTAATCTTTCATTTCAGGAACAGATGATGCTAGGACCATCAAGAAAGAAGAGCATGAGTGGAGCAGGAGATCCTATCTAAAAATTCAGCAACAGCAGAGATGGTGGCAGAGGTGATGGCATGGAGAGATGGAGCAGCTGAGGGCTCTAGGCCCATGGACTGAGAAAGGTTGTGTGCCTGTGGGCAGGAGGTTGGCTTGCAAAATGTGCCCTTTGGACATTTAAATGAATACACATGTATTCTTTTGTATGTGTACATCAAATATTTTTGCTTTGATGATTTGTGAAAAATGAGATGTAAAAGGGAAGTCACAGGGAAGAAGCAGGATAACTGTTGTTGCAGGGAGGGGATTAATCATTGAGATGAAAGAAAATGTAGGATTGGTTGAAATTAAAAAAAAAAAAAAATTATATCTTCAATTTAGACCTCACCTGTACTACTGTAGGATAAGCACTGGACTGCTAACAACAAAGTCGGTAGTTCAGACCCACCAACTGCTCCTTAAAAACCCTCTACAGGGTCTCTAGGTGCTGGAACCAACTGGGAAACATTTATCAACAGAAACAACAAAACACTCAGATTACCCAGGTTGGCATTTTCCTTTGGATCTACACACTGAATCTTAGCATGTTCATAGCAGAATTTTTGTGTTTCTTGGCCCACCTCTCAAAACCAACTGCTCTCAAAGGTTTTTTTGTGTGTTTTTTTCCCTTCATGTAAGCTTCAATTTGGAAAATGGCATTACCCATACCATTATTTATGTCAAATCAAATATCATGATCCCTCCCCTTCCTTTACTCCCAAGATCAGTTCCAGCATCAGATACTACTTCCTCACAAATTTCTCTTGAATCTTCCCATTTGTCCAGTTACATTGTATTATGGATTGAAATGTGTCTTCCCCTCACCCCTTCTGGCCAGATACTTAACCCCTGTATTTGTTTGGAAATAAGAGTATTTCTCTTGTTATGTTAACTAAGTCATACCAGCATAAAATGGGTCCTAAATCTTATCATTTCTGAGTTATAAGAAAAATACAATAGACATAGACACCAACTGGGAAAAGACAGATGTTAAGGAACACCAAGGAATTCCAAAGAATGCCAAGGAACTTATTGAGACTATAGACAAGGAAGGCCTTTCCCCTACAGCTACATTCTGAATTTTAACTCCAAACATCCTGAGCTATGAGAATAATAAATTCTGGTTTTCTAAAGCCACCCACTTGTGATATTTCTGTTACAACAGCACTAAGAAATGAAGACATATTGTAACTACTCTAGTCTGAGGCATTATCATCTCTCCACAGGCTTTTGCTCTGGCCAGAGTCTGTCTCCATTCTTGTACCCTCACATCCAGAAAAGAACTTTCTAGACCAAGGAAGCAGAGAACGCTGCAAATCTTCAGAAGACACCCAGGAGAATATTCCCTTAGGGAACCACAAGGAGATAAGGTTTGAATGGCCAGATAGTAGGGTGGATGAGGTGAGGGGATGCCAGGATGAAATTGAGGGGCAGTCAGACTCTCAGTGCCATGCTAAGCATCTTGAAGATTAACTTGAGAGAAATGAGGAGCTGAGGAAGACCCATGAACAAACAAGGACTGGTTTTCCAGATGCACAGTACAAGTACTGGAGAATGTTCCAGCTTTGAGTAGAAAGGAGAGAGGTACAGAGCAGGGAAAATGCAGCCCTTCAAAGTTACTAGAATTAACTTTGTGGCTTCATAATGCCTTGGTGTTCTGTTTCTATGGAATGAGCCAGAAACATGTCCCTTCTATAAAACAAAGATCCAGTAACAGTTACTTTTCTTTTTTTAGTACTCTGAAAGGAGAAACATAAAAAATGTTGGCCAATCATTATTAATTGTACCAGGGAGGAATCAGCTTGCATAAGTAGAGAACAGAGAAAATAAATTTGCCAAGAAAGGTTCTATGCTAGAAAGTCCTCTTTCTCTCACAGTTAGAAAAAAATTGGAGTAAACAGAGCCCTGTGTTCCTTGATTAATAACAGAAATGGGGGTAGGAAGAATGTAGAGTCAAGAGGAAGAAAATTGTTTCTACTCATTTTATTATTAAAAGTGGGGTTGTATAGATATTTGGAAAAATGAAGCTCCAGGTTTTCAAATATCATTGTAGATTTGGGCAAAGTCACAAATGTGATTTCTTTTCATATTTACACATCAGCTTCCCATTGTCCTGCCTGCTGCTGATATGAAGAACATAATTTAACATAATTGACATTGTGAAAATGGGATAAATTATTCATCCTGAAAGGACCTCATGTCTGTGTATAATTCCCCCTTCACAGGCAAGGCCAGATAATACATGGTGGTTCGAATGGCATAAAGTACAGATCATAAAAATTTTAAATACTACTTCCCAGGATTATCAATAATGAAGTGGTCCCCACATGGAACAGTCCCAGGATTGGCAGGAACAATAAATAAAAGTGCAAAAGTGCTGACAAGGAATAAGATTGCATTTTTATGAGCTGGACTTGCACAGACCAAAAATAGATCTCAGCCATCCCTTTTCAGCTCATCCTTGCAGCACAGGTAAGTTTAGAGCCAGGAGTCTGAATGGCTTTCCACAGAGCACCTACTGTGGGCCCACTCTGTGTGAGGAGTCTACTTATATGGACACATGTCATTCTCATAATTCTCCTTACAACATTCTTACCAAGACTCACATTTATACTTTAAATTGTGTTTGTTGTTGTTAAGTGATGTCAAGTTACTTCCAACTCATAGCAACCCTGTACAAGGCTTCCAAGGAGCGACTTATGGGTTTGAACTTCTGACTTTGTAATTAGCAGTTCAGTGCTTATGGCACAGTACCACATCAGAACTTCTCCTTTAAAATGTTAAGTGCCGCCGAGTTGATTTTGACTCATAACAACCCTGTGTGGGGTTTCTGAGGAGTGGTTGGTGGGTTTGAACCACTGACCATGCAGTTTAAACTTGACCTTGTGGTCCAGTACAATCCTACAGCATCACATCAGAACTCCTCCTTTAAAATGTTGTTGTTAAGTGCCGTTGAGTAGGTTCTGACTCATCGTGGCCCTGTACAGGGTCTCCAAGGAGTGGCTGGTGGGTCTGAACTGCTGACCTTGCAGTTCAAACTTGACCTTGCAGTCCAGTGCATTATCCTGCAGCGCCACACCAGGACTTTCCTCCTTTAAAATAATCATGATTGTTTCCATTTTCAGATGAGGAAACAAATTAAGGGAGGTCAATCACATGTCTACGATCAAATGACTGGCAAGTAGTGGAGCCAGTATTCAAGCTCAAGGATATCATATTCTTTCTGACCTGTCATGTTTTGTTTTGTTTTTTTTTTAAAAAAAAAAAAAGGTGCCATTTACTGAGCAACCACTATGTGCCTAGTACTGCGCCAAAGTGTTTACAATCTTTTCAACCACACCATGAAGTAAGGGTGATTGTTTCCATTTTACAGAGGAAAGTATTGAGTCTCAGGGAATAGAAATGACTTCACAGCCTCACATAGTCACTAAGAGGCAGAGCCCTAACTTGACTCTAAGCTTCTGGCTCAGGTCCAAGTGTCAACCATTAATAAGGTCATCATTCTAGAATGATGTCCTATATAGCTCTTGTCCTATGATATCTGGTCATCTCCAAATCATGACAACCCCGTGTGTGTCTAAGTAGAACTGCGCTCCTTAAGGTTTTCAATGGCTGATTATTTTACAAGTAGGCTTTTCTTTCAAGATGCATAATGTTGTTGAGTCTTCATAAATACTGTTGAATGAGCTCATCAAGTGAATTCCATCTCTAAAAAGAGGTGATGGGGTCCTTAGTTGGGAACATCTTCCAGTTCTTCCCCTCACCCCACAATCCATCTCTTTGGATTTGATTCTTTCCCTCAACCTTTAAAGCTTGATACTAGCCCAAGGTAAAATGTTCCACAAGGCAAAATGTCAGCACGCAAGGGACTTCGCTGTTCCCTACCAACTGGGTGAGGAAATTGGAATGACTTCTTAAAAAATAGAAAATTGGGTAATTCTCATAGCAAAAAGGGATGAAAATTAAAGAATGAAAGTCTTCACATAGCTCCCACTCACTTCTAGCCTTACCCTTAGACATTTAACAGTTTTTGTGTGCTTTCCAGAACTGCTTTATGAATTACAAAGTATAAAACATGCACATGTATGTGTATGTATATGTATATCTACAAATGGGGGTCACTGCACAGCTTCCTCTTTAAAGTGTTACTACCTGATCAATGTGTCTGTTGTTTCTTTCCACATTAACATGTTCAGAGTTGCCTTTTTCTCATAATGATTGCTTAGCACTGTACTTCCACACTCCAGAGTTTGTTTAACCAACCCCTTTCTCATGGGACAGTCCAACAGCTTCCAGTTTATACATATATCTTTGCATATTTGAACAAATATACTTCTTGGTGTGGTGTCCAAGAGTCCTGGTGTGGTCCTGTGGGATAAAGCATTAGATTGAAAGGTCTAATTGAACCACAAGGTCAGTGGTTCAAATTCATCAGCTTCTCCTTGGTAATCCTATACAGGGTCACTATGAGTCAGAACCAACCTGACAGCCCTTAAAAACAATACGTTCTACTAGCAGGAGTTATATCAGTCAAATGCATACACTTTAAATTTTACAAACACAGCCAAATGCCCTCTAAAGTCATAGCACCAAGTGACAGACCCCAGAGTGTCTTGAGAAGACCTGTTTGCCGTCAGCATCATCAATACTGTTGATGCTAGTATCATCTAGTCAGTTCCATTCACCTTGACCTGACGTGTAACACAACAAAATACTGCCCAGTTCTGCACCACCTTCACGATCTTCAATATGTCTCAGCTCGTAGTTGCAGCTACTGTGTCGACCCATTTCATTAAAGGTTCCCCATGTTTTTTCTAACTGCAAGGCTGAAAGTTCAAACCCACCAGCCTCTCCTTGGAAATTCTATGGGTCAGAACCAACTTAATGACAACTACAAGTGCCATGAAGTTGATTCTGACTCACAGTGACCCTGTATAAGATTTCCAAGGAGGGCTGATTGCTTTGAAACACCAAATTTGTGGTTAGCAAAAACAAGGGAAACCTTCAAATATGATATGTTTTCCCAAGGATTGGTCTTATCTGATTATATGTCAAGAGTCAGTGTTTCCTAAGAGCATACTGGTTGCATTTCTTCTATGACTGTTTGGTTGTTCATCTGGAAATCCACAGTGTATTTAGTATTCTTCACCAACACCATAATCAAAATGCAACCATCTTTCCTCTGTGTTACTTTAATGAAGCCCACCTTCTCATGCATATGAGGTGATTGAAATGACTTTGGTTTGGGTCAAAGTACAATGGTTATCAAACGTTTTATTTTGTTATTATTTTGCCACTATAATAGTGGCAAATATTTATATAGGGTTTAGCTTGCCTTAAAATGATAAATAATTGTTAATATGCTTTTTTTTTTTTTTACTTATACCTGTTTACTGCAATTTCCTTACCAATGCCTTTGTCCCAATTTGGGGTGGTTTATGACTCCTCCCTCAGAAGTCTGTACAAAAAGCAGGTGATCTATGAGCTGGAACCTGCAGAGATGTACATTTCTGCTGATTTTTAAGGAAAGGCTGGTCCTGGGTCTCTGGGGGCAAACTAAACTCTGTGAAGCAAAGCCCAAGAAGATATGCAGGGCTCGGGGACAGGAGTGGAGTCTTCAGAGTCCATCTGTTTCTTATTGCCCCACTAAATCTACTGTAATGGAGGACCAGGACCCATATATCTATACCTCCACCACTGCAACCCCATCCTTTTCAGCCTGTTTTGCTTTTCCAGTCTTCTTCCAAAGATATATCATCTTCAAGCAATATACTCCAGTGTGCAGTGAAAGAAAGGAACCTACATTAGTGAGCTCCCTCTGGGTGCCATCAGACAGCATTCACATTTTCCTCTACAGTCATTGTGGTAGATAAATACCAGGCTCAGTAACAGGTGAAAAACTGAAACCCAGAAATGCTAAGAGGCTTGTCTAAACTCACATAATAAGTGAAGAGTTTAGCAGAGATTTGAACCACGGTCTTTAGGACTACAGAACACATGTAGTCTCTCATGTAAATTTTGAAACATGCCTGATCATTGATCTCTAACTGCTTGCGATCCTCTCCTCCCACCAGTAGGTGAGCCATCCTCCTCCAGAACTGGATGAAGACTAAGTAATCAAGAGGAGACTTTTCCCAGACCACATACTATTCATCTGGGGCTTTGCCAAAGTGGCTGGTGCCTGTCTGTGGCTTGCTTCCTGTGACCTGGCATTAGTTAGCTGACATCTTCCAGGCACACCGGGGTGTTGATCTTGGCTCTACTTAGAATAGGTGTGTCTTGTGGCATGTCCTAGAGATGCATTTTGCCTTTCTGAACCTGTTTCTGCATCTGTACAATTGGGATAACGGTAGCAGCCTCACAGAATGATTGTGAGGACACTGATGTATGTTATTATTGGATTACTTAGATAAACCACAGGCAATGGAGCATGTTCCAAAATTTGATGTTACAGCTTCTCAAGAGCTTGTTTCCGTGGTCTGAAGAAAACCCAACTGCTTAGAGTCAGATCTCTCTCCCCCTCTGTTATGGGGAAAAAAAAAAAAAAAAAGTTGAGTCTAACACAGTGACTTAAACCAGACAATGGAGAACAGGAACTACCTTGGTGACACACTGAAAGAACTCATTGGAAGGCAAAACCAAGCATGAGGCTGGCTCTGTCCCTTGTTCTGTGGGAGGCCAACAGCATCCAGAGTTATCTTCCTAAAATAGAAATCTGATTCTGTTAGTCCAAAACTTTAAACCCTTCTTTAAAAAACTCACCAGCCCCCGTATGAGCTGGTGCCTACCTCATCTCTTAAAACTCTGCCCCTCACTGTTCATGCTCCAATAGATCTGAGTGTCCCTGACTCTTCCTCCAATACACAGTCTCTGCCTTGCTGCAGACCCTGCCCACATGCTGTTTCCGCCCACCCTCTACTCCCCACCGTAGCTCACTCTCCAGGCCTCAGCCTGGATCACTTCTCCAGAAAGACTTCTCCAACCACTCTCCCATCATAACTAGGTTCCCCTGAGTCTGTGCTCTTTTACAACACAACATCTATTATTTCCTTAAGAGCCCTTCTTACAATTTGCAATTAATTATTTCTACTTGTGTAATGACCTGTTTTAAGTCTGTCTTCCCCACTAAATGGAAAGCTCCATAAAGACAGCGGTCATGCTGCCTTTCATAGCTGCATGTCCATAGCTGCTTTGCACAGCACCCTTAGAGTTATTGTGAATACAGAAAGGGCATCAACGAGATTTGCTGGCTGGATGCATGACTGAAGGGATGCATGGATGGATGGGTGAGTGGATGAATATCTTATCAAACTAGAAGGTACAGCTAGAGTTATACCTGTAACTACAACTATACCATTATATATATGGAGTCCTGGTGTGGTGCTGTGGGTTAATGCGCCAGACAGCAAAACCATTTGAACTGCAAGATCGGCAGTTCAAGCTCACCAGCTGCTCCTCGGAAACCCTACACAGGGTCACTATGGGTCGGAATCGACTCGACGGCACTTCACAACAATATATATGTATACCATTATAGTCATACTTATGGATGATCAGAGAAGGTATCCGGGAGAGCTGCATCTAGACTGGGTTTAGAAAAATAAAGATAAGTAATGGCTCATCAGGAGAGGGGCATTAGTAAGTGGAGGAATGGATATACAAGGAAGGAGAGGAACAAAACACCCTGAGAGTGTGGAACACTCTAACAAAGGGTTTCTCAACCTCAGTGCTGTTGAAATTTTGGGTGAGATCATTCTTTGTCTTGTGCACAGTAGGATGTTTGGTAGCTTCTCTAGCCTCTACTCACTAGATACTAGTTTTCCTCACTCCTAATTGTGACAACCAAAAATGTCTCCAAACATTTCCAAATGTCCCCTGGAGACAAAGTCTGATTGAGAACCACTGCTCTAGGTAAATCTGCGATGTTTGTGTGCAAAATACAAAGTCTAAGTGGAAGGCCGAGGGCCAGGAACATCCAGATACAAACTTGAGGATTGTATACTGTGAGGATGAGGGACTGAATAGGTGTTTCTACTGTGAGGATGAGGGACTGAATAGGTGTTTCTACCAGAAAGGGAACTGGACATGACTCTTGGAAGCTCTCTCAAGTTCAGTGTGGAGGATACATGGAGTGGTAGAGAGAAGAGGAGAGGAGAACAACCACAAACCTGGGCTTATAGCCTTTCCAGTACCCAGCAAGGATACAGCACTGGATACTGTGGTGTCCTCTCTAGGAATTGCCCTCAAGGCATGTCAAGAGTCTGCTCAGGGGAGAGTTCAAAGAAGAGTCAAACTGGTGATGGTCATACTAAAGGATGGAGAGTCTGAATAAGTGTTCCTTGGGTGGGAAAATTCTCATTATTGAAGTCACCACTATGCAGAGAAAAAAGTTAGGGTATCAGATATACCAGGGTTCCAACCTAGCTCTTTCATTCTGTCTGTGAAACTTGTGCAAGGCAGCCTGTCATGAGTCTCAGTCTTTCTATCCATGAGATGGGTGCACTAATAGCCATCTGGCTGGGCTGTTGGGAAGATCACTTGATATAGCAGTGTCTACATAGCCCTATCCCCAGCCCAGAGCAAGTCCTTCCGACATGTTGGACCCCTTCATTTCCTCCATGCATGTCTCATACATCTTATATACATATCTCATATACTAAAGAGTATTTAGTCAATACAGCTAAAAATAATGTGAACATTACATATAAAATACATTCTGTATTTTCTATTTTCACCAAGGAAAATGATTATTTAACTTCAGGATCAAATTATACTCTATTTCTGATAACCAGTACTTATCATCTGTCTGAAATGTAATTAAAGAGCTGACAGCTATGTGTTGGGGGTTCATTTCATCTTCTCTAGAACTCAGTTTGCTGTACGGTGGTGACTTGTACTACGATACTAGAAGCTATGTTCAAATATCAACAGTGGAACTTGCAGACTAAAAGAGACTAGGTAAAAAGGCCTAATGCTCTAGTTCCAAAACTCAGCAAACCCTATAGATCACATGAGAATATTGTCAGATAGAGCCCCCTAGATTGAAATGTTCTCAACATTCACAGTGGCTACAACAAAGACTTGAGCAAACCAACAAGGATTTGGACCCTGCTGACATTTGAAGATGGCATGTACATGAGGTTGTCATGAGTTTACACCAATTTCACCATGACTAAAAATAGCAGAGCCTTGTAAGGTGAGCCCCAATATTGTTGTCCCCACTTTACACATGAGGCAACTGAAGTCTCCACAGTTTAATGAAAATCCTCCAAAGGCCTTAGCCCAAGTAAACTAGTAGAAGCTAGAGCAGGCATTTGAACCCACCTAGAGTGGTGCTTCTTGGAAACCCTATACATGGTCACTATGGGTCTGAATCGACTCGACGGCACTTAACAACAACAACAACAAGAGTGGTAGCTCTGAGCCTGTGTTGCTAACATATGGCTTCATGAAGCAGTCCTGGTGGCATCATAGTTAAGTGCTAAACTGCAAGCCAAAATGTCGGCAGTTCAAACCCACCACCTATCCTGTGGAAGAAAGATAATCCCTCAAAGATGGGTCAATTCTACTCTGACCTACAGGGTCACTGTGAGTCAGAATCAACTTGATGGAAGTTGGTTTGAGTTTTGGCTTCTTGAGTGCAATTCACTTTTAACAAATCTGTTCTAATGCCAGAGGGAAAACTTGTTTACTCTTGTAAAGATCATAAAATCTAATTACTGGTACAGAAAACAGCTAATGCAATTACAGACTCACGGAGGAAAAGATAGGTCTAAGGCAAGAGATGTGACTCAATTCAGTCACACTATGAGTTAACAACTGAGCTTCAGGTAGAGAGCCTAAGTCTGTGAAAGTCCAAGACAGCGTGCCCCTTGTTCCTGCTAAGGTGGAAAGTTCTGGAGCTATATTGCCTGGGTTCTACATCTGGGGTCGAATGCTTACTAGCTGGGTGCCCTGGGTAAGTTACTTTACCACTCTGTGCCTGAGTTTCCTCAGCTCTATTATTTAGATTTAAGATGTTGTGGTTATTGTTAAATGCCGCTGAATCGGTTCCAACTCATAGGGACCCTGTACAGGATTTCTGAGGAGCAGCAGGTGGGATTGAACTGCCAACCCAGTGGTTAGTAGTCCAGTGTTTACCCTACAATACCCCACAAGGAGTCCTTAAAGTAACAGTTCCCTTATTGATTTTTATTAACTATTAAGAGAATAACACAAAATTGTGTGTGTGTGTGTGTGTGTGTACACATGTAGCTTAGAATAACTTCTAACATTCAGAAAGCACCCCAAGATAATACATATTTCTCTCCTAGCTAGTTTTGCACCAGGCACATTACATATGAGGCCACATCTGACTCGTGATGAGGCTGGTATGATCCTCCCCATTTCACAGGGAAGGAAGCTGAGGTCCACCTGCTAAAAAGACTTTGTCATGAATATCAGAAGGCACACTATGGGAATGGTCTCCAGTCAGGAAGGGGCCCTATGGGGATGGGTCCCTGTGGGGATGGGCCCCTGTGGAGGAAGATCCCTGTAGGGGTTGCAGTCAAACTGGGCTCCAATGCAGGACAAATTGATTTCCCCTTCCATGCATGTCCACCATGATAAATGATATTTTATCCTCCTAACTTTGGGATACGGAGCCTGCAGTGGCTCAATAAGGTAAGCACTAGATTGTGTGCGATCCACAAGGTCAGCAGTTTGAGTCCATCAGCCTCTCCTCAGGAGAAAGATGAGATTTCTATTCCCTCAAAAGTTTTGAAGCCCCCAAACCCTACACAGGATTGATATGAATCAGAGCAGACTATATGTCACTGAACAAAAACAATCGGCTTTGGGATAGCTCTCTGAGTCATCAGTCCTCTTTCCTCTCCCAAGGATAAAAAGGAAGCCCTTAGAGGGGCATATGAGGAAGGTAGGGGGAACAGTCTTCAGGGGTGTGGGGGACCAGGCGGAGACATAACCTCACCCTACTCTCTTCCCCCTGCACACCTGCCAGGGACATGCAGATCTGGGAGACTGAGGGGTCAACGTTCCTTTTGGAGCCTTGCAAAACCTGAAGAGAATAGCTGCCCCCCATCTCTCTCCCTATGTGCCACTTAAAGCTGGATTCAAAATTCAGCATTGACACTGACTCCTTCTGTGAACTTGGATAACTCACCAAACTTCTCTGATCCCTTGCCCTTTTACCTATAAGTCTGAGGGCATAATCCCTGACTCCCAAGGGTAATGAACATTTAGCATAGTGGTTCTCAACTTGGGCTACACATAGGAATAACCTGAGAAGACTTAATACTAATGCCTGGGTCCTACTCCCTGAGATTCTGATCTAAATGGTCTGGAGTTTTGTTCTTTTTGCTTTTTTAAGTTCCCCAGGTCATTCTAATATGCAATCCACAAAGAAGAGAACGAAAGAGAGAGAGCCTATAGCATGTGGCAGGTACTCAATGCTGTCCCTTCTTCTACCCTTCCCATTTCTTTATTGCTGATTGTTTATTCAAAATTTATTTTTCAAATACCTTATAGTTTCTCAGAATGACTTAAGGGTTCTTTATTTCTCTCTCTCACACACACACACATACACACACACACACACATACACACACACACGTTATCCTATTGACAACCTCTGTACTTTCAAAACAGATGACTCAACCCACAGCCAATCAGCCAGGTCCTTTATCTAGCTTTGACTGCTTTACTATTGATTGGCTGAGCCAACTGGTTAAGAACACAATGCCCTCCTGGAGATGCCAATTAGAAAATCAAACAGACGGACTGCTCCATTGTTCCCTCACCAGACAAGGAACTCCATCCTTTGCCTCCAAGTCCATTCCTGACAGTGTGCAAAAGCATACATCATAAAACCCCAAATCACCCCAGAGGGATGCTCAACAATAATGTGCTTCCCACCTGTGTCTGTGGGAGAACCCTCCCTTCTGCCTTTGTGTAATGCCCACCTCCATTCTTCATGGACCACTCCCATGTCAGGAGATGTGCCATCAGCCAGTCATTCATTTCCAGCCACGCCTCCTCCAAAGACATGCTACTCCAGCCTGCGGTGTCCCAAATGCTGTCCACACCTCTGTGTCTTTGTGTATCTGTGCCCTTTGCCTTCGATGTCCACCTGTAAGACTTCCACTCACCTTTACAAACCCAACTCAAAAGAGTCTTTCTCTGCAGCTTACCTAACCTCTCTGCTCAGTTCCCTCACGTAAATCCTCCCCAGTCCCTCCACCACAAGGAAGAATTTCTTTGCTTTCACCCTGTGGGCTCACAAACTCTGTCACCCTCAGCTATAGCATAGCCATGATGTACTGTATTAAATTAAGAGTTATACTGGCTAGGGGTTTTGCCATTTGTCTTTTTATCAACAACTCCTAGCATGAGGCAGGACCTTAGCAGTACAAACTCAGTGCTGTCGGATTGAATCCTATTCTCTGTTCTCAATCTAGACCTATAAATTTCTGAAACACCTCCCCACAAATAGGCAAGACAGATTTTCTCTATCACCTTCTAGAAGCTTATTCATCGGCTATGATAAAACTCAAGAAAGGAAAGATGACTTTTCTTGTCCCTGTATGGATAGGTGAACAACAAAAGCATGATAAGCATTTACCATCAATGTGAAATAGCACATGAGATATTGTATCTCTGAGAAGAATGACTCAATTTTACAAGAAAGAGAGCATATTCAGCTGATGAGAAGAAAGGGCTTGCTGTTTTATTTTCCTGGGTGGGGTAGTTTGGGGATGAGCAGAAGAATGCCTGCTTTACCTTTTCTGGAGCAGGCAGCTGCAAGTGGTTAACCTCCAGGGGAGTAATGAGGGGGACGGTCTGGAAGCCATCCTCCACAGAAGGCGGCTTGGTTCCCTTCTCGCTGGGGTTGCTGTTCAGCTTCACCATCCTTGCGCCTTTCTTCCCAGACCTAAGGCGAGCAGGGGTTCTGGTTACAGTGGGAGGTAAGGCAAGGAAAGAGAGGGCTTGTGACAGAGAAAACAGCACATCCTCAAGGGCTCTACTTCTGTGCCTTTCAATCCAGAGATCAGTTATCAGTCTTCCTTTAGGCTTTCTGACATGATGTTTATTGTCCAGTGAAACTTCTTTAATCATCAAAATATGTCACCTGCTCATGGGGTTCAACAAACCTCACATTTGGGATACTCAAGGAAAATTCCAGCTATATGCTAAAAATACAAGCTTAAAAAATATCTGAGACACTGCAGCTAAAGTCTTCATATAATCTCAGGGAAAAGCTTATTCTTAGTGCAAAATGAAATCCATTATTCTGTGTCACCCTGCAGTATGATCCATTTCACCTCCCCACTCTGATTGCTGTTTTATTATATTGATTTTTTTTTCCGAGCAATCCCCCTAAAACAACAATACATGTGTCAAATATCTCTATAAGTGATCTTTTTATATAACAGGCAAATTGTTCATGAGATACAGTTTCCTAAAAAAAAATTTTTAAGGCTGGTTGGCTTGAACCTGGTCTTATTATTCAACTATGGAATGCCACCATTTCCTCAATAGCAAAGGGCCATATTTTTCTGGTTCCATCGAAAGTTAGCAGTCCTCATACGACAAGATTGCCAACCAAATAAACAAATCACATCGATTCCTTTCCAGCTCCCTGGGAAGTCAAACAGGGCTCCCACCCCACGCCCAAAAGCCCAGCATACAACTGAATTTCTCTTGTCAATCCTGCCGATAGAACATTATTAGACGAAACAGCGTTGTTGTGAGGTGAAAGGGGTGGTGAGGGGCTGGAGAATGTTGGGAGTGGAATGAAAATAACAAAAAACAAATGCCTACTTACTGTGTGGTACTCTTGGGGGGTGGGGGGGTCAGAGCAGATTCAAGCCAATTTGAAAAGGAGGAGGACGACCCGAAGTCCTCCCTCCTCAGCCCGAGTTCGTGGTGCTGAAAGGACAGCGCCTCGCGTGTGTCTGGATTGGGAGCTTCTGAGAGAGGCGCGAGCAGGGAAGAGCTCCTGGCAGCTGCCTGCCTGCTCCTTTGCTCGCGCCCCCTCCCACCGAGGAATGGGCTCCCACACCATCTGTCATCTGGCACCACCTGCTGTTTCTCATGCATGGCCACAACCACTGCACGGGACAAAACCGTGTTAAGAATGAGGGAAAAGATTGAGCGGGTGGGAGAGATTTTGACCTGGGGGAAAAAAATTAATACACATATATAGTAAGCAATCTTTGAGCCTTTAGAAAAACTGGAAAAGTGGGCATATTCATTAGGATAAGTGGCCACCTTCTAAATCCTTCCAGAACGATATTATGAAGCACACAATGGTTCAAGACCTACCCAGTGTTCTGACCTGTGGTCAGGAGAAAAGAAGCACTAATACTTGGTGTGTGCATCCCGTGCAATGGCACTTTCCAGATTGTCTCCATATACTATTTCCCTACTTGCAAAATGTGATTTCTAATAGCATCTCATGATAGGGTGATCGTCAAGTGTGAATGAGATAACATAGGGAAAACATGTAGCTCAGAGTAGGGCATATGGCAAGCTCTTCAAAAACATAAGCTACGGCTCTCACAATTGCACTGTGGCTGGTAGAGTACTAGAACTGGGATTTTAACCTTGACTCATTGCCATCAAAGTTTGTGTTCATTCCTCTGGATTATTTGGCCTCTAGCACTGTAGGATCAGCACTGAACTGCAAACCACAAGGGTCAGCAGTTCAAATCCACCAGCTGCTCCTCAAAACCCCTATACAGGGATGCTATGATTTGGAACAGACTCAATGGCACTTAACAACAACAACACGCATGATGTCTGGAGTCAAATAGACCAAAGTCCTAGTGTCCGCTCTGCCAAATTCTAGCTGGGTAAATCTTGGATATTTTTCAATTCACTCTCTAAGCATCCTATCTTATTTCTGATGTGAGAATAATAACACCTTCCCTTCAAAGTTGTTGTAAATATGAACAGAGCTTGTACTCAAACAAACTTTGTTTAACGCAGGGACAAGGTTCTGAATGACTGAATTATTTCATCCTTGGGAATGACTCTTTATTCCTCTGGGGTCAAGACTGTCACTACTGGTTTCTCCCAGCTGTGGTTTCAAATCATTGCTGATCATTCTCCCCAGCTGCAGTGTGTTTTATAATCCACTTTGTTTTTGTTGTTGTTGAGTGCCTTTGAGTCAGTTCCAACTCATAGTGACCCTGTATAGGGTAACCAAGGAACAACTGGTGGGTTTGAACCACTGATCTTGTGGCTAGCAGCCCAGTGTTAATCCTACCATACCAGGATACATTTAGTGAGATCCAACTCTTGGCAATACTGGTGTTCCTTTCCTTCCACTTTCAAAAGTATGCTGGTCACCTCAGTCTCAGGGGACAACATGGTCAACTGGCATAACATAGTCCACAAAGATAACGTTCTACATCTTACTTTGCTGAGTAGCAGCTGGGACCTTAAAAGCACATGAGTGGTCATCTATAGTGCAACTATTGGTCTCTCCATGTGTGAAGAAAATAGAGTGATGAAAATTGAAGTGGCTTGGAATCAATTAGTCCAATAAACTAATGGAATACACAAACATCAGTCTCCATGACCCTGAGACCAGAAAAACTAGATGGTACCTGGCTACCCCTACCAACTGCACTGAAAGGGACCACATTAGAAGGTCCTGGGTAGAGTGAGAGAAAAACGTAGAACAAAAGTCAAACTCATATAAAAGACCAGGTTTACTGGTCAGAGACTAGTGTTATCCCAATACTGTGCCCTTCACCACCCTTCAGATCTTCAACTGAACTTACTCCATGGCTCAATTTTCAGACAAGTAATAGGTACGTAACGGGGAAAACATATCATAGAACGGTCAACCAGTTGAGATCAAAAGGACACCATTTACCTAAGGACAAAACTCAGAAGGATGGGGAAAGAAGGAGGAATGGAAACAAGAGACACAGGGAGGAAGTGGGATAAGTGATGATACATTGAGGGGACTATGAATGAAATGAAACTAAATGTGATTGGTTGAAAGTGAAACTGACGATCTGCTCTGTAAACCTCATTCAAGTCACAATAAAAAGGTTTCCTGTTTATGTTTTGTTTTTAGGTTTTTTACATAATAAATTGTCTGGTCACTCCAGTTAGTGTTCATGTGTTGTGCATACACTGTACTAGCTAAGAGGCTAGGAGAAAATATACATAGCACTTGCATTGTTGCATAATGAAATAGATGTGTGTATAAACAGAGAGGAAGATGTTTCTGAGGCAAGAAAGGTTATAACACTCAGAGCTGCACAAGAAAGTATTTATAGCAGTGTTCATATATATGAGAACAAGGTATGCCAATAACACTACTTCCCCACTTTCTTCTTCCCAGGACCTGATTGATTTTCAGTTCAAGCATACTCTAAGGAAAATATATTGTATAAAACCATATGAAGTGAGCTGAAAACACTTGTGTTTGATCCTATACATTTGCCTCCAAAGGAAAAAGGAAATCCCTTTGATATGTTTGGTGATTTTCTCAAGCAAAAATCACACCTTTAATAACTCCAAGAAAAAGGCCCTGGAGATTAAGCACAATCCAAAATAAGGCCTGTCTCAGGGCAATGAGAAAGTTGAGATTACTGATATGGGAGGCAGGAGAAGGGCTGCAGAAAGAAACATGAGGGAGCCCACTGTGGGAAACTGAAATTCAGAGACACTTAATGTAACATTAATACTATTCTCCTCTTGAGTTCTTAAAATGTGTTTGAGAGTTCAAAACAAAAATCATAACATTTTCTGATGGGGTTTTCAATGACTGTAGCTATAACCTATGCAACATATGTAATATATTGCAACATATGTTACAATATCCTGCTTTATGTATCACAGGATAAAAGAACCAATATGGAAGTAATGTTTCTGTATTCCACTAAAAGTGGTAAAATATTGATTCCAGGTAAACTGTAAAATGTATGTCTATCATAATCCCTAGGATAAGCAAAAACATACAGATATAGCCAAGAACATAATCGAATAATTGATGTTAATAAATCATATATGTAAAAAAATGTTGGAATGACACATGTTTTGTTTTATATATATATATATATATATATATATAATTATAAATTTAAAATTCAAATGGTATAAAAGAAGTCAGGAAAGAACTGGAACAAGAACAACAACAACAACAAAAGCAGAAGGAACAAAAAGAAAGCAAATAAGAAATGTTGCTTCTGTTAAGTACCATTGAGTCAGTTCCAACTCATAGCAACCCTGTATAGGATTTCCAAGGAGCATCTGGTTAGTTTGAACTACTGACCTTATGATTCAAACTGAACTTGAGGTCAAGTGATTATCTTATGGGGCCACAACTAGTACTCCAAATAAGTCAATCTAAATGTAAACATATGAATGGCATTAAATGTATGTGTGTGTGTGTATATGTGTGTGCGTGTGTGTGTGTGTATATATGTATATGTGTGCATATGTATATATACACATATATAGTCAGAATGGAAGAAAAACATGGCCCAAAAATGTTGATTCCTGTTAAGTGCCATTGAGTCAGTTCTGACCCATAGCATCCCTCTAAAGGGTTTCTGAAGGATAGCTGGTGAGTTTTAACCACTGGATTTGCAGTTCAAACCGACTTTGTGGTTCAGCACATTAATCCACAGCATCACACCAAGACTCCAAATATAGGCAAATAAGAAACTTATATTAAATACAAGTATGTATATGTATATCCTATACTGGCAAAATTGGATATCCATTTGCAAAAAAATTAAACAGGATCCATATATCACACTATATAAAAAAATTAATAACTATGTATCAATACCTAAGTATAAAACCAAGAACTATAAAGGTCATCAATTTAAAAATAGGGACAAATTTAGGAACCCTAATACAAGTCATGAGGGACCAGTCGCTGAAGAAGGATATCATGTTTGGTAAGGTGAAGGGTCAGAGAAAAAGAGGAAGACCCCCAAAGAGATGGATTGGCCATGTGGCAGCATTGATGGACTCAAGCATGGTAACAGTGTTGAGGTTGGCTCAGGATCAGGCAGTGTTTCATTCTGCTGTGCATAGAGTTGCTATGAGTCGGTACCAACTCGATGGCACCTAACAACAACAACAACAACAACAACAACAATACATGTCATAAATATACTATCAAGCATAGTTGAAAACATACAAACAACAGAAGACAATCTAGATGACTTGAACCTCATAAAAGTTAAACACTTACATGCATCAGTAGATTCACCAAAAGAGTCAAAAGAGAACCCACATACGATAGGAAAAACTTGGCATGTGTTAACTTGGACAAAGGCAAAAGCAATATACTATAAGAGGGACATTGGCAAAAAAAAAATTATGGAGGCAAGGGAAGACACTGGAAGGAGTGCAAGAGTTAAAGGCAATAGAGGTAAATACTAATTCTGCTATGATGGTGATCTATGATAACATGCATGAATAGAAATACAGGCTGAAGAAGTGTTGGATGGAGAGAGGGAATGCACTCATAAATATATAAAAGTTGGACAGAGGATATTTGTGCATAAGTATTTACTTTTTAGGAGTCCTGATGTGGTGCTGTAGGATAAACACTGGACTGCTAACTGCAAGGTTGGTGATTCAAAACCATCAATCACTCCTTGGAAACCCTACACAGGGTCACTATGAGTCAGAACTGACTCAACAGCACTTAATAATAACACCTTTTATTTGTATCTACAATCAATGCTCATGGAAGAAACAGTCACAAAATCAAAAGACACATTTCACTTGGCAAATCTGCAGCACACGATTTCTTTAAAGTGTTTAAGAACAAAGATATCACTTTGAAGACTAAGGTGCATCTGATTCAAGTCATAGTATTTTCAATTGTCTCATGTGCATGCAAAAGTTGGACAATGAACATGGAAGATCAAAAAATAATTGATGCATTTTGATTATGGTGTTGATGAAGAATACTGAAAGTACCATGTACTAACATAAGAGTGTACAAACCTGTTTTGGAAGCAGAGCCAAATTTTTCCTTAGAAACAACCATGGCAAGACTTATCTCTTGTGCTTTGGACATGTTGTCAAAAAGGACCAGTCTCTGGAGAAAGACATCCTGCTTGGTAAAGTGGTGGATCAATGAAAATGAAGACCCCAGTAAGATGGATTGACACAGTAGTAGCAACAGTAGACTCAAACATAACAATAATTATGAGGATGACTCAGTATTGGGCAGTGCTTCATTCGTCCTACTACTCAGAAACCCTATAGGATTGAAAGGAGTAAGAAACAACTCAACAGCACTTAACAACAACAACACGTGGTGATTCTGTCAATTACTAAGTGTATCTAGTAATTGAGGAACGAGCTGCTAAATTAATAAAAATGTATAAAGTCTTCCCCAAAACTAACAATGATCTTGTACCAGGGTGACTGTGTATCAGAATTTGAAGAATTATTGGCTCAGAAATGGTACTAATTGCAGGAGACCCAATACATCACTGCATACAATCAGTCAGGTTAGGAACTGATGGAGAGCACATGATCAATGGAATCTTAGCTCAAATTATCTTGCAATAAATAGGTCCTGTGGTTATTTCTCCAATTATGCAATATCTAAATGGAGCAGACTACTTAGCAACTGGCAGAATAGGATTTTTAAAAAGTTTACTGTAAAGCTACAGTATTTTCAACAGTGTAGCATTGGCAACTGGCTAGAAATATACATCAATGGAACAGAAATAGAGAACAGAAACAAACCCACAAAAATACAGTGAATTGATTTTTTTGACAAAAGCACAAATGCAGTTCAATGGATGAAAGATCACCTTTCAAAAACTGGTGTCGTAACAATAACTCTTGACCTAAACTTCAAGATGTATACAAGGATAGATCATGGATCTAAATGCAAAATGTGAAATTATAAAATGTTTAGAAGAAAACATAGGAGAAAATCTTCATGTTCTAGCATGAGGAAGAAAGTTCATGCACTTGACACCAAAGGCATAACATATTTAAGATAAAATTGATAAGAATAAAAATGTTTATTCTTCCAAATAAATTGTTAAGGCAATGTAAAAGCAAGCTATAGATTAAGAGAAAATGTTTGCAAACCACATGCCTGACAAAGGACAGTGTCCAGAAAATATAAAGAACTTTCAAGACAACTATCAGAGAGAGATGGCAAGATGGCAGACTAGGCAGAAAGGCTGTATAGACCCTTTATAACAAAGATGTGGAAAACCAAATGAAACAGATTTGAGTTTCAGATGAAGAAATAGAGAAGTTAATTGAATGCTTATTAGGAGAGAAAATGGAGCAGACATGGCAAAAAAGAGGAGAGACTGGTGACCTCTACCCCTGATCAGATGGACACAGTCATCTTGAGCTTTAGGTGAGGAGCTTCTGAGGCAATAAAACATATTGGTGTTGCAGAAATATACCTGTAGCTCACAGAAATTAAGGTACAATTTTTTCATTGTTCTCCACACTCTCCTGATTACCAGAGGTGAAGCAGGCCCCCAGACTCAGACACCCTCAAGTAAGGTCTTGCTCTCCTAGCAGTCAAAGTTGCATGGAGGTGAGAGATGCAATTGTGGGTCCCATTAAAGGAGGGGAGCTACCCACATACACCCCAGGCTGTAAAGCAAGTTGTGTTCCAGATCTTCAGAGTCAGCCCTGGACAGCCCTAGGTGAGCTCTCACTATGAGAAACAGTGGGGAAGAAAAGAGAAGAGAGTGGAGATCTGTGTAGGCCAACCAGTTGCAGTGTGGCCATCTTGAACTTTTGTGGGTGACTTTGAAGGCAAGAGGGCAGTAGGTGGTGCAGAGGCATACTGCTTATTGTGGGGGGGGGGTGGTGGTAAAGGGGTGAAACTTGTTTTGTTATCTTTCCTTTTACTCTGCATTACCTGGCAAACCAGAGTTATTACCAGCTCCTATTTATGTATACTCCCATGGAAGCTCCTGCTCTTCAAACTGTTGAAGTCACATCAAAGTGTGTGTGGAGCTAGAAGCACGAACCCCAGCACATAGAATTAGGTGTGACTTATTCTAGACCCACAGACCCATATCTGGTTAGCCCTTGGCTAGAGGTACCTCTCACCCTTGGCTCTCCTCTGGGACAGAAATACCTTAATTCTCCAGCTGCTTTGGCATCTGCACAAACAATTTCTTGATTGGGTGACCAAAACTGACACCTAACATATATGAACTCCATCTAGTGTTGAGTGTTACTGTCTCATCTGTTACCTACCCATGATGTGAGGTCCTCAGCTAGCTGGAGACCCCAGATTTTTTCTTCAATTGGTCTGATACCTTCCTTGCTTTTTGCCCTTTTATTGTTTTTGTTTGTTTATTCTGTCTCACTCTCTTTTTCTCTCTCTTGCTTTTTAAACTTTTTGGTTCCCTTTTCATTTTTTCTTTTCTTTTTTTCTGCTACTTTCTTTCCCAACTGCTTCTGCTTCTTTCTTTTTCCTTCTTCTAATTTCTTTTTTCTTTTACTCTCCAGTCTCTTTCTTTTTTACTAATTTTGCTCTCTAATTGTGATTATGGAGCTGTGGGTTAAAGCACTAGACTGCAAAGTCAGTTTGCACAGTAGGGTTGGTGATTCAAGCTAACCAGTTGCTCTTCAGAAACCGTATAGAGAGTCACTATGAGTCAGAACTGACTCGACAGAACTTAACTACAACTAGAACAATTGTGTTTAAGTCTTTATCTTTTTTGTTGTTTTTCTCTCTTTCATTTTCTCTTTTGTATTATTTTATTATCCTCTTCTTTTCTCTCTTTTTTTTACTAGTTGCTACTTCCCTTTTTTTTTCTATCTTCTTTATTCACTGTTGCTCACCAGTTTGTATTAATTTTCCTTCTCTCGTGTGTGTGTATGTTTTCTCTTCTTGCTTTACCCAACAGGAGACAGCAACTGCATCCATACAGCCCAGTAACAACTGTACTTTCTATAGCTCCATCTATTAGAAAAGAGCCAATACCAGCTGCTATACACTGTACCAATGACAACAACCAACATCAGCTAAATCCATCCTGAACTGCATTAACAGTGAACAGAGAACAGTGCATAAGCTCCTCTTCTGACCAATGATGTGAGTGCCTAAGAATACACCAACATACAATCATCAATTTAATACAAATACAACACCACAATGTTCACAAAGAGCAGACAAATTCTGTTCTTATGAAAAAGGTAGAGGGAAATAATATTTTTAGGGAACAAAAGGCATTAGAACTAACTTAAAAATAATTCAAGAGAATGATATTTAGGTACTTCCAAATGATTGACAGTAAGGTCAAAGAAAACAAGGAAAATTTCAGGAAATCACCACAGGAACAATCAAACAAAATACATAAAGGATTGGCGACAATACAAAACTTGCATACAGAAATCCAGAAAGTTAATACTAGGATTTCAGAAACTAACAATACATTGAAAATGCAAAGTAGTAGATTTGCATCAATGGAGACCCAAATTAGTGAGCTTGAAGATAAATCTCTCAGTACTAGTAAACTAAAATAACAGTCAGAAAAAAATAATGAAAAAATAGTAAGAAATCTAAGATTCATTTGGAACAATATAAAGAGGAATAACTTATCGGTGATCTGAATTTCATAACAAAAAGTCAAAGAAAAAGCACAGAAAAGATAGCCAAAAAGCTGTTGGAAAAAATTTTCCCTAATACCATGTAAGATAAAAGATAAATATTCTAGAAACTGAATGAACCCTATACAAGATAGACCTCAAAAGAAAATCACTAAGACTTATCATAATCAAATACTCCAAAACCAAAGAAAGGGAAAGATTCCTGAAAATAGCTCAGGAAAAATAAAAACTTACCTACAAAGGAGAACCAATAAGATTAAGGTCTGATTTCTCAGCAGAAACTATGCAATCAAGAAGGTATGGGAAAACATACACAAAACTTAGAAAGAAAGAAACTGTAGGTCTCTAATCACTTACCCAGCAAAACTGTCCCACACATGGCGCATGCTTAAAAATAAGAACAATGGACTAATGTAACATATGAACATCAGTCTCCATAACTCTGAGACCAGAAGAACTAGACACTGTCCAGTTAACCCTACCAACTGCCCTAAAAGGGATCACATTAGCGGGGAGAAAATGGAGAACAAAACTCAAAATTATTTTAAAAACAAGAACAACATCAGCTTACTCGTCAGAAAGAAACTACAGGAACCTGAGACTATTGTCCTCTATCACACTTCAGATCTGGAAAGGAACTCACATTAGACTAAGTAGTATACAGATATGTAGGGTGAAAGGACAACAGCACAAGCAAAGTATGCTCACAATGGAATGGTCAATTATTCAAAATAAAAAGAGTAACATTTTCCTACAGACAAAGTTGAGAAGGATGGGAAAGTGGGTGGAATGGAAATAGGAATCACAGGGAGGAAGTACATAACTATTGTTGCATGGAGGGGACTGTAATCACTGAGATGAAACAAAGTGTATGATTTGTTGAATGTAAAACTTATGATCTTTTTTGTAAACATTCACTCAGTTCACAATAAAAAGTTTTTTAAAAGAATACAAAAATCCACTTAAATAGTGAACAAAAACATAAACAAAATAAAAGATGTTGTTGCTGCTTTTATGTACCTCAGCTCAGTACAACTCATAGCAATCCTATACGTAACAGAATGAAAGAATTCCAAGAAGCAAGGTGTGTCATCTACATCTTGCAGATTGTTGATGAATCTTCCTCCAATCCTGATGCCACATTCTCCTTCATATAATTCATCTTTTTAGATTATTTGTTAAGCATATATTGTGAATAAGTGAAGTATACAACCCTGCCATACACCTTTCCTGATTTAAAAGCATTCAGTATTCTTTTGTTCTCAAGTTGAAAGAACTGAAAAAATAATCAAGCCTCTGATTACAATACTGAAGGATTCTATGGACAAAATATTAAATGACACAGGAAGCATCAAAAGACGATATAAGGAATACACAGTCACTGTACCAAAATGTTCACTTATTTCAGGAGGTAACATATGATCAACACTGTCTGTGATAGGATAATATCCATGCTCCTACAGGGATGACCAGTTAATACCACTATTATTCAAATGTAAGCACCAACCACTACAGCCAGTGAGGATGAAATAAAAGAATTCTACCAACTTCTTCAATCT
>NW_006408589.1:3128256-3129730 GCF_000296735.1 Chrysochloris asiatica
AAGGGGAAAGGAGCAGACTAGAAGAGATGGAAGCCAGAACTAGAGAGCTGGAAGACAAATCTCTCAATACTGCCAAGATAGAACAGCAAACAGCTAAAAGGATAAAACATTCTGAAGACAATCTATGATACATGCTGGATAACATGAAGAGGAACAATGTAAGAATTATTGGCGTCCTGAAACAAGAAGAATCAAAGAAGTCCACAAAGGAAATAGTTGAAGAGCTTCTGGAAGAAAACTTCCCTAGCATCCTGAAAGACGAGAAGATAAACATTCAAGAAGCCCAGCGTACCCCAGGAACGATAGATCCCAAAAGAAAGCCTCCAAGACATATAATAATCAAGCTCTCCAAAACTAAAGACAAGGAAAGAATACTAAAAGCACCCAGGGAGAAGAGAAACATAACCTATAAAGCCAAACAAATTAGATTAAATGCTGACTAATCAGAACAAACCATGCAGGCAAGAAGGCAATGGGGAGACATATACAAAACCCTGCAAGAAAAAAACTGTCAACCAACAATCATCTATCCAGCAAAACTATCAATCAAATATGATGGTGCAATCAAAACATTCCAGGATAAACAGAATCTGAGGGAATTTATCAAAACCAACCCAGCACTTCAAAACATCCTAAAGGGAGTTCTGTGGAAAGAGAACCAACAAGAACAGACGACAAACAGAGATTGACAAGTATGGCAATACCACCTGGAACACAGTCAACAGAAAACAGAGACCAGAATGGAACGAGACTACAACAACAAACTCAAGAAAGCCCAGAGATCAACTGAAGGACATAAACATATCAATGTCAAAGAAGGGACAAAGGTGACAACAGAAGCCCAGGTGGTAGAGATACCAGGTAACTCACAACTTACAATGGAGTATCCTAAATGCAGAGAAAAGCTAGTAGACTACAAGGTAACCCCAAAGAAAGTTAACACCCCACAACATATCATGAAAACGAATTCCCAAACAGAACAATGGAACAAAGAAACTATGAAGAAACCGACCAGAATCAGCTCAAAAAATACAAACCCAATACAAGAAGGAAAGCAGAACCAAAGAACAAACAACATCACCAAAAAAGTAACATGACAGTGATCAACACATACTTATCGATAATTACATTGAACGTCAATGGATTGAAAGCACCAGTGAAGAGACAAAGAGTGGCAGAATGGATAAAAAAAAAAGCAAGATCCATCAATATGCTGCTTGCAAGAGTCACACCTTACACACAAGGACAAAAACAGACTGAGAAACAAAGGGTGGAAAAAAATTTACCAAGCCAACTCCAGCAATAAACAAGCAGGAGTGGCCATACTAATCTCCGACAAAGTAGACTTTAAGGTAAAAACCAGCATAAGAGACAAAGAAGGACACTATCTCATGATCAAAGGGTCAACTGAGCAAGATGACATAATCATAGTAAATATATACGCTCCAAACAAAAGAGCACCAAGATACATGAA
>NW_006408589.1:3152831-3154207 GCF_000296735.1 Chrysochloris asiatica
AGAAACACTGTCAGATATAGGGCTGGAAAATGAGCTCCTCAGGTTGGAAAGCACTCAAATGTGACTGGGGAAGAGATGCCTCCTTAAAGAGGAGTTGACTGTGATGACGCAAAAGGAGTAAAGCTCACGGGACCTTCATTTGCTTATGGGGCACAACTCAAAATGAAGAGAAACAGATGTAAAATACATTAATAATCAGAACATGGACTTTAAAAAGTATGAACCTAGGAAAATTGGAAATTGTCAAAAATGAACTGGATTGCATAAACATTGATATCTTAGGCATAAGTGAACTGAATGGACTGGCATTGACCCTTTTGAATCTGACAACCACATGGTTTACTATTTTGGGAATGACAAATTGAAGAGGAATGATGCTGTATTCATTGTCAAAAAGAGCACATCCAGATAAGTCATGAGGTAAAACACTATCTGTGATACGATAATATCCAAGTGCCTACAGAGAAGACCAGTTAGTACCACTGTTATTCAAATTTATGCACCAACCACTAAAGCCAGTGAGGATGAAATAAAATCATTCTACCAACTTCTTCAATCTGAAATTGATCAAACATGCAATCAAGATGTACTAATCATTATCAGTGTTTGGAATGCAAAGGTTGGGAGCAAAGAGGAAGTATCAGTAGTTGGAAAATATGGGATTGATGATAGAAATGATGCTGGGAATAGCATGATAGAATTCTGCAAAGTCAATGATTTTTTCATTTCAAATACCTTCTTTAGACAGCATAAGAGATGACTGTACACATGGACCTCACCAGATGGAATACACAGAAATCAAATTGACTACATCTGTATAAAGAGATGATGGAAAAACTCCATAATATTAGTCAAAACAAGACCAGGGGCAGATTGTGGAACAGACCATCAATTGCACCTATGAAAATTCAAACTGAAGCTGAAGAAAATGAAAGCAAGTCTACAAGAGCCAAAATATGACCTTGAATATATCCCACCTGAATTTAGAGATCATTTGGAGAATACATTGATACATTAAACACTAAAGACCGAAAACCAGAAGAGTTGTGGGATGATATCAAGAACATCATAGAGGAAGATAGCAAAAAGTCACTGAGAAGACAAGAAAGAAGGAAAACGTCAACATGGACATCTGAAGAGACACTAAAACTTGCTCTCCAATGTAGAGATGCTAAAGTAAATGGAAGAAATGAGGAGGTACAAGAGCTGAACAGAAAATTTCAAAGGTCAACTGAAGAACACAAAGTCAAATATTACACTGAAATGTGCAAAGATGTGGAGACAGAAAACCAAAAGGGAAGAACACACCCAGCAATTCTCAAGCTGGGAAAACTGAAGAAAAAATTCAAGCCTTGACTTTAATTACTGAAGGATTC
>NW_006408589.1:3155477-3165761 GCF_000296735.1 Chrysochloris asiatica
GAAGATGGTCTAAGAATTGAAGATTTTGAGTTATGGTGTTGGAGGAGAATATTGAAAGTGCCATGGGCTGCCAAAAGAACCAATAGATCCGTTTTGGAAGTGCAGCCAGAGTGTTCCTTGGAGGCCAGGATGACCAAACTTCGTCTCTCATACTTCAGACATATTGTCAGGAGGGACCAGTTGCTTGAGAAGGATGTCATGTTTGGTAAGGTGTAGGGTCAGAGAAAAAGAGGAAGACCCCCACAGCGAGATGGATCGGGAAAGTGGCAGCATCAATGGGCTCAACAATTGTGAAATTGGTTCAGGAGTGGGCAGTGTTTTGTTCTGTTGTGCATAGGGTAGCTATGAGTCAGTACTGACTCAATGACACCTAACAACAACAAATCATGTAGATATTTTACCAATAAGTGTAGAGTCAGTGCTATTTCTTCCTCATTCACATAATGTCATCAATGTAACGGATCAATCTGATGTCTTGGGGCAGGGAAAGGTGACCAAGTTACCTGCGGACTAAATTATGACATAGCTCTAGAAAGTTGATGTACCCTTTGAGGTAGTACTGTGAAAGTGTATTGTTGGGCTTGTCAGTTGAAGGCAAACTGCTTCTGATGATCCTTAGACAATGGAATTGGCCAGATCAATAGCTGCATACCAAGTACTAGGAAATGTATTAATTTGCTCAAGAAAAGAAGCAACATTTGGAACAGCAATTGTAATTGGTGTCATGACCTGGTTAAGTTTATAATAATCTGCTGTCATTCTCCAAGATCCATATGGTATTTTTTGCACAGTTTAGGGGATGTGGTGGGAAACACCACCCCTGTATCCTTCTAGTCCTTGATTGTAGCACTAATCTCTAAAATCCCTCCAGGAACGTGGTATTGCTTTAGGTTTACTATCTTACTAGATAAAGGTAGTTCTAATGGTTTCCACTTGGCTTTTCCAACCATTGTAGTCCTTATTTCACATTTCAGGGATCCAATGTGAGGGTTCTGTTAGTTGCTGAGTTTGTGTATTCCAACTATGCATTCTGGAACTGGGGAAATCACCACAGGATGAGTTTGAGGATGTAGTGGACACACAGTGAGACAGACCTTAGCTCAGACCCCATTAATAACTTGACTTCCTTATGCCCCCAGTGTGACTGGTAAACCACAGTGATGTTTTGGGTCTCCTGTAATTCATGTCAATTCAGAGCCAGTGTCCAATAATCCCTGAAACTGATCATTTCCTTTCCTCCAATGAACAGTCACCCTTGTAAAGGTTAATAGATCCCTTTGGGGGAAGGCTGGAAGAAAGACTAAAACCTGGCAGTGTAGTAGGGTCCTTCCTCAAGGGGACCCTGGCCACCCCTTCATTCAAGGCTCTGTAACTAGATCAAGTTTTGGAATTGATTGAGAGGACATAAGTTTCTATTCTTGTGATTCAAGTTAGACTGTCATTCACTTGACCCAGAGTTCTTGCTCTTGTACAAATCAAGTAAATATTTAGTGGGTTTCCCATCCATTTCACTAGGGACACCCTGTCTAATTAGTCAATGTCATAAGTCCACACGAGTCAGACTGTTCTGATTACTGTTTTGATTTTGCTGTCCCTTATGACAACCACATCTACCTTATGTTTGTTGATTAAGTGCTACCACTTGGTCCCTACCACCACATAGTCCAATCAGCCCTATTGTGGTTAGGTCTCTTAATTCAATTAGGCACTTCCCACTGTCAAATCTGGTTTACATAATATAGTAATCACAGCAGTCTTCAAGTATGCTGGGGCTCCATTCACAAATTTGTTCCTCACTGTTGTGGTGAAAGGTGTGTCCTCTGGGCACTCCATGTGTGGGCTTATGAGTTTATCCTGATAAATCCACTCTAACATGCCAATTTCCCGAAGCCTGTGGATTCCTTTCTCTACAGAATACCAAGGCAGGTCTGGTACTTCAACTTGATGTTTTGTAGGCCACCATGCAGTCCATGCTTCAGTGAACCAACCAAATGAACTTTTAGATGTTTTCCTGAAATCTCAAGCTGAAATACTGAATGAAGAATATGTGCTTAGTGGGTCCATATCAATAAACAGATCTGTTCAACATTTATGTTCCTTGCACCATTATCCCACATTCTTAGTAACCATTCCCACACATATTCTCCTAGTTTCTGTTCATACATATTAGAAAAATCAAGCAGTTCTTTTAGAGGGTAGCATACTTCTTCCTGGGTCATAAATTGTACTTCACCTTTTGGGGCTTGCTGGGGCTTAAGTCTACTTATAGGTCTATAAGCAATAATTGGTGGAGCTGTTTCCTGGGAATAGTCAGCAATGTCTTGCAATACATCTACCTTAGGTGATGCCTCAGGTACCATCTCAGCAGGCACAGTTGAGTTAATTTTGTCAATAGTGAGCAGAGGAGATTTTTTTGTGTGATAATGGAGTCATCTCTCCAGATGGGAGGAGTGGTGCTTTTGGCAAGAGTTATTCAATGGGATCTAAAGGCTCAGTGTCCCCAGCTTTCTGATTATCTGCCCAAATGTCTACATCCCAAGCTTCAGGATCTCATTTATTCCCAATTAATGTCAACTCTGGTAGCGTAGTGCTTACAAATCAGGCTGCGAACCGCAAGGTCAGCAGTTCAAAACTACCAGCCGTTCTGTGGGATAAATATGAGGCTTTCTGCTCCTGTAAAGATGTACAGCCTCGGAAACCCTATACAGGGTCATCATGAGTCTGAACCAACTCCAGGACACATTACCCCCACCACCTTTAGCATTAGATACCATTCCAGGTTGGGAGTTGAACCAGCATTGTAATTCATACACTCTTACAATAAGATTCTGGGTCTATTTTCAGCAATATCAGCTCTGTTACTACAGGAAAGCAGGCTTTCTTTCAGGGCACAAGTGGAAACTTCAAGGTCTTTTATGCAGTGCTTGAGCCATGACTCTTTAGCCCTGACTACATCTCTTTCTTTTACCACTTAGTCTATTGTAAGTAGGACCAACCAACCAGTTTCTCTACACTTCTCATGCTGACAAAATTGCAGAAAGGTATACACACAATCACCCAGAGCCTCACTTTTCCCCAATATATGATCTATTGGTGATGATATTTTATGTGTTAATATTGCTACCTCACACCATGGGTTAGCAGCACCCTCACTCTCTTAACTAGTGGACAAAGAGTTATCAGTGCCTTTAAATTTAGTCAGACATGAGAACCAACTTAAGCAACTCATCTTTCTGATATTGTTTCTCTAGAACCACTCTCAGTATCAAATGTCTTAGATTTGTGTTCTCTAGAGAGGCAAAAACAGTGAAATTTATATATGTATATATTGTTGTTAAGTGCTGTGGAGTTGATTCCAACTCATAGAATCCCTGTATAATGTTTCTGAGGAGCAACTGGTGAATTTGAACTGCCGGCCTTGCAGCTCAAATTGATCTGTGGTCCAGTGCATTGTTCTGCAGTGCTCCACAGGATTCCATATATATAATCAAGAGAAGTTTATATCAAGGAAATGGTTCATAGTTGTAGAGACAGGAGAGTCCCAAGTGCAGGCCAGGTGAACCAAGATTAGTGGGTGGTCCTGGAAGGCAGGAAGTCCAAGTCAGGGCACAAAGCAGGACCTCGGTGCTGTAGCAGGGGCAGCAGCAGGGTGTTGCCTGCCAAGGCCTAGGCAGGCATGTTGCACAACTGGAGGCACAGAGCACAGGAGCTGGGTTGACAGGAGCAGGCATGCAGAGCCCTCTGGTGGACATTCGGTGTCCCAGGCACACTCGGCAGGCAGGCCAAGCAGGTAAATGCACAATAAAGCAAGCAACTGGCTCAAGTTCAAAGAACCAGAGGTTGAAGTATGATCCAGATGCAAGATCCATATTCAGCAGGGAAGAGAGTATTTCCTGTTTGTCCACTATATTGGAAGCTAGCTACACCCCTAAGGAAACATCTTTTCCATTGATTGGCTATGAGTAGCCAATCATCTTAGAGTTAACTATACGTGTTAGTAACCAATCATCATCGAATTTACTATCAACTGCCAAACAACTGGGAATCCTGGCTCAATCAAGTTGACACAGAACCTTAACTATCACAGTTACTGTAACTGTACCAAAAATAATTGGTTGATGTTTAATCCTTTCAGGAGGTTACATATGAGAAGTTCAAACTGCACTTATGAAAAACAATGCTCCAGAAATTGATGGAATATCAATAGAAAATTTCCAACAAAACACAATAGCATTGGATGCACTCATTCATCTATGCCAAGAAAATTGGAAAACAACTACCTGTCCAACCAACTAGAAGAGATCCATATTTGTGCTCATTTCAAAGAAAGGTGATCCAACAGAACACAGAAATTATCAAGCACAAGTATCTCACACAAATAAAAATTTGCTAAAGATAAATAAAAAGTGGAAGCCATAGTACATCAACAGGAAACTGCCAGAAATTCAAGTTGGATTAAAAAGAAGACATAATATCATTGTTGGTATTAAATGGATCTTGGAAAAAAGCAGAGTCTGCCAGAAAGATGATGTTTCCAAGGCTGTAAATCTTTATGGGAGCAGAAAGCCTCATCTTTCTCCCAAGGAGCAACTGGTGAATTCAAACTGCTTACCTTGCAGTTTACAGCCCAACACATAACCTACTAACCTTCCAGGGTTCCTTAGAAAGATATATACCTGTGCTTTATTGGTTATGCATCCCCAAGGGAAAGAGAGAGAAGACTTGAATGAGTAAACATCACCAGGGTAGGTTCTGCAACACACACAGAAGGATCTGCACAGTGTGGATCACTGGGTACAGTATCAGAAAAGGAGGAGACAACAGGAAGAGACTGAAACAGGAGTCTTCCAAATTGGGCCTGCCTAGCCCTGGGCTGGTTCTCACTAGAAGAAATAACGGAATGCACTTGCAGGGGATGGGGGTGGGGGAAACAAAAACAAAAATTGAATTACATCACTGAGGCACAGCAAGAACATCTTGAAATTTCTCAGGAGGCTTTGAAGGCAAGAAACCATTATTGTTAGTTTTTTTTAAGTGCTGTTGAGTAGGTTCTGACTCATAGCAACTTTATACTGTATAGAGTTTCTGAAGAGCAGCTGGTGAACTTGAACCACCAACCTTGCAGTCCATCACATTAGCCCACAATGCCACACCAGGACTCGAAAGAGTCCATTTTGTTATTGTTGTTATGTGCCATGGAGTCAGTTCCGACTCACAGCGACCCTGTACAGGGTTTCCAAGTCTGTAAATCTTTACAGGAGCAGAAAGCCTCATCTTTTTCCCACGGAACAGCTGGTAGTTACGAACTGCTGACCTTGTGGTTCACAGCCTGATTCCTAACCACTACACTAAAACTCATATTTTCCCATGATTTTTTTATTTCTTTCTTCCCTCCTCCTGGGCTTTTATGATTTGGGACTTGTGTGTTTAGTTTTTTTGTTCCTCCTCCTATCTTAGTGGAGCTCTTTCTCTTCTTGCCTTACTCAACAAGAGACAACAATTGTGAACATACAGAAAAGCTACAAATACACGTTCTAAAACCTTACCAACTGGGCAAAATTGAATACCAGCTGCTATCTACCAGAACAGCATCTACTACCAACATCTGCTAAAAACACTCTGAAGTGATCTGTATGAGCAGTAAACAGAGAAGCCCATCTCCTAATCACACCTAACAGGAGGCAATTGGAAAGCGCTTATGCATACACCAACATACATTCATCTAATTAGTACAAATACAACAATGCCACAATGCCTGAAAAGTCTCAGAAATTTTCTACACACATGCAAAAATAAGACAAAGTAGCTCAAACAAATGACCAAGAGGAGCTCATTGAAAGATTCAGTAAAGTGGTAGAGTACATGATCAATATACAAAAAATCAGTTGGCTTACTCTATACTAATAAAGACAGCTCTGAAAATGAAATTAGGAAAACAATACCATATTGAGGATCAAGATTGCCTTCTCCGTACACTGGGTTGATGGAGACAGGCAACTAAGACATTGGTCATCAAAAATGGGGGCTATAACGACATGAAGTGACTGGCTTACAAGCATTCATGAGTGTGCTTAGTTTCATAAAGAATAGTTCTCCTCTTGTCCAGATGGGTCTGGTGAAAGGGGATGGGGGAGGATGGGCATAGAATTTTTTTTGATTCAGTAGAGAGTAATTGTTATCATGACTAATTGCATTGTCACAACTGTAAATGTAGATGATGTGAACCAAAAATGGGGAGTAGTTAACCTTTCATTCCAGGAACAGAGGACTCTAGGACCATCAAAAAGGAGAAGCATGAGTGCAGTATAGGGTCCTAAGAAGAGAGGTAGCAACACCAGAGATGGAGACAGAAGTGATGGCATGGAGAAATAGACTCTAGGCCCATGGAATAAGAAAGGCTGTGAGCCTGCAGGTGGGAGTCTTGCTTGCAAAATGTGTCTTTTGGAGATTTATATTAATAAATAATTTCTGTGTATTTTGTGTACATTGAAAGAAAGAAAGGCAATAGAGGTAAATACTGGTAACCAATGGTGCATGGAGGGGGTTGTAATCATTGCAATGAAACACAATATGATTTGTTGAGTGTAAAACTGATGATCTGCCCTGTAACTATCACTTAATTCACAATAAAATTTTTTAAGAAAGGGGGGGGTAGAAATTCAAGAAAACTTATTTGCACTCATGAGAACCCTGTACACAGATCAAGAGGCAGTCAGTCATTTGAATGGAACAAGGGAATACTGCATTGTTTTAAATCAGGAAAGGTGTGTCAGGGTTATTTCTTCTCACCAAATTTATTCAATCTGTGTGCTGAGCAAATAATCCAAGAAAAACTCAGTATCAGGATTAGAGAAAAGCTTATCAACAATTTGTGATATGCAAATAATGAAACTTTGCTGAAAGCAAAGAAGTCTTCAAGAATTTACTGATAAAAATGAAAGATTACAGACTTTAGTATGGATCTTGTTGTTGTTGTTAAGTGTCATCGAGTCTAAGTTGTCAAAAGTTTCATTTTCCTTGGATCCACAATCAACATCTATGGAAACAGAGTCAAGAAATCAAACAGCATATTACAGTAGGCGGCTACACTGAAAATGACCTCTTTAAAGTGTTAAAATTAAGAAAGGTGTGCGACAAGGTTGCATTCTTTCACCATACTTATTCTACCTGTATGCTGAGCAAATAATCTGGGTTAAATGAAGAAAACGTGGCATCAGGATTGGAGGAAGACTCATTAACAACCTGTGATGATACAACCTTGCTTGCTGAAAGGGAAAAAGGATTAAAAATTTTACTGATGAAGATCAAAAAGCACAGCCTTTGGTATGGATTGAATCTCAATGTCAAGAAAACAAAAATCCTCACCACTGGACCAATAAACAACATTCTTATCAAAGGAGAAAAGATTGAAGTTGTCAAGGACTTCATTCTTCTTGCATCAACTATCAACACTCACGGAAGCAGCAGTCAAGAAATCAAATGATGTATTGCATTAGGCAGATCTGCTGCACAAGGCCTTTTTAAAGTGTTGAAGAGCAAAGATGACAGCTTGAGAACTAAGGTGCACCTGACCCAAGCCATGGTATTTTCAATCACCTCAAATAATGCATGTAAAAGCTGGACAGTGAATAAGGAAGACCATAGAAGAAATGATGCTTTTGAGTTATGGTGCTGGAAGAGAATATTGAAAGTGCCATGGGCTGCCAAAAGAACCAACAGATCTGTGTTGGAAGAAGTGCAGCCAGAGTGTTCCTTGGATGGCCAAACTTCATCACTCATACTTCAGACATATTGTCAGGAGGGACCCACTGCTGGAGAAGGATATCATATTTGGTAGGGTGGAGGGTCAGAGAAAAAGAGGAAGACCCCCAGCGAGATAGACTGGCAAAGTGGCAGCATCAATGGGCGTAAGCATGGCAAACAATAGTGAGGTTGGCCTAGGATCCAGCAGTGTTACATTCTGCTGTGCATAAGGTTGCTATGAGTCAGAACCGACTCAATGGCACCTAACAACAACAAAGTGTTAAAAAGCAAAAGATATCACTTAAAAGACTAAGTTATGCCTGACCCAAACCATACCACTTTCACTAACTTCATATGCATGTGAAAGCTGGATAATCAATAAGAAAGGTCTTTGAATAATGGCACTGGTGAAGATTAGAATATGCATGGACTGCCATAAGAACAAACCTGAGAAGTAGAACAAGAATGTTCTTTAGAACAAAGGATGGTGAGATGTTCTGAATATTATCAGGATGTACTAGTCCCTGAAAAAGGACATCATGTTTAGTAGAGAGTCAGTGAAACAGAGGAAGACCCCCAAGGAGATGGATTGATACAGTGGCAGCAACAATTAGTTCAAACATAATAATACTTGAGTGAATGGTCCAGGACTGGTTAGTGTTTCATTCAGTTGTACATAGGATCACTATGAGTTGAAACTAACTTGGCCACACCTATTACAGACATAGTCACTTTGTCACAATATGTCTTTTGGTCTTTTCTGTGCTGTCCATTTGGTTTATTTTCTCTCCATGCTTTAATCTGGGTATTTTTTCTCTTTAGTTTATCTTCTACTTCACTAGGTAGCTCCTCTGCTGAATCGTTATAATTTTTTCTGCTTAATTTGTCTAATTTTCTGTTGAATTATCTGTTGAATTCATTATTCAGTTATCATTTTTATTTATAGATATTCTTTATAGTTATATTAGTTCCAGTTCTTTGGTGATATCTTGCTATCCTATCATGTACTTTTTTGATGATATTATTTGCAGATATTTTAAAGTCCAAGTCAGATGACCCTTGTACTTGGACCATATGTGGATTTGTGTATAATATCTGTTTGCCCCCCTGTTGTTGTTGTTGAGTGCCATTGAGTTGGTTCCAATGCATAGTGAATTTGTTCAAAACTGAACAAAACACAGTCTGGTCCTGCATCATCCACACAATCATTGTTATGATTGAGCCAATTACTGCTGTGCCATTCCATCTCTTTGGTGGTCTTCCTCTTTTTCACTGATTCTTCACTTTAGAAAGCATGATGTCCTTCTCCAGGGACTGGTCCCTCCTGATAATATTCCCGAAGTATGAAAGACGAAGTCTCACCATCCTGGCTTCTAATGAGCATTCTGGCTGTACTTCTTCCATTAAAGATTTGTTTGTTCTTCTAGAAGTCCATGGTACTTTTAATATTCTTCTCTAACACCATAATTCAAATGTGCCAGTTCATTCATGGTCTTGTTTATTCATTGTCCAACGTTCATATGCATATGAGGCTACTGAAACTACCATGGGTTGGGTTAGGTGCACCTTAATCTTCAGAATAACATCTTTGCTCTTGAACACTTTAAAGAGATCTTGTGCAGCAGACTTGCCTAATGCAATACACCATTTGGTTTCTTGACTACTTCTTCCATGAATGTTGATAGCGGATTCAAAAAAAAAAAAAAAAATGATGTCTGACAATTTCAGTCTTTTATCCATTTATCATGTTATTTATTGATCCAGTAGTGAGATTTTTGTTTTATTTACATTGATGTGCAACCCATACTGAAGGTTGTGGTCTTTGTTTTTCATCAGTTAGTATTTTCTCCCTTACTTTTAAGTAATTTGACCCGTGGCATGCTTGTTAACTTTTCATTGACTATTTTATTTTACATTGTCTATGAAAAATTGTAGAGCCTCTAGATATTGATATATTCCTATATAGAGAATTACTTTTATTATAGAAGTTAAATAGGTTAAGATTCATCATAATCTGATCAGGAATTGAGATAGTTCAATTTCTGTAAGGCCTGGTCTATTTTTGGTTTGAACAGTGCCTTGGGGGTCCCAAATAACAAATAAATAATGTGAAGGGAGGGTGAACAGAGAAAACAGTAGAGAATTGGGCCTTACCTCAATATGTTAACTTCTCTCTAGACTCTTAGTTCCTTAATCTTGTTGCGTTGATCACTGTCCTTCAAACAGCTGTTTTGTTTGTTTAAAATTTTTAGTTGTTCTCAGCAAGAGTATTGTTTAGATTAGATTCTCAATCATAGTCAAAGAAGTTGAGACTTGCTTTCTCATATCCTGTTATAAATTTAATTGTGTCTCCAAAATTTATGTTGGAATTATAGCTTCTGAATTTGAGGATGTAGAGAAATGTAGTGATCTTACATTTAATATAAGGTAATCACATTCCATAGTGTAATGTAGTGTAATGAAATCAATCAATCCATTGAAATCTTGCATATGTAAGGTGGATTCTAAACTTAATCACTTCTGAGTTAATCCATTATCTTT
>NW_006408589.1:3168059-3169235 GCF_000296735.1 Chrysochloris asiatica
CAAAAGAACCAATAGATTTGTTTTGGGAGAAGTGCAGCCGGAGTACTCCTTTGAGGCCAAGATGACCAAACTTCATCTCTCATACTTTAGACATATTTTCAGGAGGGACCAGTTGCTGGAGAAGGATATCATGTTTGGTAAGGTGGAGGGTCAGAGGAAAAGAGGAAGACCCCCATTGAGATGGATTGTGTAAGTGGCAGCATCGATGGACTCAAGTGTGGCAATAATAGTGAGGTTGGCCCAGGATCAGTCAGTGTTTCGTTCTGCTGTGCATAAGGTCACTATGGGTCGGTACTGACTCAATAGCACCTAACAACAACAACAACAACAAGACACAAAAACATGTACACATGTGGTGGAAGACAGACACCATGTGAAAATCATATATAAAAGCCAACGATCCAAGGAACACCCAGAAGGAAGTGACCCAACATAACCCTGATTTGATTTGGATGTATAGCTTTCAAATATGTGAGAAAAATAATGTCTTGAAAATCACCTATTTGTGGAATTTCTATCACAGCAGCACTAGGAAAGTAAAAGCTGCTACAAGTTCAAAACTCCAGGTACAGGCCAGTGCCCACTTCTGTTCAGGAAGTGAGATCTGTAAGGATATGTCAACTCCATTCCAACCATATGCAAAAGAATTTCTTGGAGCAAAGAAAGGGGGCATTTCCAAGCAGTGGGAAGGAGCAATGAACTCTCTGAACACAAATGCCTTTTACCACAATGCCAGGCTGAAGAATTTTAAACTTTATCAATTTACCCTAAAAGTGATGTATTATATATGAAGAAAACCCTACTAGAAATGAAGAAAGAAATAGACAAATCTACAATTATAGTGGGATATTTAAATACACCACTTTTGAAAAGGGATAGAACAACCAAAAAGAAAGTTGACAAAGTTACAGAGGAACTAAACAGCACAATCACCCAACTTGACCTCATAGATGTGTACAGAGCACTCAACCCAGTAATAGCACAATATACATTCTTCTACAATGCACATGTAACATTCTCCAGAATGGACTATGAGTTAGGTCACAAAGCAAGCCTCCATAAATTTACAAACATCAAAATACTACAAAGCATCTTTTCAGACCACAAGGCTAGAAAACTAGAAATCAACAATAAGAAGACCAATGAAATAAAGTCGAATACATCGAAACTGAATAG
>NW_006408589.1:3177165-3179330 GCF_000296735.1 Chrysochloris asiatica
ATTTACAAGCCAAAATGATAGTTCTGGAATCCTTGAGTTTTTTATAATGCTATTTCATTTTCCTGATGTTGGAGTTGTTAAGTGCCGTCAAGTTGGTTCTGACCCATAACGACCCTGTATACGGTTTTCGAGGAATAACTGGTGAGCTTGAACCGCCGACCTTGCAGTTCAGATGGCTTTGTAATCTGGTGCATTAATCCACAGCACCACACTGGGACTCCGTTTTCCTGATAAGTCTTTAATAATAACCTTTTCTTAAAAATAGGGATTTAAACTCTTAAAAATTAACTATAATATTTGCATGTATTATCTTATAGTTGTCATAATTTTTGTGGCTCCTTAATGTTTCCTTCATTTTCTTAACTGGTTTTTCACACAAACTTTGTTCACCAGTAAACTGGAAGGCATATACAATGTTTTAAAATGGTATCAGTTTTGGGGTTTTTTTGAGCATGTCAAATAATGTATTGAACCAGCATTACTCTCCCAGACTCAAGAACAAAATAAGTTATGTTGACCTCTTCCCAAGTAAAATGAGATAACTACACACAGATATCACTCCTTTTCCTTTCCCTGGTATTTATCAGTATAACCTTATTTCCACTGAAGCACATCTTCACCTGTTTTATTTCCATTCTTTGAGACACTCTTGTCAGAATGGGAAGACTGCAAAAAGGGAATAGAACGTGTGTCTTCCTAAAGGTCTCAAATGATGCTCAATCCCAAAGCAATTATTTTTATGTGTATAAATTTCACAAGATCTGGGTTGCTCCTTAGATGAGTTTTCATTGCATCTTAGCATATAGTGTTTTATTTTGTTTCCCTGTATAAGTGTACATCCAATGAGAGAGATAATAAAAGCACTTTAAATGTCTCATTATAAATCTTGTTAAGCTGTCAGCTTAAGGATGTTATTCAAAATTTAATGGCCTGATAAGTATATAAGCTTTATAAAAATCTGTTCTAAGACTCTCCCAGAGACGAGCATAAAAGGAAGCTATGTTCAAACTAATGCTAGAAGCTCTATATTTAAATTTCAAATAACAGCAGTCAGAAATCTATGAAAAGTGTAAGATTCTTTCTTCTTAAAAAGGGAAGGGTCCACTGCCTACTTTTGATTTAAAAGAATAAAAGAGGATAGGAGGCAGAAAGGCAAATGGCAGAAAGTCCAGTCAAAAATCTCTACTTTGATTGGCTAGAAATATATAGAGGAGACTGGAAATAGATGCAGAAGGAGATTCTCTAAATAAAGAATCAAGTCATAGGGCAAAAATTGGCATCAACTTAGCATAAGCAGGATGCTTCACAAAGAACCCTTCCAATTAAGAGCTGAGAATTCATTTAGGAAAAAATACATTGATGAGAATAAAGGCTTTTTTATTTGCCTCCCAGAGAATTTTTAATTTCACCTAGAAATTTATGCTAAATGATCCATTCAACCATCTCTTTTAACAAAAGTTTTCCTAGTGTTGAAAAGTAAGTCATAAGAACAAACAAGATGGTGGCTCAGGTGGAAGTGCAGTAAAGGAGCTCCACCAACAACACAGAACACCCATCTAAGCAGGGTCAGGGGATGGTCCCAGAACTCTAAAACACATATAAAGGAATATTTAGAAGGTTGGAAGGCTTACAGCTGGGGGAATTTGTAGCAGAAGCAAGAACTCTATTGCTTTCTAGTCCGGAACACTCGGCTGCTCCAGGAGCCGCCATCTTGGGTGAAACCAAATGGGAAAAGGATCAGAGCAGCCACAGACGCCTGGCAGAACCACAGAGATAAAGGTGTGGACATTCTTTTCTTTTGGTAGCTGTTCATTGGTCCCTTGCTGTCTGCGAACCTCCATTATGATGACTATAAGGGTGCCTGAGCTAGTGGGCAGCCCAGCCCCACCCTCAGAGGGTTCTATTACGCATTAGCACAGATCTCCTCGAAATTTAAAGAGACCGTTTCCAATTAAAACCAAACGGCCACAACCAGCCCTGAACTGTTTCCAACTAGAAAAAAAAGCCTGAATGGGGATTGTGGAGTGGACAAGCAGACAAAAGAGGAAATAGGCTGAGAATTAAATTTTAAGTTATGTCAAAACAACCAACAGTGGTATCTTGAAACTTCTCAGGAAGAAGAGTGAAAAGGGAAGCCCATTTCCTGATCACATCTACCTGGAGGC
>NW_006408589.1:3181815-3229960 GCF_000296735.1 Chrysochloris asiatica
TTATAATCAATGTAATGAAACAAGTTATATGAATTGTTGAATGTGAAACTGATGGTGTGCCCTGTAAACTTTCACTCAATCCACAATAAAAACCTTAAACAAAAAAAATAAGTTAAGTCATGATTGAGTGAAAGGATTCTGTTGCAGAGCAGTTTGCCCATAAACCCTTGCACACAGGAAGTTTCTTAGGAAGTGCACTCAGGATGAAGGAAACGGAAAGAAGCAGGACTGGTTAGGGGACTGTGAGATGGTCTCAATGAAGTCTCCAGCACATCCCACCAGGAATTCTGAAGCTGGGTGGCCCTTCTCAGTTGTCTGATTTGGGATGAAAGTGGATCTACCTAAAGGGCAAAACTTCGGGAAAGGTCACGCTCTTCAACCCAGAGCAATTTCATAGAAGGATGATAGATAAACCTGTTAATCAGCAGCGATGGGAGAAAGATTTTCAGCTCTGAAAGGGCATCTGTGTAGTGCCACCCACCATCTACTAAAGATTCTATCCTAGCCTGTCCTCGTAACATACTCTCCCCATCAGGAATTGCATGTGACTTCCAGTATCATTTATATGCCATTAACTCCTAAATTTGTATCTCCAGCAGCAAGATCTTCATGGGACTTCAGACCTACATATGAAATTGTTTACTCTTTGACATCTCCATGTAGATGGTTTACAGGCACATGGATTTCAACGTGTCCACAACTGAACTCCTGGTCTCTCCTTTCAAACCTGCTTCTACTCCTCTTATATTGTCACTTTCTGTGAATCACCTCATCATTTACTCAGTGCTTCAAACAGAAACCTGGGAGAAATTCTTAGCATTGCCTTTCTCCTCACTCCCACATGTAGTCTACCAAGGCCTCTCATATCACTCCACTTCTACCTACAGTTCCACCTCAGTCCACTCTATCTCCCACTGAACACGTCTCCTGACAACAATGGTTTCTCCCCACCAATCTCTTTTTTATATTATGTTGTTGTTGTCAAGTGCTGTCAAGTCCGTTCCAACTCATAATGACCCTGCATAAGGCTTCCAAGGAGTGGCTGTGGGGTTTGAACAGCTGACCTTGTGGTTAGCAGACCAGTGCTTATCCGACAGCACCACACCAAGACTGCTAGGAAGTCAGGTAAAACAGTGTATAGTGAGGAAGGGAAGAATGGAAAAAACAAGGGCTGAATCATAAAAGATTTATGACCCTTTGTCTTAAACAACAAAATGTGTCTGAAGAGTTCAAAGCAAGGAAGGGACATTATCAAAATTCAGTTTTGTAAACATTTTTTTTTTATTATAAAGATATCTCTGTAAAATTGAATTCTGATAATATCCCTTCCTTGCTTAGGACTCTTCAGACACATTTTATAGCTATTATTGTTTAAGATAAAGGGCCATAAGTTTTTATGATTAGGTCCCCGTCTTCTCTCTAATCCTCAGCTCCTGCCACTCTCCCCCTTGATAACTGCACACTGGTTTCCCTGACTTACCAAAATACACCTTCCTTCCCAATTCAGAGACTTTAAATATGATGTTTCTTCTGATGTTCCCTCTTTTGGGGAGTGCTCTCCCATTCTCTTAATTCCTTATGATCCTTTAGAGCAGGTTAAGATAGTCCTTCCTCAGAGAAGTCTCCCATAAGGCCTCAGGCTACATTTGACTCCTCTGATATATATAATCCCTTAACACCCTACTCTCATGAGTTCCTGGGTGGTACAAATGGTAAACTCACTTGGCTACTAGCCAAATGGCTAGAGGTTCAAGTTTGCCCAGAGGTGCCTCAGAAAATGGTGATCTATTTTCAAAAAACAAATCATTAAAATCCTACGGATAGATATGAGAAACGTAATACCAAATGTGGGTGAGGTGTGCCCAACTTGACCAAGGCAAATGAAAACGTGAAGAAACAGACAAGAACAAGGGATGCTTTTGGTAAATGCTATATTGTTCTTAGGTGCTGTCGAGTTGATTCCAACACATAGTGACCCTATACACAACAGAAGGAAACACTACCAGATCCCATGCCATCCTCACAATTGCTGTCTGAGCCCATTCATTGTTGCTACCATTGTGTCAGCTCATTTTTATGGGAGCCTTCTCTTATTCACTGACCCACCCTCCACTTTAACCAGCATGATGTCCTTCTCCAACAGCTGGTCCCTCCGGACAACATGTCCAAAAAATGAGAGACAAAGTCTCACCCTTCATCACTTCTAAGGCACAGTCTTGATATACTTCTTCCAAGACATTTGTTTGTTGTTCTGTCCATTCATGGTACTTTCAGTATTCTTCTCCAACATCATAATTCAAATGCATTAATTATTCTACAGTCTTACTTATTCATTGTCCACTTTTCACATGCATATGAAGTGATTGAAAATACCACGGCTTGGGTCAGGCACACTTTAGTCCTCAAAGTGACATCTTAGCTATGACATATGCAGTCTTGCAATAACAGCAATAACAACCAATATGTCTGTGGTTACACAGGTAAATTTGTATGTATGCATGTGTATAGGAAAGTATATGTGTGTATACAAACACAAATAGCTGTATCTGTAGGCATATTATACACGTGCAAGGTGTGCTATCTGTGAGTGTTAATGTTAAGTGCCAGCAACTGTTTCAGACCCATATAGGGTTTCTGAAGAGTGGCTGGTTGGTTTTGCCAACCTTGTGGTTCAAACTAACCTCGTGGTCTAGCGCATTATCCTATAGCACCACACTCACATATATTATAAAGGACCTAGGGGGTCACAGCTACAAATATTTCCTAGACATAACCAAACACATTGTGAGGTTAGGTTACTGGACTTAGGACCATAGTATTATGGGATAAGTTGGTCAATTGCATAACATAGTTCATAAAGTTTCTGTTCTACAGCCTAGTTTGGTGAGTAGTATCTGGTGTCTTAAAATCTTGCGAGTGATCATCTAAGATATAACTAATTATTGGTCTTGTCTGGAACAATAGAGACTAAAGATGCTCAAAGACTTAAAGAAAATTTTGTCTATAAGATTGATAATTTACATGAACCATGACCTTATAAGCCATGACACCAGAACTAGATGGTACCTAGTTACTCCTACCAACCATACTAACAATAGATGGTCCTGAATAGGATGAAAGAAAAGTGTAAAACAAAATTCAAAATCTTTTCAAAAGCCAGGCTTACTGGACTGGTTGAGACTAGAGGAACCCCTAAAACTATTGTCCTGAGATACCCTTTAAACTTTGAACTGAAACCACTTCTAGAGGTCACCTTTCAGCTAACTAACAAATTGGCTCATGAAATAAACAAGATCACCAACAAGTGGTGAGCTTCTTTAAAAATATCATCTATGGGAGCACAGTGGCTCCATATGGTAAGCACTGGACTGCAAACCACAAGGTCTGTAGTTCAAGCTCACTAGCCGCTCCACTGGAGAAAGAAAAGGCTTTCTGCTCCCACCAAGATTTAAAGCTTTGGAACCCCTATACGGGGCTGCTAAGAGTAGGAATCATTTCGACAGCACTTAACAACAGCATGGGAGACCAACTGCTCAACTATTACCCTAAAGTAAAGAAGAGATGGTGGGGGTGGGAGGACAGGAAAACTAGATTAATGGTAATGGAACAATTAGAATGGAGATAATGAGAATGTTAACACATTTTGAAAAATGCAATCCAGGTTACTGAACAAAACATATAGATATTGATGGGGAAAAATTAATTTGCTGTGTAACTTTCACCAAAAACACAATAAAATATTATTTAAAATAGCAATGCTACACAGTGCAAGTTCTCCTTTGACACACATGGGTTTGTCATGCATCAAAATCAGACCCATAGCAACTGGTAGCAACAAATTCTTTCATATTGAGATATTTATCATACTTTAAAAGTACATGATTTATTGTGTAATTTTGGTACAATGAGGACAGAGATTGAGTTGTTCGCAACCTAAATATCAACCAACAGGAAGTGGATGAGTAAATTTTGGTTCATTCTGATAAAATATTATGTGGTCATTATAAATTACATTATAGAATATCAAATAGCAAAAGAACTGCTTATGACACAATGCTATGTTAAAAAAAAGAATTAAAATTATATCGATATTATGTTGTTATTGTTTCTACATGCTACTGATCTGGTTCTGACTCACAGTGACCCTGTATGGGGTCTCCAAGGACCCAATGGTGGGTTTGAACTGCTGACCTTGCAGTTAGTAGTCCAGTGCTTATCCTATAGTGCCACACCAGGACTTCATTATGATCTCAACTCTGTGAAAATATACATAAAAGATTGAAAGACATATACTAGATGACTTCATGGCTGATGTTCATAATTTTCTTCATACATTTTTTATTCATCACCCCATCCAAATGTTATTTATTTCTAAAGAAATAAAAAAAATAATGTCTGCTAGAGGAAAATTCCACTTAGTTCTACAAATCTTTAAAAATTAAAAAGAAAGCAGTGTATTTATAAAAAGCTAACAAGTCAGCAAGGTCCCTGGATGGTACGAGCAGTTTGAGCTCAAGGCATTCAACTGTGTGGATCATAACAAACTATAAATAACATTGCGAAGAATGAGATTTTCAGAACATTTCATGCGTTCATGCAGAACCTGTACATAGACCCAAACAAGGAGAAACTGTGTAGTTTAAAATCAAGAAAGGTGTGTGTCAGGGTTGTACCCTTTCACTATACTTTTTCAATCTGTATGCTTAGCAAATAATCTAAGAAAGTGGACATGAGGACTGGAGGGAGGCGCATTAACAATCTGCGATATGAACATGACACTACCTTGTTTGCTGAAAGAGGACTTGAAACACTTTCTAACAAAAGTCTGCAGTCTACAGTACAGGTTACACCTCAACATAAAGAAAACAATCATCTTCTCAACTATCCTTACAAGCAAAATAATGATAAACAGAGAGAGACTGCAGTTGTCCAAGGGTTTTGTTTTACTTGGATCCATAATCAATGCCCATGGAAGGACTCAAATTGTGTTCCTTTTAAATGTTCTTTGAGTTTGGGGAACAAAAAGTTGGAAGGGGCAAGATGAGAACTATAGGATGGATGGGGTAAGGTTTCCCAGTAACATTCTTGTAGGATAGCTCTTACTATCCTCAAAGAAGGAGCAAATGCATTGTAGTGATGGGGAAAAAATTTTCTCGATGCAGGTTTCCTGGCCTTTTTCTCAAATACAGTTTTCAATTTTCTTAAAACTGTTTCTCAATAAGCCCCAGTACCCCACCAGAAAATCTTATCCAAATTATCCTTGGAAATCCCAAAAATAGTCACTACAACTTTTTGAGTTTACTTTTCTGTTTTGAATTTAATTGGCCCAGCAGATTCCCTTAGCAGCTACTATTTTAATTGGATATTACTGTTTTAATTGGATATTTCTTTTTTCGTGCTGCAAACCAAAAGGTCAGCAATTCGAAACTACCAGCTGTTCCACGGGAGAAAGATGAGACTTTCTGCTCCCGTAAAGATTTACAGCCTCGGAAACCCTGTACAGGGTCGCTATGAGTCGTAACCGACTCCACGGCACATAACAACAACAACAATAAGACCCCCACCACTCATCTGTCAGTGTGTCATACTGTGGTGGCTTGTGAGTTGCTGTGTTTCTGAAAGCTATGCCACTGGTATTTTAAATACCAGCAGGGTCACCCAAGGTAGACAGGTTTCAGATGAGCTTCCAGACAAAGACAGATAGGAAGAAGGAGTGACGAACTACTTCCGAATACTTAGTCACTGAAAACTTATGAATAGTAGAGAAACACTATCAGATATAGTGCCAGAAAATGAGCCCCTCAGGTTGTAAGGCACTCAAAATGTGACTGGGGAAGAGCTGCCTCCTCAAAGTACTGTTGACCGTGATAACGCGAATGAAGTAAAACTCATGGAAGAAAAGCCCATGGGACCTTCATTTGCTGATGGGGCACAATTCAAGATGACGAGAAACATCCATTAATAATCAGAACATCAGATGTACAAAGTATGAATCTAGGAAAATTAGAACTTGTCAAAAATGAAATGTAACACATAAACATTGATATCTTAGGCATTAGTAAGCTGAAATGGACTGGTATTGGCCATTTTGAATCTGTCTTTTCCCATAAAGATGTTGTCTCAGAAACCCTATGAAGGGTCACTACGAGTCTGAATTGACTCCCTGGCTGTGGGATAATGTGACTAAGAAAGTATACTACTGAAAGAACTTGTCTGCTGCCATCCACTGATTGCAGAGACATGTTTAAACATGTTTTGTTTGGAATAAACTCATGCCTGTATGGATTGGAACCCTAGTAGCAATATGTATTTTTTATTTACTCTCATATTTTCAATTGCCCCATATGCATGGGAAAGCTAGACAATGAATAAGGAAAGCGAAAAAGAACTGATGCTTTTGAATTATGGTGAACCACCAACCCTGCAGTTCAAACGACTTTGTAGTCTGGCACATTCACCCACAGTGCCACACCAGTACTCCTCCATAAAGCCTATGGGGGGGGGGGGTGGAGGGGAGGGAATGCTGGAGCCATTCTCTTCTGGAACATGGAATTGTCATGAATCAAAATCAACTTTATGGCAATGGGTATGGTTTGGGCCTAAATGGTTTAGTAAGCCAACATGATGAAATTGGTGGATGTTATGAAAGATCTTGCAGAAAATTCCTTTTATTGGCCTAAGGCCCTCTGATAGAGGTTATCTGAAACCAAAAAGGATTCACAGACTTTAAGCATTGTCTATTTCTGCTCTGGATTACAAAGTCATTTGAACTGCAAAGTCAGCAGCTCAAGTTTACCAGCCGCTCCTCGGAAACCTTATTAAGTTAAGTGCTGTGGAGTTGAATCTGACTCATAGTGACCTTGTACAGGGTTTCTGAGGCTGTAAATCTTTACCAGAGCAGAAAGCCTCATCTTTCTCCCGAGGAACAGCTGGTAGTTTCGAACTGCTGACCTTGAGATTCACAGCCCGATTTGTTACCACTACGCTACCAGAGCTCCTTCAGAAACCCTATACAAGGTCGCTATGGGTAAAACCTATTCGACAGCACTTAACAACAACAATTTTTCTTGAGTGCCCTGGTGTGCTGTAAGATAAGCGCTGGGCTGTTAACCACAAGGTTGGTGGTTCAAACCTACTTGCTGCTCCTTAGAAATCCTATATAGGTTGATAGAGTCAGAGCCAACTCAATTCTATGGCACTTAATAACAACAGTTATTCTTAAAGTGAAATAATTATTTGATTGTACCGCCCACCCTCCCATCCCAGAGGGTGGACTATTTGTCTTCATTAAGGAAAGAGAACATATATTTGCAAATTTCCCATAAAAGTTCTTCTTTGTGGAAAAGATTTATTTGATTTTTTTTATACTTCAACATTAAAGAATTGGGAGGGGAGGGGGGAGTTCCTTAATGACTCATATAAGACGTCCTTTGCCTCTTTCAGTCCAGTCTCAAAACAGTAGCTAAAGTAGTTCTATTAATGGTTGATTCATGATTCATGTCAACTTTATGCTCAAAACCCTCTGAGTCTTCAAAGTAGCCCAACACAATCTGGCCCCTGGTACCCTCTCACTTCACTCCTAACACTACTGCTCTGTCCTCCTTACTTACTTCATTTCCTCCCCCTGCTTTGTTTTGTTGTTCTTCAGCCTCAGCCCATGGCCTCTACCTAGAATGCTCTTTTCTCAGTTAGCTGCATATCTGTCTTCCTTACTTCTGGTTTTTATCTAAATATCACTGTCTATATGAAGCATATCCTTGAACACCCTACTGGATATGCATTCTTTCATTTATTAATTGATTTTTCCCCATAGCACCTTAACAAACTCTGCTGCTGTCATTAAGTGCCATGGAATTGATTTCAACTCATAGCAACCCTGTATAGGATTTCCGAGGAGCAGCTGGTGAGTTTGAACTGTCAACCTAGTGATTAGCAGTACAGTGCTTATCCTATAATGCCACACCAGGACTCCCTAATATACTATTGTTGTTGTTGTTGTTAAGTGCCGTTGAGTCGGGTCCGACCCATAACGACCCTGTACAGGGTTTCCGAGGGTGTAAATCTTTACGGGAGTAGAAAGCCTCATCTTTCTCCCACGGAGCAGCTGGTAGTTTCGAACCGCTGACCTTAAGGTTCACAGCCCGATTCGTAACCACTACGCTACCAAAGCTCTATTTATTTTTATTTTGTTTATTGTCTCTCCTCCACTGTCAGGAATTTTTATGCTTTCTTTCACTTCTATTTCCCCAGTGCCTAGAACAGAACCTGAAACAAGGCATGCACTCAACAAATATTACATGAATCAATGAAGAGTGAATAAACTACCATCTCCTCTGAAGTAAGGTAAGAGACTTGTGGCTGGATGTCACCACTCCTCCATAATCCCTGCCCTAGGCTATTAGATAATTGAAGACTCCCACCTTCAGGCAGGAGTGGGTAATACATGTTTAGGAACTACTTGTCATTGCCTTTTATTGGTAACATTTCCATTGTCAGTTGGTCTCTACCTTTTGATGTCCAGAAGATTCCATTTTATAGTGATTTAAAAAAAAAAAAATCTTACTGAGAGAGAAATAACTCCTAATATGGAAGATCCTAAAACACTGGAAATAATAGTCACCCAAAGTCAAAACAAGGCTGTAACCAGGTATTTGAGTTTTTTCTGTAAACACCACCAGGTTCCTAGAATAAAGTGGGACAAATGAGGACACATAGAAGTCAGAGAAAGACCAACATGACAACTGAGAATCCAATGTGGTCATTTGAGGTCATGTTGGAACACTTGCAGAATTATGAAACTCTCCCTCATACTCCACCAGATTCTTAGCATGTATAGAAATTAAATGAGGACACACTTCATGAAATAGTGACTCTGAACCTTCAAGTGCTGTAGGACAACTGGGAATCTACAGATTAATTTGATTTAACTGTAACTTTTCTAAGAATACGCCATTTCCCTATATGTTGTTGTTAAGTGCCATCAAGTCAGTTATGACTCATAGTGACCTTGCATAGCGTTTCCAAGGAACAGCTGATGATTTTGAAATGATGACTTTGTGATTCAAACTGACCTTGCGGCCCAGTGCTTATCCTACAGTGCCATATTAGTATTCTATTTTTCTATATACATGACCAGATTTCTAACATCATAGGGATGAGATGAAGACTCATTTAAGTCTATGAAATAATTCAATTAAACCAAGAAACCAGTGAATTTGTCTGAAGTCAGAATGAGTCATGTTCAGTATTTTAAATGTTTTCTCCAAATCCACAAAATTCTTCTATAAATATAAGACTAAAATTGGACAGATTTGGTGTCTTGGAGCAACCACCCTATTAATTGTATGCAACTAGAAGGTGGGAGCCCTGGTGGTGCAGTGGTTAATTGCCAGGCTACTAACTGAAAGGTAAGCAGTTTGAAACATTAGCCATTTCTTATTTCATTTACTGCAGAAAGATGAGGCAGTCTGCTTCTGTAAAGATTTAGAGCCTTGAAAACCCTACAGTGCAGTTCTAATCTGTCTTATAATGTTCCTGTGAGCTGGAATAGACTCAGTTAAAATGAGTTTTTTAGAGGTCAGTGAGGTTAGCTGAGGTCAAACTTAGATACATAAAAATATTTTTCATGCACCTCTCAAGATCCCTAAAAATGTATATAGGTCAACTGAGTGCATCTTTAGGATCACAGAATGACAAAGTTGGTGAAAGTTTACTGGAGGTTAAAACCCGGTCAGCTACGGTCACATAAAAACAATTTGAAAGTAGGGGAAAAATAGTAATGAAGCTGTGAGTTAAGTTCAACCATGTTCAATACACTGCTGTCAACTTGGATGGCAACCTGGTTGGCCAGTGGTATAGTGAGCCTTGGGGACTCCTGAGCCCATGGACAGGGACATAGTCTCAGAGGACTAGAGTGGAGAGTGAAGCATCGAGCTAATATGAAGTGAAGGGAGATGCACAAGAACACCCATACAGATGGTGCCCATTTAACATGGCTTCAATGGCTGGATGATCAGAACTTGACTAAAGGAAGAAAGAAGAGGGAAAATTTGTAATCAGCTAAAATTTCATGAACTTGACCTATACTTACAGATATATTAACTTAAAAGAGGGAATGAATCTTTACAGCAAGGATCATTCCCACCCCCTCTGTACACAGGGTTTACAGGGGTAGGCAACTTAAACATTGGCTACCCAAAATTGGGGGTGGGGGGAGGTGCAGGGGCTACAAAGGCATGAAGTGACTGGCTTGCAAGTTTTCAAGAGGGAGCCACCTGTCTAGACGAGATTGGTGAAAGGAGATGGGGATAAGACTCTTGTGGTTCAAGTAGTTCAATAATGAATAATTGTTATCAGGACTGATTGTGAATGTTGCAAATGTTTTGAAACAAAAGAAGGGGGGTGATTGATCTTGTAGTCCAGGAGTGGAGGCCCCTGGTACCATTAAAGGGAGAAGAGCACAGTGTGGGACCCTATTCAGAGAAGCAGCGACACCAGAGATGGAGACAGAGACGATGACATGGAAAGCGGCTGTGGACTCTGGACTCTGGGAGGAAGAGGGACTGTGTGCTGGCGCCTGGGGTGCTGGCATGTGGGGTGTACACTTTGGTTGTTTGAATGGATGTATACTCTTGAGTGCTTCAGTGTATATCAAAAAAAAAAAAAAGGAAGGATTGGGAGCTACGCTTTTGAATGATGATGCATGGAGGGGATTATAATCATTGCAATGAAATGAAATACGATAGGATGAGCGTAAAGCTGATGCTCTCCCGTGTAAGCTATCACTCAATTCACAATAAAAACTTTAAAACAAAACAAAAAAATACAAAACAATTTGACCTATTTCTAAAAGCATTTTTTTTTCTATGAAAATTTTTAGATAACATGTGAACTAGTTGCAAACACAGTCAGTGTCACAGAGAGATAAAGTTGTTTTTAGGAATGTGAAAAAATTTCAGATTCCCAAAATGTCCTAGATCAGCAGATATTTTGAGCGTTACAGCAGATCAAAAAAGACATATTGGGCATTTTAGCAAGGTAATGAAGAAAAAAGGAATCATATGGGCTTATTGCTGTTGTTGTTGTTGTTAGGTGCCATTGAGTCGGTACAGACTCAGAGTGACCCTATGCACAACATAATGAAACACTGCTCCATCCTGTGCCAACCTCACAATTGTTGCCATGCTGGAGCCCATTGATGCTGCCACTTTGCCAAACTCACTGGGTGTCTTCCTCTTTTTCTCTGATCCTCCACCTTACCAAACATGATATCCTTCTCCAGCGACTGGTCCCTCCTGACAATATATCCAAAGTATGAGAGATGAAGCCTGACCATCCTGGCCTCCAAGGAGCACTCTGGCTGCACTTCTTCCTACACACATCTGGACCAATGGCACTTTCAATATTCACCTCCAACACCATAACTCAAATGCATCAATTCTTCTATGGTCTTCCTTATTCACTGTCCAACTTTAACATGCATATGAGGTTATTGAAAATACCATGGCTTGGGTCAGATACACCTTAGTCTTCAAGCTGACATGTTTGCTCTTCAACACTTTAAAAAGGTCTGGTGCAGCAGATTTGCCTAATGCAATGCATCGTTTGATTTCTTGACTGCTGCTTCCATGAGTGTTGATAGTTGATCCAAGAAGAATGAAGTCCTTGACAACTTCAGTCTTTTCTCCATGGATAAGAATGTTGTTTAATAGTCCAGTGGTGTGTATTTTTGTTTTCTTGACATTGAGATGCAATCCATACCGAAGGCTGTGCTCTTTGATCTTCATTTGGAGCTTTTCCATCATCTCATTCTGCAGATACATTCAATTTGATTTCTATATATTCCATCTGGTGAGATCCATCTGGTGTATAGTCGTCTTTTATGCTGTCTAAAGAAGATATTTGAAATGAACAAATCATTGATTTTGCAGAATTCTATCATGCGATCTCCAGCATCATTTCTATTACCAAGGCCATATTTTCAAACTACTGATCCTTCCTCTTTGCTCTCAGCCTTTGCATTCCAATCACCACTAATGATCAACACATCTTGATTGCATGTTTGATCAATTTCAGATTGAAGAAGTTGGTAGACTTCTTCTATTTCATTCTCACTGGCTTTAGTAGTTGGTGTGTAAATTTGAATAATAGTGGTATTAACTGGTCTTCCCTGTAGGTGCATGGATATTATTCTATCACAGACAACATTGTACCTCATGACTGATCTGGATATGTTCTTTTGACAATGAATGCAACACCATTCCTTTTCAATTTGTCATTCCTGGCATAGTAAATCATGTGGTTGTCAGATTCAGAATGTCCAATACCAGTGTATTTCAGCTCACTAACGCCTAAGATCTCTCAGGGGTCCAGTTCGATGGCACCTAACAACAACAACAACAACAATGGCTAAGATATCGATGTTTACATATTCCATTTCATTATTGACAATTTCCAATTTTCCTAGATTCATACTTTGTACATTTCATGTTCTGATTGTTAATGGATGTTTACAGCTGTTTCTCTTCATTTTCAGATGTGCCCCACCAGCAAATGAAGGTCCTGCAGGCTTTATGCCCACGGGCTTTACTCCATTCACGTCATCACGATCAACTGTACTTTGAGGAGGCAGCTCTTCCCCAGTTGCATTTTGAGTGTCTTCCAACTGAGGGGCTTATTTTCTGGCACTACATCTGACAGTGTTTCTCCGATATTCATAAGATTTTCAGTGACTAAATATTCGGAAGTAGTTCGTCATTCCTTCTTCCTAATCTGTTTTTGTCTGGAAGCTCATCTGAAACCTGTCTACCTGGGTGACCCTGTTGGTATTTAAAATACTAGTGGCATAGCTTCCAGAATCACAGAAACTCAGAATCCACCACAGTAAGACAAACTAACAGACGAGTGATGGCCATATGGGCTTACACTGTGTTATTTCCAGGAAAGTGGACTATTTCTCCATACTTTACTTGACTTTCAGAAAGTGTAGATAAAACAAGTAACCAAAATGACACACACAATATGCATAAATCTTAGTAAAAACTGAAGATATTATGTACAACATTATGTCCTCTTTATAAACATAGGAAAGTTAAAAATCATTTTTTTAGGAAGACATTCAATTGCAATAAAACTATATAAAGACATGACTTCCAGCAAAATGATGAATTAGACAGACAAGCTACATAGATCCTCTACAACTAAGATGCAAGAAACCAAAGGAAACAGTTACAGATGATAATCCTGGAACCTTGAACTTCAAAGGAAAAGATCAAGATGAGGACTGGATGCTTACTAGGAGAAGAAACTGAACAGAGTAGCAAGAAAGGAGACAGACAGGTGAACCGCTGAGATACATGACTCAGCATAACCATATTGAACTTTAGGGAGTACCATTAGCTCCAGAAGGCAGCCTGATAGCCTAGATACACACCATGGCTGGCTATGAGAAAGGTACAATTCTCTCTTGTTCCCCACATTCTCCTGGTGACCAGAGGCATGGCCAGCCCCCATCCTCATCCACCCCTGCAAACCTCCTGCTCTGTATAGATCAGAGTCATGTCTTTGTAAGTCAGGCACAGGTGGCATTGCAAACTCTGCTTCTATAGACCTACTTCTATAGAATGTGCAGAGCTGGTACCCAGCAATGGGTCTTCGAGTACCAGCTCTGTATAAGCAGGAACTCTGTCAGCTGCCATTTGAGCCTGAGAAAGTTAACCCTGAGAATAAAGACCTTGACCTCAGCCAGCATTAGGGGATAACTACTAAATGAACTGAGACCTGGTGTGGCACTGTAGGATAAGTAAGCAGTGGATTGCCAGTCACAAGCTTAGCAACTCAAACCAGCCATCTGCTCTTTGGAAACCCTGAGTCAGAACTGACGTGACGGCACTTAACAACTGCACAAACTACTCTGGATTAGGTGTCCTGACAATAGACAACACCCAGGCTTACAGGTGACCAGAATTCCAAAACAGAAATTTTGTTGCTGTTGTTGTTGTTAAGTGCTGTCGAGTTAGATCCTTTAAAAAAATTAATGAAAATTGTCAAAGAATTGCTGGTGAAAAAAAATCCCTTACCATGAAAGACAAGAAGATAACTATTGATTTCTAGTTTAGGGTCAGGGAAAGCACAGACAGTGAAAACTCTTCTGCCAAAAACCAAATATAAGCAGAGAAAGAGCAGTCCACAGAAAAACTACAGAGCTTTGGATCTTGTTTAAGGTTCTGGGTGCCACTTCTCTGTGCCCATTGAGAAGAAATATGCTGGTAAAAGCAAAATACGGTGATTTCTACAACAACCCAGCCGCAGAGGTGGACAGCCAGAAGTCCTCAGACTGTAGGGCAGGGCCACAGCCAAGCGGAGGCAGTTACCCTGCACTAGAAGCCACAGAGCAGCGAACGGAGAGGTGTGACTGATTTTCCATCTTTCACTTTATATTTTTTACATATCTCTCCCCTTCACCCCAATCGTGCCTGCACTGCACAGCCCAGACACCTTCAAGTGGGCAGGAGCACACCCCTAAAAGGGTCCAGCATTACACCCACAGTTTTCCAAAGGCACAGAGTGGAAACCCACAGTCTGTTTCTTATGAAGTTTTGATCCTGGGAACTCACCCCATAGTTTACCTAGGTGGGACCCTTTGCACAGCAAAGGCCAGTGAACAGTGTCAATCACAATTTTATTTTTGTTTCTGATTGATCGTTTCTGTCCCTGTTTTTATATTGTTTCTGCCTTTGTTCCTTTTGGAATCATTCTTTTCCCAGGGGTGGAACTTTCTCCCCCTACTTTACCCAAGAAGAGACAGCAACTGTGCCCATATAGCCAAGCTACAAGCATACCCTGTAGTACCCCACCATCTGGACAAAAGCCAAAACCAGCTGCTAGGCATTACACATGAAAAGGGAAGCCTATCTCCAGATCATATCCACCAAGACACGCTCAGGAAGCTTAACAAAAAGGAACATACATCCATTTAAGCATTAAAAATTCACATAACTGTTGAAAATGTCCAAGAAAACATAATGAAAGGTATCAGCACATGTCCAAAACCAGAAAAAAGTAACTGAGACAAATGAGCTGGAAGCAGACACAGACTTTCCAGTAGAAGAGCAGGCTCTGGATCTTTCTGAGAAGGAATTCAGAATAATATGGAAACAAGTTCAAATGCTCCGAAATGGGGTGGAGGAAAATAAGGAAGAAGTCAGGAAAGTGCTACAAGAGCAATCAAACAAGATAGATATGGCATTGGAAACAATCCAAAACCTGCAAAAAGAAGTCCAGATGATTCATAATAAAATATTAGAAATGGACAATACACTGAAAGGACAAAGGAGCTGAATGGAAGAGTTGGTTGCCAGAACCAGCGAGCTGGAAAACCAATCCTTCAATAATGATAAGATTATTGAGAGCAAGCAGAAAAAAGGATTAAAAACTCTGAAGAGAGTCTAAGATTCAGGATGGATAACATGAAGAGGAATAACTTAAGAATTACTGGCATTCCAGAACAGGAAGAATCACAGAAGAGACACTTGAAGAGCTACTGGAAGAAAATTTTCCTAATATCTTGAAGAATAAGAAGATAAACATTCAAGAAGCTGAAAGAACCCCAGGAAGGATAGACCCCAAAAGAAAATCACCGAGACATATCATAATCAAGCTCTCCAAAAATCAAAGACAAGGAGAAAATCCTAAAAGCAGCCAGGGAAAAGAGAAGTGTTATCTACAAAGGCAAGCAAATCAGATTAAGTGCTGACTTCTCAACAGAAACCATGTAAATAAGTCCGCAATGGGGAGACATAACAAAAACAAAACAAAAAAACTGCCAACCAAGAATTGCCTATCCAGGAAAACTGTCAATCAAACACCATGGTGCAATCACAACATTTCAGGATAAACAGAAGTAAGAGATTTTGTTAAAGCCAATTCAGCACTTCAAAACATCCTAAAGAGAGCTTTTTGGAATGAAAACCACCAAGAACAGACAACAACCAGAGATTGACAGACGTGGTAACACCACCTAGAACTTGGTAGATGGATAGCAGAATTCAGAACAGAACAAAATTACAGCAATGAATTCAGAGGACCTGTGAGGCAAACCAAAGATCAAAATATTAACAATATTAAAGAAGGGAAAAATATAGGAACAGAGATCCAGGTGGTGAGGAAGTCGAGTAGATGGCAGGATACAATAGACTGCCTTAAGCACAGGGAAAACTTAAAAGACTATAGAGTAACCCCAAAGAAAAGTAATGAAGATCCAAGCAGAACAAGGAAACATTGAAACAAAGAACAAACCGACAAGAAATAGCACAAAAAACATGAACGCAATACAAGAAGGAATGTGGCACAAACAGCACCACAAAAAATTAACAAAATGATAGCAGTTAATCCAGACCTATCAATAATTACACTGAATGTCAGTGGATTAAATGCACCAGTAAAGAGACAAGAGTGTGGCTGAATGGATAAGAAAACAAGACCCTTCAATATGCTGCCTGCAAGAGCCACACCTTACACACAAAGACAAAAACTGACTAAAAGTTAAAGGATGGAAAAAAATATACCAAGCTCACAGCAATAAAAAACAAGAAGGAGTGGCAATGCTAATCTCTGATAAAATAAACTTTAAGGCAAAAACCACCATAAGAGATAAGGAGGGACATTATCTCATGATTAAAGAGTCAATTGAGCAAGATGGCACAACCATAATTAACATCTATGGTCCAAATGAAAGTGCACCAAGATATATAAAGCAAACCCCACTAGAATAGAAGTAAGAAATAGATATATCTATAATTATAGTGGAGGATAATACACCACTTTCAAAAACGAATAGAATAACCAGAAAGAAACTCGACAAAGCTACAGAGGAACTAAACAGCACAGTCAACTAACTTGACCTCATAGATGTATACAGAGCATTCAACACAACAACAGCACAACATACATCCTTTTCCAGTGCACATGGAACATTCTCCAGAATTGACCATGTGTTAGGTCACAAAACAAGCCTCCATAAATTTACAAACATCAAAATACTACAAAGCATTTTTTTCAAACCACAATGCCATAAAATTAGAAATCAAAAATACGAAGACCAAGGAAATAAAGTTTAGCACATGGAGATTGAATAACACCTTGCTGAAGAGCGACTGGATAATAGAAGAAATTAAACGTGAATCAGAATGTCCCTAGAAACAAACGAGAATGAAAACACAACATACCAAAATCTTTGGGACACGGCAAAAGCAGTGCTGAAAGGATAATTTATTGCAATAAATATGCACATCCAAAATGAAGAAAGAATCAAAATTAACACAACATCTCCATCAACTAGAAACAGATCAACACAGAGAACCTACAGTTACAAGAGAAAAGAAATAATAAAGATCAGAGCAGAAATAAATGAGATAGATAACAGAAAAACTATAGAAAAAATCAATAGGACAAGAAGCTGGTTCTTTGAAAGGGTTAATAAAATTGACAAACCGTTGGCAAACCTAACAAAAGAAAAGAGGGAGAAGAGACAAATAACATGCATTGCAAACTACATGGACGATGTCACAACGGAACCAAAGGAAATCAAAAGTATAACAGAATACTATGAAGAGTTGTACTTCAACAAATTTGAAAACTTAGAACAGGTGAATACATTTTTAGAAAAACACAACCTACCTAAACTCACAGAGAGTGAAGTTGAAGACTTGAACAGACCCATAACAATAGAAGAAATTGATCAGGTCATCAAAAAACTCCCAATCAAAAGAACTCCTGGCTCAGATGGCTTCACTGGTGAGTTCTACCAGACATTCAGGGAAGAGCTGTCACCAATTCTACTCAAATCATTCCAGAATATAGAGGAGGAAGGAAGTCTTCCTAATACATTATATGAAGCAAGCATAACCCTCATACCAAAACCAGGGAAGGACATCACTAAAAAAGAAAATTACAGACCAATATCCCTCATGAACATAGATGCAAACATTCTCAACAAAATCCTAGCCAACAGAATCCAGCAGCACATCAAAAAAATAATACATCATGGCCAAATTGGGATTCGTATTAGGGATGCAAGGATGGGTCAACGTTAGAAAAACAATCTATGTAATTCACCGTATAAACAAGGAAAAAGAAAAAAAAAAAAAAAACATTATCATTTCAATTGATGCAGAAAAAGCATTTGACAATATCCAACATCCATTCCTGATAAAAACACTCAACAAAATAGGAATTGAAGAGAAATTACTCAACATAATCAAGAGCATATATACAGGAACCAGACAAGGATGCTCTTTGTCACCACTCCTATTCAACATAGTGCTAGAAGTCTTAGCCAGAGCTAATCAGCAAGATAGGGAAATCAAAGGCATCCAAATTGGCAAAGAGGAAGTAAAACTCTCTCTAATTTGTGGATGATATGATCCTATATAAAGAACACCCCAGAGACTGAGTAAAAAAGCTACTAGACCTCATTGGAGGATTCAGCAAAGTGGCAGGCTATAAGATCAATATACAAAAATCAGTTGGATTCCTCTATACCAATAACAACAATGCTGAAAAGGACATTTGGAAAACAATACCATTTACAATAGCCACCCAAAGGATGAAAATCTAGGAATAAATGTAATAAGAGAAACAAAGGATTTACACAAAAAAAAATCTGCAAAACACTACTACAAGAAACCAAAAAAGACCTACAAAAATAGAAGCATATACCATGCTCCTGGATAGGCAGTCTTAACATTATGAAAATGTCAATACTGCCCAAAGCAATTTACACATATAATGCAATCTCAATCCAGATTCCAAAGACATTCTTCAAAGAGATGGAAAAAAACAATTACAAATTTTATATGGAAAGGAAAGAGACCACGGATAAGCAAAGCACTGCTTAAGAAGAACAGGGTGGGAAGCCTCTCACTCCCTGACTTCAAAATTTACTACTACAGGTCAAAACAGCCTGGTACTGGTATAATGAAAGATACATTGATCAATGGAACAGAATTGAGAATCCAGAAATCAACCCATTCACATACAGTCAACTGATTTTTGACAAAGTACCTAAGTATATTGCATGGGGAGGAGACGTCTCTTCAACAGATGTAATTGGAAAGCAATATGCAAAAGACTGAAACAAGACCTTTCCCTTACACCTTGTACAAAAACCAACTCAGCATGGATTAAAAACCTAAATGTGAATTCCAGAATTACAAAGGTCATCAATGAAAAAATAGGGGAAAATGTGAGCACTCTAATACAGGGCATACACAGACTACCAAACATTTTGGAACTTACACAAACAAAAATAGACAAAACAGATCAATGGGACATACTAAAAATCACAAACTTATGTGCATCAAAAGACTTCATCAATGGGAAAAAATCTTTTGCAACAACACATCAGATAATGGACTAATTTCCAAAATATATAGGAACCTACAATACCTCTACAAGAAAAGGACAAATAACCCAATTAAAAAAATGGACATAGGACATGAACAGACACTTCACCAAGGCGGCAATCTGGGCAGCCAACAAACATACGAAGAAATGTTTATGATCACTAGCCATTAGAGAGATGCAAATAAAAACAACAATGAGATATCACCTCACACCAGCAATAATACCAAAGATTAAAAAGTAGAGAACAAACAGTGTTGAGGAGGATGTGGAGAGACTAGGATGCTACTACATTGCTGGTGGGATTGCAAAATGGTCCAACCACAATGGAAAACAATATGACACTTCCTCAGAAGGTGGGAAATAGAGATACCTTATGATCCAGCAATTCCTCTACTTGGAATTATCCACAAGAAATACGAGCCATAACACGAGTAGATATATGCACACCAATGTTCATAGCAGCACTATTTACAATAGCAAAAAGATGGAGACAGCCTAAATGCCCATCAATTGAAGAATGGATAAACAAACTGTGATACATACACACAATGGAACACCACACTACCCTGAAGAATAACAAGGAAGCAGCAAGCCACTGCATAACATGGATGAACCTTGAGGACATTATGCTGAGTGAAATTAGTCAGTCACAAAAGGAGAAATACAGCATAGAGCCATTATTGTAAAAAATTAAGAAAATCACCCACACTGAAAGGCAAAAAAACCCCAAAAAACTATTTATCTTTTATTTTATTATTATTATCTTTGTTGGTGGTGGTGTTGCTTACCGGGGTGTAGGGGGTGCAGTGACGGGGAGGGAAGGGAAGGTGGTGCACAGGGTAAGGAACAGGCACAGGATAGTGGAAAACAGGGTATTGAATAGACACAGGATAGTTTGGTGCTTGGGGGGCAGCAATACATTAGAAGAGGAAGGGGAAAGGAAAAATAAGGCAAATGGGAGACTAGCTAGGCAGGTTTACATGGGCTAAATGAGACAGAGGTAAATAACGATCTGAGCACAAACATGAAATAACAGGTCTTGAGGATACAAAGATTAAGGCATAGTTTGAATGGGTAAAAGTGAAGAAATGATGCTAGGATGTTTGGCTGTTTATTGAATCTTGGTTTCCCTTGCCTACTATTGTAAAAGAGACACCTGAAGGGGAGACAGAGGAATAGCCAGAAACATCACCAGAGAAGGCTTGTTAAGTTCGTCTTCAGCCTATAACTGTTTGGAATAACTAAAATGGGGCTAGAACTTGCCCAGTGAAGGAGGCTCCCTGCAGAGCTTTTGCACTGCACAAGAACATAGGTGGAATCCTGATCATCATCCAGAATCTTCTGAGGTGGGACATTCCTACATGAAAGGACAAGCAGACCAGTCTGGAGCAGCTAGAAGAACAGAAGATACTTCTTGAAAGAAAGACCAGCAGAAAACAACAACAACAATTGCAGTCCAATTGACTACTACAAGAACAAGCAAGTTGGTTCAGGGAACCATCAAGGCTAGTGGTCAGGTCCCTTCAAGGCAATCCCCTTTCCAAGACTGAAACTCAAATGGAATACTCTAGCAGGCATATGGTCCTGCTGCTGACCACGTTAGTCATCAATAAAGGGAAGAGGGGGAAAACGGCAATGAAGTTTTGAACTAAGTTCGCCCACATTCAATAGACTCCTGTTAACCTGGATTGAGACCTGGTTAACCAGTAGTATGAGGAAACATGGGGACTCCTGGGCCCAGGGGCAGGGACATGGCCCCAGAGGAGTAGAACGGAGTGTGAAGCATCCAGCTGATATAAAGATAGAGGGGATGCACAAGAACACCTACACTTGCAGGGAGTACCCACTTGACCTGGCATCAATGGCTGGATGATCAGAACACAACTAGAGGAAGAAAGAAGAGGGGGAAAAAAGGAGTAACCCACTATAAGTGGATGGTCTTGACCTATGCTTGTAGATGCAGTATGACAAAGGAGCGGACGAATCTCTACAGTGAGGATCATTCCCACCCCCTTGGTACACAGGGTCTACAGGGAGGGGGATCTTAGACATTAGCTATTCAAAATGGGGGTACTACAAAGGCAAGAAGTGACTGGCTTACAAGCCTTCAATAGGGAACCTAGCTCCAGAGGACACAGGGAAAGGTAGAACCTCCACTGAATTGTTTCTGACCTATCTGGATGGGGTTAATAAAAGGTGAGGGGGAAAGGACTCCAGTGGTTCAATAGGGAATGATTGTTATCAGGTCTAACAGTGAGTGTTGGAAAGGTAAATGTAAATGTGAACGTTTGGTAACAAAAGGAGGGGAGTGGCTGATTTTGTAGTCCAGGAGTGGAGACCCTGGAACCATCAAGAGAGAAAAGTGAAATAGGAGACCATGTCTGGAAAGGCAGTGACACTGGGGATGGAGGCAGAGACGATGAAATGGACAGAGGGAGCGGCTGTGAACTCTGAACTCAAGGAGGGAAATGGATTGTGTGCTCGTGGCCAGGGGCAGGCGTGTGGGTATACTCTTTGATTATTTGATGATACATGCAGGGGATTGTGATCATTGCAATGAAACAAAGTATGATAGGATGAATGTGAAGATAATGTTCACCCATGTAAACTAACACATAATTCACAACAAAAATTAAAAAAAGAAGAAGATAGCTATTCAGAAGGACAGACCCCCAAAAGAAGAAAATTTTTAACAAACTAAAAACAAGGAAAGAATTCTGAAAGCAGTTCAAAAGAAAAATGTGAAGTTACCTACAAAATATAAACAATAAAACTAAGATCTAACCACGCAAGCAATGGGATGACATATATAAAAACTCTGAAAGAAAAAAACTGCCAACCAAGAATCATATACACAACAAAATTGTCCCTTAAATATACAACAGCAAAATTAGGACATTTCCAGAGCAACAGAAATTAAAGGAAATTATAATAACTAGATCAACTTTACAAAAAAATACTAAAACAAGTTCTTTGGACAGAGAACCAACAGCAGACAACAACCTGATGTTACCATACATGACAACAATATTCAGAAATCAATCCGGATATAGAGTAGCCAAAGTAAAATAAACCTACAAGACTAAAAATAGGGAACTAGAGATATCAACTGATAATGAAGACTACTTCCAAGCAAAAAGTGTGAAGATTATAGTTACAGAACATCCAAAAGGCAAGGATGTCAACAGACATTTTAAAACAGGGAAGAAAATAATGAGTTACAAGGTAACAGCAAAGAAAATTAAAACCCCTTCTCATCAAAATAAAAAAGAGAAAAATCATAAGGATTTGTTGTTGTTGTTGCTTGGTACCACTGAATCAGTACTGATTCATAGCTATCCTATGCACAACAGAATGTGACACATAAGGAATTAGTAAGCATTAAAACAACAGCATTGAAGAAAATGAAAAGACAATCCATAAACAAAATGAACTCAGCACAGAAAATTATGTGAATCAAAGAAACCAGCAGCAACACACACACACACAAAGACACTTAGCAAAATGACAGCAATCAAGTCAGACCCTATAGATAACTGCACTGAATGTAAATAGATTAAAATGCAATAGCTAAGAGCCAGAGATTAAAAGAATACATTTGAAAAACAAGATCCTTCAATACGCTCTCTAAAAGAGATACACCTGACATACATAGTCAAAAATAGACTAAAAATCAAGATACCAAGTTAACAGCAATCAAAAACAAGGAGGAGTGAAAATATTAATTTCTTACAGACTTTAAGGCAAAAAGCAGCATACAAGACAAAGAAGGCCATTAATTACATCAGGATAAAGGGTCAATTGAACAAAAGGACATAATCACAATAATTATCTAAACTCCCAATGAAAGAGCCTCAAAATACATAAATCAAACTCTAGTAGAACTGAAGAAAGAAATAGGCAACTCTAAAATAATAGTAGGAGATTTCAGTACATCAGTTTTGATAAAGGACAGAATAACTAGAAAGAAATTCAACAGACACAGAAGAACTAAACAACACAATCAACCAACTTGATCACATAGATAATATACAGAGTATTCAACCCAATAATAGCACAACATACATTCTTTTCTAGTGTACATGGAACACTCTCAAGGTAGACCATATGTTAGTCTGCAAAACAAGCCTCAATAAAATTTAAAACAAAGCATCTTCTCAGACCTTAACACTAAATAATTTTAAATCAACAACTGAATGATCAATGGGGAAGGAAGTCAAATACGTGGAAATTAAATAACACCCTGCTCAAAAACTACTGGGTAATATAAGAAATAAAATAAAATTCAAAAATGCGTTGCATCAAATGAGAACAAAAAGCTTTCAGGACACAGTAAAAGCAGAGCTCAGAGGGCAACTTAGAGCAATAAATGCATCCAAACAAAAAGAAGAAATAATTAATAACAACACCTTAACCCAACATCTCCAGCAATTAGAAAAAGAGCAGCAAAGTAAGTCTGCAGCCACAAAATGAAAAGAAATAATGAAGATTAGAGAATAAGTAAAGGGAACAAAAAAGCAGAAAAACAACAGAAAAAAATCAAGACAAGACAAGATGTTGGTTCTTTTCCAAGGTAAGTACAATTAAAAACTATGGACACTATATATAAAACAAACATAAGAAATCTCTGAAAAGGTACAGAGAACAAAGCAGGATGACTAAGAAAGTCGGGACTTTAGAAAACTTTGTTGAGTTTTCTTTTTGCCTCATGTATTTCTCACTTGGAGCTAAATAAGTTGGCATCCTGGAAATGCCAATGACACAGACTCAAAAAAGCTCTAACAAAAGCCTACTCTTTCTAGATAAAGAACCAGGAAAGGGCAGCCTAGCAAGGCAGAAAACGTGTAACAATAACAGCCCTACCAGAGTGAAATACAACAGAAAAAATGGTGGCTCCACCACCACCTGCGTTAACAGAGGCTGAGAGGGGAGCCTAGACACAAACGTCTGAAAGCTTGCAAAGAGCCTCCCCAATTCATTTGGCAAATTTGACATACATATGGTAGGAATCAGCATCTCTCTTTCTTTAACGGTATCACTAATCTTCACCATTCCCACTCTCCCAAGAATGTGATACTGATTTTGATTTAATATCTTGGCTGAGAGCAAAGGTCAATTTCAGTACACAGAGTAGTAGATCAGTAGAGACCACATGAAGAGCCAGAACTCCCAAATCCCACCCAGAAGTAATGAAAAGCCCCTCTCTGGTAGCCATAGGAAGTCCATGTGTGGTACAATTAAACAAGTAACAAAAAGGTTGGCAGTTTAAATCCCCCGAGAAACACCTTGAAAGACAGACCTGGCGATCTGCTTCCAAAAGTCCAATCTTGAAAACTCTGTGGATAAAAATTCTATTCTAGGATACACAGGGTCACTATGAGTCAGAATCAACTTGATAACAACTGATTTGATTTTGTTTAATTGGTATCAACAGAAGTCAAGGGGAAAATCTGGGCTTCTGCATCCCCAAAGTGGTGTCCCTCTTCCCCTACTACAGCAATGTCGACCAAACCAAACTCACTGTCATCAAGTCAATTCTAACTCATAGCAACATTATAAGATAGAGTACAACTGCCCATGGGGTCTCCACGGCAATAACTGTTACAAAAGCAAACTGCTATATCTTTCTCCCATGGAGTAGTTTGATCCACTAACCTTTCAGTTAACAGTTGAGCACTTATCCACTGTACCAGCAAGGCTCCTCAAAGCAATGCCCGACACAAAGCCGAAACAGAAGATTCATTTAGGATTGAGTCTCCTAACATAAACAACTGTATGTAGCATAAATTATAAAATAGGTATGTGAATGACTCATTTTGCAATGGATTTAAGTTGTATAAGATAAAATTTGAAGGTATGCCTATGGATTTAAGGAGTCCTTGTAGCACAGTAGGTTACAAGCTGGCCTGCTAACTGCAAAATCAGCAGTTTGGATCCACCAGCTGCTTCGTGGGAGAAAGATGAGTTTTTTCTGCCCCCATAAAGAAACCATGTACAGAGTCACTATGAGTCAGAACTGACTGCAGCACACACCACACCACCACTACGTAAAGATTTAGCAGTTTGGAAACGTACCCAGCATATCCCCAAGAAGTTGCATGATCTTCTGTGCCAACAAGTTTTGGACCTTTGGACCCTAGGCCATTTGTCAGGGAATGCATCCTTCAATTGGAAACAGGTGGACTTAGGAAGCAGTTACCACAAATCCTCAACTATTCCACTGTTATTATTCTAGATACAAAAGTGTATCCTCAACGGGGAAACGCAGTGACCAGTCCTGGTGTGGCACTATAGGATAAGCACTGGACCACAAGGTCAGAGGTTCAAACTCATTAAACGCTCCTCAGAAACCCTTTACAGGGTTGTGATGAGTCGGAACGGACTTGACTGGCACTTGACAACAACAATAACAAGTGTACATGGAAGTCTGACGAGGGACAAGTGTCTTTTTGTTTTCCCCTCCTAAGTTTCCAGCTCCATCCATGCTTTTTATTCAGTTTAGAGAAACTGTACTAGCAGAAAGCTGAAACCCAGTGTATGTAATAACTGATTCTTATTCAATATAGTTTGAGTAGAAAATAAAGGAGCTTCACTGAAAAAAAAATTTATAAATGATATTTAGAGTACCAAATATCTTATTTGTTAACTTTTTTAAAGTCTATATATTACTAATGATCCTGGCAAAAAGAAGTGAGTCTCATCTAATCTTTTGTCCCCAAATTTTCCCAGTATTCTTCATATTACAAAATAGAGTTTACCTCAAAATACCAATTTCCCTTAGTATAAAAAGAGGGTTTAGATAATTTTCTGTTTTGTTTTTAAACACTGAAAATAATTGTTGCTATGTAAATTGTAGGTTTTCATCCTAAAATGATTGATAAATTTAGAAAAAAATGAAATCAAAAGTAATTCAAATGAATCCAAGTTTAATTTAAAACAGGTACATCTTAAAGAAGGGATTAATAAAGCAGCAATAGCAGGCTCTAATAAGTAAAAGTATTCAATTTTAATACATGCCATTGTACTGATATGCTAATTTAAGTTTTACACTTAAGATTAATTTCAAAGAATATGGAATAAGTATTAATTCTGAAAATAGCACATATTTAACTAAGGTGTCTATTAACTTACAGAGATGCACTATACATAAATAAGGTAGTTTTATATACAAATATTAAGGTCTAATTCCAGTAAAACACACCAAAATTGTCAAAAAGTTATGATACAACTTAATTTTCCATTTTTAACTCTTCATAATCTTCTTTGATAAACAGATCCAAAGACAGATGGCTCCTAAGTAAAAGATGACAGAAATGAAATCTTATTAATATAAAATGCCATAGTCAAAAGCTATTGAAAAAATTGTAACATTTCTAAGTCTTCAAAGCATCAGTTATCTACTTCCTATTACAGACTGTTTTTATGACCTACTTTCTCTAGTTGACCATACAAGCTTCTGATAAATTTAGTGTGTAACTCATATTTTCCATTTCTGCTCTGACTCTTGTAAATATCCATGGTTACTTCAACAGACCCTTAGTAGCAACTAAGTTACAAAAGAACTTTATCACTGGCCTTTACCTCAAGCCATTTCAGTCCTCACAAGCAAGGTCACTGAACAAGGAGGTCTTGCGCCCCCTGCAAACTATCAATGCCTTAATCTCCTGTGAGCTTTGTTTGCCTCCTTTGTCAACCACTCACTCATCTCTCATTACTCCTGGTAAAGGCCCTAGAGTCATCAACTCTTTGAACTTGTAAGTTCTTTTTTATCCTAGAAATTCCGACATTGTGTTCTCAGCCCACCACTCTCAATCCTCTCAATCCTCATCATGAGGTTTTCATCCACAGCTGTTTGAACTACATATGACCTTTATGCAGTTCAGAAATCATACCAGCCCCAGTACACTTTCAACTGTTTGCTTATTTTACCTGGTACTTCATGATTACCTAAAATTCAGCATGCCAAAATGAAACTCAGTACCTCCACAAAACCAGTTCTTCCTCCTTACTTCCTTATTTCTTATTTACTTATTATTCTCAAAACACCATCATCTCTCTTATCCCCACATATAATCATTTGTTTCTCCTACTCTATCCCCTCTGCTACCCTAGATCAAGTGCATTTCACTTTTCACTTAGACTTCTATTACAATCTCCAGAGTTTCTTTTTGTTACCACCAATGAAAATCATTCTACAAAGTGAATATTATATTCTTTCTCAAATGCAGATCTGATAGTTTCATTACTTTCATAAGAAACAAGACATACAAATAGTATCAAATTAGCTTTCCACCAAATGCTTATTAATTACCAAAGGAAAGAAAATATTATACATTTATAATTTTTATTTTGTAACTAATAAGTACTAAAATGTATGAAAATATAAATGTATTATATTTCCTTTCCTTTAGTAACTAATTGGATTACTATATGCTACCACTTATCTGTCATTTTCTTATATTGTAGTGGCTTGCCTGTTGCTGTGATACTAGAAGCTATGCCACTAGTATTGCAAATACTAGCAGGGCCCCATGGATTCTGTAGAGCTTCCAGACCAAGACAATCTAGGAAGGAGGACCTGATGATCTACTTGTCAAAAATTGGTCAGTGAAAAACTCATGAATAGAAGCAGAACACTATCTGATACAGTGCCCGAAGATGAACCTGTCAGGTGGGAAAGCACTCAAAATGCAACTGGGAAAGAGCTGCTTCCTCAAAGTGCAGTCAATCTTAATAACAGGGACAGAGTATAGCCCTTCATTTCGAGACCTTCATTTGCTAATGTGACATGAGTCAAACATCCATTAATAATCAGAACACAGAATGTACAAAGTATGAATTTATGAAAATAAGAAATTGCCAAAAATAATACAGACCACTTGAAGATAGATATCTTGCTGAAAGGGACTGTTATTGATCATTTTGCCTTATACAATCATATGATCTACTATGTCAGAAATGACAAAGAGAAGAGGCATGGTATGGTATACCATTCATCATCAGAAAGAACATCTCATGACCAGTGCTGAAATACAGCAGTCAGTGATCAGATAATAATCATGCAATTACAAGGAAGACCAGTTAATGCGACTATTACTTAGATTTACACACCAATTACTAATGCCAAAGATGAAGAAATTGAAGATGTTTAAAAATTAGTACACTTTGAAATTGATTAAGCATGCAATCAAGATGCATTAGAAATTTATAGTTATTGGAATTCCGGAATACTTCATTGTGTTCATGAAGACCCTGTACATAGATCAAGAGGCACTTGTTAGAACAGAACAAAGAGATACTGCATGGTTTAAAATCACACTTACTATGTGTGCCAAGGTTGTATGTACCCTTTCACTATACTTATACAATCTGCATGCTGAACAAATAATCCAAAAAGAAGGATATATAAAGAAGAACATGGCATCAGGATTGGAGGCAGATTCATTAACAACCTGTGAAGTGCAGATTATGCACTCTTGCTTACTGGAAGCAAAGAGAATTTAAGAACTTACTGATGAAGATCAAAGATTGCAGTCTTCAGTATAGATTATACTTCAGTGTAAAGAAAACAAAAATCTTCACAACTGAACTAAAAAAAAACTGTTAGTGTTGTCAGGTGCTGTTGAATTGGTTCTGACCCATAGCAACCCTATGTACAGCAGAGCAAAACACCACCTGGTCCTGCATCATCTGCATAATTGCTGCTACTCTTGAGCCAGTTGCTGCTGCTGCAGCGCCAATCCATCTCGTTGGGGGTCTACCTCTTTTACGTTGACCCTCCACTTTACAAAGCATGATGTCCTTCCCCAGGGAATGCTACCTCCCGATAATATGTCTGAAGTATGAGAGAAAAAGTCTTACCATCCTGGCTTCTAAGGAACATACTAGCTGTACTTCTTCTAACACAGATTTGTTTGTTCTTCTGGCAATCCAATGCCATCAAGATAAAGGAGGAGAGACTGAAGTTGTTGAAGACTTTGTTTTGCTTGGACCCAAAATCAGTATTCAAAGAAGAACAGTTAAGAAATCAAATGATGTATTGCATTAGGCAAATCTGATACAAAAGACATCTGTACAGTGTTAAAGAGCAAGCATGTCAGTTTGAGGGTTAAGGTGTGCCTGATCTGAGCGATGGTATTTTCAGTTGCCCCATATGCATGTGAAAGTTGGGCAACGAATAAGGAAGACTATAGAAGAACAGATGCATTTGAATTATGCTGTTGGTAAAGGACATTTTTTCTGTTCGCTCTTCCATCTTAGTGGTATTGAGAGATTTATCTTCCAGATCACTAGGTTCTGCCTTCCATCACTTCTAATCTACTCCTTTGCCCTTTCAGTGTACTGTCCATTTCTGACATTTTATTATTGATCATTTGGACCTTTCTGTAGGTTTTGTATTGTTTCCAATGCTGTATTTATCTTAATTGATTGTTCCTGTAGTGCTTTCCTGACTTGTTCCTTATTTTTCTCAACTCCATTGTAAAGTGTTTTGAAACATTTTATAATCATTTTTCTGAATTCCTTCTCAGGCATTTCCAAGGCCTGCACTCATTCCAGAATGGAGTCCAGGTCTACCTCTAGGTCATTTGTCTCAGACATTTTATCTTGTTTCTGAACATGTGCTGATATGGTCATCTGCTTTTGCTTCTTGGACATGTTTAGTATTTATCTATGGCCTTAATACTTAGTTGAATATGTGTTTTGGTATATTTTATGCTTTCTGATTACCGATTTCTGATTACCTCCGGGTAGATATGATCAAGAGATGGGCTTCCCTTTTCACTCTTCTTATTGCTTGACTCAGAGTAACTTTTACAGGTGTTGTCTGCCTCCATGGTGTATGGCACTTGGTATTGGTTCTTGCCTGGATTTTGATGTTTTATAGAGGGTGATTTTAGCTTGACTATATGGCAGCAGTTGCTGTCTCTTCTTGGGTAATATAGGGAGAGAAAGGGTCCCCCAAAGGTAAAAGGGGGAGCATAAGCCAGAACAACAGCATTAGCAAAAAACAAGAAAGAAAATAAATAAATAAATAAAATAAACACCAAAAAACTAGATCCGATACTGTAGTATATAATTGCAGAAAAGGGAGTGGAGGGAGAGAAGGTAAAACAAAATCTGTAGCCTAAATGAGTATGACTTTAATGTCCTCTTTCAACTTCTTGCCTTCAAAGCCGCCTGATAAATTTCATGTTGCCACTGTTGGTTGTTATGGTGTACCTCAGGATTTAATTTTCAGCATGTTTTGTTTTTAAACTTTCCTTCCCTCTCCACACCCCTTGTTCTGACCTTTTTGCTATTAAAAACATCTCAGGGCCAGCACTTGGGCTGAGATTATCTGTGGCAGAAGAATCCACCAGTGGTGGGGGTGGGGGTGTCCACTCGCTCAGGCACCCCCCTCTAGTAACCAGAATGGAGGTGTACAAACAGGGGGGTAATGAACAGATTCCAAAAGAAAAAAAAATGTCAGAACAAAGAAAACTGACAAAGTGCATTGTCTACCTTTGCTCTGAGGTTCCCATGGCATTATTCCATGGTGGGTCTGTTCCCCCACTTGGTCTTGCCATTTGGTTATGCCCGAGTTGTCAGCTCCTGGACGCTGAGCCCGGCAGATGAAAATATTCGCAATTTCTTACTCCTGCTAAAAGTTCCACTAGCTATACACCTTCAAACTTTTAAAATATTCCTAGATATGTGGTTCAGAGTTTTGGAGCTCTGCCCTGAACTCTCTTCACCTGGTATTCTGTGGTATTGCTGACGGCTAAGTTCACTACGCCTCTACCCTATCTGCCATCTCTTTCCTTTCTTGTCTTCTTAATGACCTTTTATTTTCTTCCTGTGTGATATTCCTGATGTCATACCACAATTCTTCTGGTCTTAGGTCATTAGTGTCTAAGGCATCAAATCTGTTCTTCAGATGATCTCTAAATCCATATTGGATATGGTCAAGGTAAAATTTTGGCTCTCATGAACTTGTTTAAAGTTTCTTCAGCTTCAGCTTGAACTTGCATATGAGCAATTGATAGACCCTGGTCTTGTTTTGGCTGGTAGTGTGAAGCTTTTCCATAGATGTAGTCAATTTGATTTCTGTATATTCCATCAAGTGAGTTCCACTTGTATAGTCATCTTTATTGTTGTTTAAAAAAGGTATTAGTGAGAATAAACAAGATGGCAGATCAAGTGGAAGTGCAGTAAAGAGCTGAACTCCATCAGCAACAACACAGAATACCGGACCAAGCAGGCTCAGGGAATGGTCCCAGAACTCTGAACCACATATAAAGGAATATTTAGAAGTTTGGAAAGCTTACAGCTAGGGGAATTTGTAGCAGAAGCAAGAAATCCATTGCTTTCTAATTCAAGATGCTCAGCTGCTCCCGGAACCACCATCTTGGACGAGACCAAGCAGGGGAAGAATCAGAGAATCCACAGATGCCTGACAGGACTGTGGAGATAAAGGTGTGGACATTCTTTTTACTTTTTTTTTGGTATCTATCTGTTCATTTTGGGGTTCTGGTGTGGCGCTGTGGGTTGATGTGCCAGACTGCAAAGCCATTAGAACTGCAAGGTCGGCAGTTCAAGCTCACCAGCTTCTCCTTGGAAACCCTATACAGGGTAGCTATGAGTCAGAACCGACTGGACGGCAATTCACAAAAACAACAACAATCTGTTCATTGGTTTCTCGCTGTCTGCACACCTCCATTCTGATGACTAGAAGGGGTCCCTGAGTGAGTGGACACCCCACCCCCACCCCAGAGGATTCTACAATGCATGCACACAGATCTCCTTGAAATTTTAAGTGGCAGTTTCTACTTAAAAGCAAATGGCCACAGCTGGCTCTAAACCGTTTATCACTAAGAAAAAGGCCTGTATGGGGATTGTGGGGTGGGACAGGCAGACTAAAAAGGAAACAGGCTGAAAATTAAATCAGGAACTATGTTACAAAGACCAAGATCGGCATCTTGAAATTTCTCAGGAAGAAGAGTGAAAATGGAAGCCCATCTCCTGATCACATCTACCTGGAGGATATCAGAAAACATAAAAAATACCAAAATACAAACCCATCTAAGTATTAAGGCCACAGATAACTCCTGACTATACCCAAAAAGAACAGAAGCAGATGACCATATCAGCACATGTTCAGAAACAAGATAAAATGACTGAGGTAAATGAGCTGGAACTAGACCTACACTCCATACTGGAAGATGGGCAGGCTTTGGAAATGCCTGAGAAGGAATTCAGAAAAATTATTATAAAATGTATCAAAACACTATACAGTGGAGTTGAGAGAAATAAGGAAGAAGTCAGGAAAGCACTAAAGGAACAATCAAATAAAATAGATACAGCACTGGAGACAATTCAAAACCTAAAGAAAGAGGTTCAAATGATTAATAATAGAATATCAGTAATGGACAAATGCACTGAAAGAGCAAAGGAGTAGAATTGAACAGTTAGAAGCCAGAACTAGGGAGCTAGAAGATAAACCTCTCAACACTACTAAGATAGAAGAGCAAACACAAAAAAGGATAAAAAAAAATTCTGAAGAAGGCCTAAAATTCATGTTGGACAACATGAAGAGAAATAACTTAAAGTTATCAGCATTCCAGAACAGGAAGAATCACACAATTCCACAGAAGAGATAGTTGAAGAACTACTGGAAGAAAAGTTTCCTAGCATCCTGAAAAATAAAAAGATAAGCATCCAAGAAGTTCAACAAACCCCAGGAAGAAAAGACCCTAAAAGAACAACACCAAGACATATAATAATCAAGCTCTCCAAAATCAAAGATAAGGACAGAATCCTGAAGGCAGCTAGGGAAAAGAGACGTGTAACATAGAAAGGGAAGTAAATCAGACTAAGCTTGGATTTCTCAACAGAAACCATGTAGGCAAGAAGGCAATGGGGAGACACATATAAAACTCTGAAAGAAAAAAACTGCCGACCAAGAATCCTCTACACAGCAAAGCTGTCAATCAAATACAAATACGATGGAGTAATCAAAGTATCCCAAGATAAACAGAAGCTAAGGGATTTTGCCTAAGCCAACCCTGCTTTAAAAAACATCCTAAAGGAAGTTCTGTGGATTGAGAACCAACAAGAACAGACAACAACTAGAGAATGATGTATGTAGCATCATCACCCTAAACTCAATCAACAAATGGAAGAGTCAAGAACAGAATAAAACTATAAGAATAGAGGATCTGGGAGGTCAGTCTATGATCAAAACAATTACAATGTGAAAGAAGGTAAACACAGAGGAACAGAGATCCAGGTGATGAGAAGGTCAGGTAGATTACAGGATAAAACAGATGGTCTTAAAGGGAGGGAAGAATTAATGAAATATAAGGTAACCACAACAATGGGGTTGGGGTGGAGGGTTTAGTTCGGGTGTTGGGCAAGACAATATAAGAAGGGGAAGGAGACGTCACCCTGAAGGGGAAGTGACCGAAGAACATCAATGAAGTGGCGAACTAAGCCCTACATCGTTCAGCAAACTACTGTGAACCCGGATGGAGACCTGGTCAGCCAGCAGCGAGGCAAGACCTGGGGACTCATGGGCTCAGAGTCAATGACACAGCCACAGAGGAACAGAATGGAGAGTGGGGCGGCCAGCAATAAAAAGAGGGCAGACAGACGCACGAACACCCACACTTGCAGATGATACCCACTTGACCAGGCTTCAATGACTGGATAAACAGAGCTCAACCCGAAGAAGAAAGAAGAGGAAAAAAGCATCATCTGATACAATTCGATAAACATGACCTACACCTATAAATGCAGTAGCTCAAAAGAGGAAACAAATCCCTGCTGCAAGAATTATTCCCACCCCCTCCACACAAAGGGTAGACAGGGATAGGCAGCTTGGACATTTGCTACCCAAGATGGGGGGAGGGATACAAAGGTAAGAAGTGATTGGCTTACAAGCTTTCAAGAGGGAACCTAGATCCAAAGGGTGTGGAGGAAGGTAGAGTCTCCAGTGAATAGTATCCAGTCCAGGAAGGGCTGATGAAACGAAATACAGATGGGTCTCTTGTGATGCAGTAGTGAGTGACTGTTATCAGAACTGATTGTGAGGGTTGGAAATCTAAAGGTGGACATTTTGTAGCAAGGGGGGGAGTGATTAACTTTTCAGTCTAGGAGCGGAGGACCCTAGGACCATCAATGGAGAAAAGCGGAGAGCGGGATCCTACCCAGAGAAGCAGTGAGGCCTGAGATGGAGGCAGAGAAGATGACGTCAAGAGATGGTGTGCCTGGGGACTTGGGATCCGGAGAGGGAAAGGGGTTGAGGACTCTGTGTGTGTGTGTGTGTGTGTGTGTGTGTGTGTGTGCAGGCTTACAGGGTACACCTTTTGATTGGATGAGGATGCATGGACGGGATGGTAACTATGCCAACGAAACGATAGATGATAGAATGAATGTAAAACTAATGTTCTCCCATGTAGACTATCACACAATTCACAATAAAACACTTATTAAAAAAAACAAACAAAAAAACTAGCAATTGAAGACCCTATGAAGCAATGTGTACCTAAGGACAATGGTGAGAAGGGATGGGAAGGTGGGTGGAATAGAAATAGGGGCCACAGAGAGGAAGCAGGATGATTGCTGTTCCACAGAAGGGACTGCAATCATTGAGATGAAACAAAGTGCATTGTTGGTTGAATGTAAAACTGATGATCTTGTCTGTAAACCTTCACTCAATTCACAATAAAAAGTTAAAAACAAAACAAAAGAAGCGGGGAGGAGGCAGAAAACAAGATAGATAGGGGAACACTGAGACAGGTTTGCATGTCCTAAGTGGGACAGAGGTAAATAGTGATGCATGCTCACTCAACCTTGGAACAACAGGGCTCTGGGATACAGGGATCTAGGTATAGCTTGAAGAGGGGAAATAATACTAAAATGCTTGACTGCCTTGTGAATATTAGTTTCCCTTGCCAACTATTGTAAAATATACACGAGTAGGATAGAAAGGAATGTTGGGAAACATGATTACAGAAAACTTGTAAGCCCATCTTCAGCCAAGTTCTAGAACTTGCCCAGTGAAAAAGGCCTCTTTTTAGAGTACAGGACCCTAGGTGAAATCCTGAGACCCATACAGAACCTTATGAGGTGGGACATTCCCACTTGCAAGGACAAGCAGACCAGCCTGGAACAGCTAGAGCAAGAGAAGATACATCTTCAAGGGAAGATCATCAGGAAAAACCCAAAACAAAAATGTCAGCATGACTGGCTACTACAAGACTAAGCAAGCTGTTTGCCAGGAAGATATCCAAGGCTACCAATCAAGTTCCTTCAGGAGAAACTCCCCTCTAAGACTGATTCAATAGTGAATAACTGTTATCATGACTAATTGTGACTGTCACAATTGTAAAGGAAGAAGTTTTGTAACAAAAACAGGGGAGTGGTTAATCTTACAATCCATAAACAGTGAACCCTAGGATCATCAAGGGAGAAGCGCACAAACAGAATGCAGGACCTTATCCAGAGAAGCAGCGACGCCAGAGATGTAGGCAGCGATGGGGTCATGGACAGGGGGAGCAGCTGAGAACTCTAGATTTATGGGAAGAGAGGAACTAAGAGCTGGTGGCCAGAAGGCAGACTTGCAGAATGTGACCTGTGGAGATGTAAATTATTATATACACCTGAGTGTTTTGTTTTGTTTTGTTTTAAAAAAAGCTCAAGTGGATAGAGAGAAATACTGTTAACTGATGGTACATGGATGGGATTATAATCATTGTAATGAAACAAGGTGTATGATTTGGTAAATGTAAAACTGATGGTCTGCCTTTTAAACTCTCACTCAATCCACAATAAAACCTTAAAAAAAAAAAAAAAAAAGTATTAGCAATAAATAAGTCATTGGTCTTGCAAAAGTCTATCATGTGATCTCCAGGATCATTTCAATCACCAAGGCCAGATTTTCCAACTACCAATCCTTCCTCTTGTTTCCAACCTTTGCATTTCAATCACCAGCAACTATCAATACTTCTTGATTGTGTGTTTGATCAATTTCAGACTACAGAAGTTGGCAGAATTCTTCAACTCATCATCCCCAGTTTTAGCGGTTGGTTCGTAAATTTTAATAGTAATGGTATTAACTGACCTTCCTTGTAAGTGTATGGATATTACCCTATCACAGATAACATTATACTTCAAAACAGATCTTGAAAGATTTTGATGATGAATGTGACACCATTTCTCCTCAATTTGTCATGTGATGTCAGATTCAAAATGGCCAACACCAGTTATTTCAGCTCACTAATGCCTAGGTTATTATTGATCTTTATGTACTGCATTTCATTTTTAACAATTTCCAATATCCCTAGTTGTTGTTGTTGTTGTTAAGTGCTGTCGAGTCGGTTTCGACCCATAGCGACCCTGAATAGGGTTTCCGAGGCTGTAAATCTTTACGGGAGCAGATCGCCTCATCTTTCTCCCGCGGAGCAGCCCTAGATTCATACTTTATATATCCCATGTTCCAATTATTGTTTGCAGCTATTTCTTCTCATTTTGAGTTGTGCCCATCAGCAAATGAAGGTCCCAAAAGCTTTACTCTATTCACATCACCATGGTCAACTCTGCTTTAAGGCAGCTCTTCCACAGTAGTATTCTAAGCGACTTCCAACTTGAGAGGCTCATTTTCCAGCACTATGCTGTTGTTGTTGTTAAACGCCATTGAGTTGGTTCCAATTCATAGCAACCCTTTATAGGATTTCTGAGGAACAGCTGGTGAGTTTGAACTGCTGACCTTGTGTTTCATAGTGCAGTGGTGATCTGACAATAGTGCCACAACTGACAATATTCTGACACTACTCAAAGTGTTTCAATATTCGATACTCTGATGCTGAGTGTTCCACTGCTATTCATAAGGTTTTCAGTAACTAAACATTCAGAAGAAGGCTACCTCTTCTTCCTAGTCTGTCTTAGTCTAGAAGCCCAGCTGAAACCTGTGTACCATGGGTGACCTTGCTGATGTTTAAAATGTCAGTGACATAGCTTCTAGCATCACAGCAGCACACAAGAGCATCTATGAGATGGATTGACACAATAGCTGCAACAATGGGTTCAAACAATTGTGAAGATGGCACTGGACCAGGCAATGTTTTCTTCGGTTATACATAGGCTCGCTGAGTTAGCACCAACCTGACAGCACCTAACAACAGTATTTGATTATATAAAAGATATTCTTGTTCTTGTATATACAATCTACTGTGAAAGGGTTATGCATTACATTCACAAAGGAAGAGATAATGAAAATGATGAAGCAAATTGGTAAAATACTTAAATTCGGTTAATCTGAATATAAAGCATACAACAGTTCTTTGTATTATTCTTTCAACTTGTCTGTACATTTGACATACTTCAAAAAAAAAGTTAACTAAGTGTGTCATGTTTCTGCATTTCCTACTTAATTGAGTAAAATTCCTTGGCCCAGTATTCAAGTGAGATTCTTTGAAATATAGTGTCAATAAACTTTTATACCTTCTTCACTGTGACAACCTTAAACAAACTTCATGTGTTAATTAAAATATACATTCTCTAAACATTTTATTGACTTCATTTCCATGAATTTGTGTACTTTTCTAAAATATACTCCCTTCCTCACACTCCCACTTAGTTAAGTCTAATGTCTGTTTTCCAAGTCCTATCTTACCTTTTCTATTATACTCTCCAAATGCCATCAAACTGGATACAATCTCTTCCTAAGAATTGAATGAACCCTGGTGATTAGTAAGCCAGGGGGATAATTAAATACAAAATGGTAAAGATAATATGCTAACCTGAAAACATGTGGTATTTAGTGATAACTACAGAATAGTGTAAAAAATACATAGCCAGAAGTCAGAAGTAAAAGAGAGATTTAAGAGTCATACAACCAGGAGTAAATGATGCTATACAAATGGATGAATTACATCAAAGTAAATATGTAAAGAAAGACTAGGGCCAACAATTATTTCTAAGGAAGCATTTGTTATTAAGTGGAAGCAAAATGGACAAACAGAAAATATGATCAGAGAGGCAGAAAAAAAAAATATAAACTATGATGTAGTCTATCTATAGGAGACTAAAAAGGGTTTACTTGAAAGAGTAGTAGTAAAATAATATTAAATGTGACAGAATATTCAAAGAGAAAGAGAACTAAATGGAAACATGGAGAGAGAGAAAAGAAAAAACCCTAAGGCTATGGAGAAAGCAATTTTAATAGCATGGTGAAAACTGAGCCCAAATGCAATTTTCATTTCAATGCACATTTAACGAATGCCTACTCTGGTAGCATGTTGTTGTTGCTGTTATGTGCCGTGGAGTCGGTTCTGACTCACAGCGACCCTATACAGGGATTCCGAGGCTGTCAATCTTTACGGGAGCAGAAAGCCTCATCTTTCTCACACGGAACCACTGGTAGTTTCGAACTGCTGACCCTGAGGTTGGCAGCCCGATTCGTAATCATTACGCTACCAGAGCTACTCTGGTAGCATAGTGGTACACTCTGGTAGCATAGTGGTTACAAATTGGGCTGTGAACCTCAAGGTCATCAGTTTGAAACTACTAGCTGTTTCATGGGAGAAAGACTAGGCTGTTCACATAAAGATTTACAGCCTTGGAAAACCTGTACAGTGTCTCTGTGAGTTGGAATCGACTCCAAAGCACATAATCACCACCACCATGATCAATTGCTAGAAAAGGACATCATGCTAGGTTTTTGTTGTTGTTATGTGCTGTCGAGTCGGTTCCGACCCATAGTGACCCTGTACAGGGTTTCCGAGGGTGTAAATCTTTATGGGAGTAGAATGCCTCATCTTTCTCCAGCGGAGCAGCTGGTAGTTTTGAACCGCTGACCTTAAGGTTCGTAGCCCGATTCGTAACCACTACGCTACCAGAGCTTACAATAATAATGAGTTCAATACTCACAGCAATAAACTCAGACATACCAACACTCATGAAAAGTGGGACAGGACTAGACAATATTTCATTCTGTTAGGTATAAGGATGCCATGAATCTGAGCTGATTTGATGGCAATGAACAACTTTGCTCCAAGCACTGGGTTTTAGGAAGAAAAGACTTAGCAGCAAGGAGTTGAATTAACAGGATAAGTACTGGACTGTTAAACCACAAGGTCAGAAATTCAAACTCGCAGAAACTCTATACAGGCACACAACAGCAATAACAACAACCCACTAAGGAGGAAGGCCCTCAGTGACATGGACTGATGACACACTGGCTGTAACAATGGGCTCAAACAACATCAATTGTGAAAATGGCACAGGACTGGGCAACATTTTGTTACATGGGGTCACTGGAGTCAGAAATGACGCAATGGCAAATATCAACAACAATATCCAATAAAAAGTTGAAGAAAGTTGTATGGAAAAAAAATAATAAAGTTTAAAAAAGACTATACTTTATAATGGCTAACAAAATGGATTCTTACCAGTAGAAGATAAGGTTCATCTTGTGGAATTTGAGTCTACAAACAGCATAAAAAACAAGGAAAATTTAGGTCAACTTCTAGCACTAGTTTTTCCCTTTAGTAAGTATATATTAAGAAATAAACATTTTAACATCTTTTTAGAATATAATTAACTAGGCTTTTTAAAAATGGTTTTGTAATCTATTTTAAAATTGTAACACAAAATAATGAAATAAAAAGATGTCTTTTGTTTATGTTATTACTGGAAATTGTTACTTTTAAATTGTTAAGTAATCCTACAGGATCACTTTATGAGTATGCTTAATAATAGGTCATTTGCTGAGGCCCAGAAGACAAGTTTAAAGGCATGCATTGCTTTGGATTCCACTGAAAATACTAATGTCCAGGGGTTTTTTGTACATTGCTCTTGTCCTTTTCATTTGAAAAACCACTGACTGCTTTGCTTGATCCTAGTCCTACCTTCTGCCTAATTTGCCATCTTAAAAATGAATCTTCTTCTCACTCACATATAAAACTGGATAAGAAAGGGAAGTGTTGTTGTTGTTAAGTGCTATCGAGTCTACTCCGACCCATAGCAACCTGGTAAAGGATTTCCAAGGAGCAGCCAGTGAGCTTGAACTACCCACCTTGCAGTTCAAACGACTTTGCAGTCTGACACATTAACCCACAGTGCCACATCAGAAAGGGAAATAGAATATTATTAATCTGAACATTGGTTTGCATGACGTCATTGCAAATAAGTTATACCATTACTGTGCAACGTGAAGAACAGTAATGAGTTTCCAGTGTCATGCTGCTTACAAAATGGCATTGTTTTCATTATGACAAGCATAGTCTTCACAAGATTAATATAATGTACACTGACTGACTGCCACATCAAAGTTATTTTCAAGTGACTGCACTAAGAACCCAAAGCAGCACTCATTCATTGTGGTGGTATATGCATTATTAGGCTATACCTGTGACACAATGAAAATAACTATTAAGATTTACCAAATTATGTAGCACTTTTAGTTACATAAATCTTATCCAACATAATTTTTTGAGAATTCAGAACTTCCGACCATTTTAATAATCAAACTACATAGCATTTAAGTTTGCTTTGGTCACAACAACTCTATCTTGATGCAGCTTCAGAACACAGCATATTTAATGACTGAGTTGTTTCTCAAGGAATGAAATGAGACAGCAGGGCCATAACTCAAGGGCAGATTGTGTTAAATGCATTAATTGGACTACAGCATGCATGTGGAGGAAGCAACTATTTGATGTGATACCAAATTTATCATTTTATACTGCAGCAAAAGTGGTTTCCCTCATCAATATGAATGAGTTTCATCATTTTTACTCAAAAGTTGGCATTAAAATTCACATTTAATAGATAAGTATTTTCCCTTTGCCCAGTACACTGAAGGCAGCTTCTACACTTCTTCATTCACACCTATACCTGCCATCCATTCTACACTATACAGTAAAATGATTTGTACTTTTCATTATGATAGCAGTGATAATAGGGTAGTCACATTTCTAGAGCTCTGTATATTGAGCATGACAATTAGAAAACCTACCAGTCTAAAACAATGTAAGGGTAACTAAACTGTTCTAGAAGCCAGTCTTCTTTAATACAATAAAAATTATGCTCACTTACTTTTATTAGATAATCGTTGGGAATTCAGTCTGAGTCTGTATTTTTCATTTTCTTCAAGCATTCTACAAATGACTTTGTATACTCCATTCCATACTGAAATCTTTAAAAGATATGCACAGTTAAGGAACATTGAGCAGAAAAATAGGTACACATTTTGATGGAGGCAATTGTGAGTGACTCAACTGAGTTGCATGTCAGTGGATATAATCATTATAAAGCAATTTTAGAACTTAAGAGAACTAAAGCCTAAATGGAACAGTTTCCCCATGAAAATTGAGTTCTCTGATCTCTTTTTCCAACTTTCTTGTAATATTCAAATTAGTTCTTGGATGAATTTTCTTTCAAAAGCAGTGTTTACACAGTCCTCCCTAAATAGTTTCAACACATTCCATTTTGCTTTGGAATGTAATAAAGAGTGAATTTCTACAGGGGACTTAAAAAAGTTCATGGAAAATTTCCCCTATCTTTTAATTCCATTTTTCCATGAGCTTTTTGAACCCCATTCGTATTTCAATATCTAAATCTATGAAGCAATGCCTTGATTTTTTTAATGTATTTTTTCTAGTAAAAATTAAGTATTTCTCCTAGGACATATTAAAGCAAAATTACTGTAGAACACCAATATACACAGGCCCTTGAGTAGGATCCTATACTAGAGTTGAAAGAATGAGGACTATGGTATCAAATTCTAGGTTCAAATTCTGGCTTTGCCACTTACCAGTTGTTTGACATTGGACAAGTTTATTTTACGTCTCATCTAAGAATAACTTAATATACTTCATTATTGGAATTAATAAGCACTTAACCCAGTGTCTAGCATATAGTAGTTTTAAATTAAATATTGGCTATTGCTCTTTTGTTTCCAAATTCAGGAGAAACTGGTTTATGGAATAAGAGTTTCTTAGTACAGTCAGATGATTAGATGCTCACCCAAATATATATGCTAAAAAGGGTTAGTCACCATAAGGCAATTTTACACTATGTTTATAGTATACAATATATGGATTATGTATATTGTGTATGAATTATAAGTCAGACAATACAATAAAGATAATACAAGTTTATGTGCTATTATCAATTAATTTCTTTAAACCAAAGTACAAAAATATGTAATTGGTAGTCAAAGATAAGGAGAACAACTGAATGTGAATATTTTTAAAACATTCAAATTAACATGACATTTGACCACCAGCAGTGAAAATGATTCAGCAGTAAATATCCTTGTCAGTTTCTAGCAAGAAACTTAGTATGCATTTCTTGTCTGACACAATATGGATTCATTATTCTTTTCAGTTAAATCCATGGTTTTCCTGTTATACTGCATTACCTATCACAATTTGTCAAATTCTATGTAACATATATCATGCTTTGAAAAATCTTCCAGTGGGTTGCATTTTGATTAAAATGTGTTTTGTGCCTTCAAACACTGGAATGATGATTCTTTATGGTTCATAAATATTTCCAAACCAAGTTCCATTTCTGCTAAATTACTTCTGTTTTCTCATTTCAATAAATTAAATTATTCAAAAGATGGAATTATTTTCACTGTCTTCGGTATCTTCACACATAAGTATTTAGAAAGGAAGATCTAAATTTCAAATATTACTCATTCCCCTTACAATAATATACCTCTTTCTTGTTCGTCTTCATTATTTTAGAAGCTTCATTCAAAGGTATAGGGAAATCATATTTTTTAGTTACATTCTTCTGGGTTAAACCTAATTTGAAAAAAGTTGAGATGGTAAAAGATCAAGGTCAGTACATATTTTAAAGGACTCACTATCCCAAGAATGGAGATGTTTCTGGAACTCTCCTTAGGATATTTTACACTTGGTGCTAATATTTCTGATTAGTAGATATACAGGGTTGTCTATTAGCTAATAACATATTAAAAGCAAAGTAGAAAGCTAATGATAAATGGCCTCCAAAAACACCACTGCCATCATGTAGGCCCTAAATCACAGAGACTCCATGTGTAACAGACAAATTGTGTATCCTAGGATTTTCATGACCGTGACCTTTCAGAAGATTGCCAGGACTTTCTTCTGAAGTGGCTCTGGTTGAGTTCAAACCATCAACCTTTTGATAAGAAGATGAGCACTTAGGAATGTGTTTTAGTTTTCACTAGAGATTCAGCATGTAACTCTACAGATATTAGATACATAATAAGAATTCCACTTGTCAAATTAATCAGAGCATGCTCTAGAATGGCATTTTCCAATTTGTGAGATTCATGTCAGTGATTATGAGTAAAACAGACGTAACACAAAAGGACATCATTAGCTCACATGGTGAAAAACTCAGTCCCTTTCAAATTATTTTTCAATCTTCTGTTTATATCAAGGTATACTAAATATATATATATATATATATATATAGTCTTAATTTGGTGCTACTGCTGGTATATATTTTGATCAAAGACAACCATAAGCAGACAACCTATTCAGAGAGAATTTAGTAATATTGTTTTGCCTTTATTCGGTTTATTTTTAACTGGCTTCTATTTATGGCAAATGGTAAAGATTTTCCTTTGAGGCAATGATAAAACTTGGTTTCAAAATAAATGCCAGTAAGAAGGAATATTACATCTATTTAAATAAATAGGTAAAGGACATGATAAGCAGATATGACATAGGAAAATAACTCAAGTTTGGGAAATTGCTCTTCATTATCATTTCCTCCAAATGTCGATAACATTTGAAACACATTGTCAACTGTTGACCATTTGTGAGTCTTCACTAATCTCACAATACAATCTTTGAGGATAAAAGTCATTCAGGTCTACCTGTAACTACTTGGGAACTTAAACTATGTCGAGATTACAGAGGATGTGAAAACGAGAAAAGAAAATTCTTTCCTCCATTTATTTTATTTTGTGTATCTTACTGAGGTTACTTCCAGGATTTACTATGGATACCACCACAGTATATGTTTAAAACTCTCTCTAGTGCTTTCTTCACCATTCTCCTGTCAATTTGTCATACTGTGGTGGCTTGTGTGTTGCTGAGATTCTAGAAGCTATGACACTGGTATTTTAAATACTAGTTGGAATACCCACGATGGACAGGTTTCAGAGGCGCTTCCAGACTAGAACAAAAGAGAGGTGAACCAGTTCTGAATGGTTAAGTACTGAAAACTTTGTGAATAACAGTGGAACATTGTCAGAAAATGAGTCCCTCAGGGTGGAAGACTGACTTCCTCAGAATAAAGCTGACTATAATGACTATAAAGCAGGACTTCATTTGCTGATAGTGAACAACTCAAAATGAGGAGGAACATCTGCAAATATAGACTAATTATCAGGACATGGAATGCATGAAGTAAGCCTCTAGGAATATTGGAACTTTTCAAAAATGAAATTGAATGCATAAAGACTGATAACCTAGGCATTGTGGTTGAGTGCCATCGAGTTGGTTCTGACTCACAGTGCCCCTTGTCTAGGGTTTCCTTGTCTAGATTTCTTGGTGGGTTTATACTGCCAACCTTACAGATCAAACCAACCTTGCAGTCCAGTCCATTATCCTGCAGCACCACATCAACATTACTAGGCACTGTTGTTGTTTGTTGTTGCTAAGTGCCATAGAGTCGTTCCGACCCATAGTAACCCTGTATAGGGTTTCTAAGGAGCAGCTGGTGAGCTTGAACCACCAACCTTGCAGTTCAAATGACTTTGTAGTCTGACACATTAACCCACAACACCACACTAGGCATTAGTGAGCTAAAATTAATTGGTATTGGCATTTTTAAATTAGATAATCATGTGATTTACTATGCAAAGAATGACAAATTGAAGAGAAATGTCACCACATCCATTGTCTAAAAGAGTATTTCAAGAGTTTTCTTGAAGGCAGAGGTGGGGCTTGAAGGCAGAACAGGAAGAAAGGCTGTTCAGACCCTCTTCAGCAAAAACATGGAAAATCAGATGAAACAGATTCAGAGGACAGTCCCGAAACGCTGAGCTTCAGACAAAGTGATAAATGAGTGGTTCGAGTGCTTACTAGGAGAATTTGAACAGAAGCAAGAAAGGAGGTGACTTCAGATTTGAGGCATCCACTTTGCATAAGAATGAGTGGACTAAGAGACTAGAAAGCATTCCTGTTGCAGAAGCCTGCCTACAATTTACAGAGACAAAGATGCAATTATTAATTTTTTCTTTTTCTTTTCTTTTTCTCTTCTGACTCATTTCTCCTCTAGTGACCAGACATGAGCTCTGTATGAGCAGACAACCCCCAGGAAACATCCCATGTGGATCCCACAGCTGTGTGCATAAAAGCAGGAAGAGAAAACAGAAAGAGCTGGCATCAGCAGTCTCTTCCAAATTGGGCCAGGCCAACACTGGGCTTGTTAATTGCAGTCAAAAACAAGCAAGAGTGGTAATATTAATCTCTGATAAAAGAAACTTTAAGGCAGAAATGAGCATACGAGACAAAAAAAGGGCATTAATTTCATGATTAAAAGATCAACTGAACAAGAGGACATAGCTCAAAATACATAAATCAAACTCTAATTGAACTGAGGAAATAGACAACTCTACACTAATGGTGGGAGATTTCAATACATCACTTCAAAAAAGAACAGAACAAACAGAAAGAAACCTAACAAAGACACATATGAACTAAACAACACAATCAATCAGCTTGACCGCAAAGATTTGTACAGAGCATTCAACCCAACAACAACACAATAAACATTCTAATCTAGTGCACATAAAACATTCTCTAGAATGGAACATGTTTTAGGCCACAAAACAAGTCTCCATAAATTTACAAATATCAAAATACTACAAAGCATCTTCTCAGATTACAAAGCTATAAAATTTGAAATCAACAATAGGAAGATCAAGGAAATAAAACTGAATACAAGGAAACTGAATCACACCCTGCTTAAAAGCTACTGGGGAGCAGAACAAATTAAAACTGAAATGAAAACATTCCTAGAAACAAATGAGAATGAAAACACAACATACTAAAACCCTTTGGACACAACAAAAGCAATGTTGAGGGGAAAACGTATAGCAATAAATGAGCATATCTAGTAAGAAGAAAGAACCAAAAGCAATACATTAACAAACATCTAAAACAATTAGCAAAAGACTAGCAAAGTAAACCTACAGTCACCAGAAGAAAAGAACAAATAAAGATTACAGTAGAAATAAAAGAAACAGAAAACAGAAAAACAACAGAAAGAATCACCAAGACAACAAGCTGGTTCTTTGGAAGGATTGATAAAACTGACAAACCACTGACAAATCTAACAAAAGAAAAGAGGGAGATGATGCAAATAACATACATAAGAAACAACCTGACTGACATCACAACAGAACCGTTGGGGTAAAAATGGCTAATAACAGAATACTATGGAAAGTTGTACTCTAAAAATTTGAAAATCTAGAGGAAATGGATACATTGTTAGAAAAACACAACCCACCTAAACTAACACAGAGTGAAATAGAAAACTTGAACAGACCTATAACAAAAGAATAAACTGATGAGGTCATCGAAAAATCCCCAACCAAAAACAAAAGTCTAAGCCCAGATTCTTTGCTGGTGAATTTTACCAAACAGTCTGAAACGAACTGACACCAATTTTATTCAAACTATTCCAGAATACAGAAAAAGATGGAAAACTTCCTAATACATTTTATGAAGCAAGCATAATCCTCATACCAAAACAAGCAAGAACATCACTAAAACAAACAAAAAAAAAAAAAACAGAGAAAATAATATCCCTCATGAACATAGATGCTAAAAATCTCAATGAAATCCTAGCCAATAGAATTCAACAACATATCAAAAAAATTATACATCATACCAAGTGGAATGCATACCAGGGATGCAAGAATGATCCAATATTACAAAGGAAATCAGCATAATCCACCATATAAATTTAAAAAATGAAAAAAAAAAAAACCACATGATTATATAACATAGATAGCTACAGAAAAGGCATTTGACATAATCCAAAACCCATTCTTAATAAAAACACTCAAAAAAGTAGGAATTGAAGGGAAATTCCACAAACATAAGTAAAAGCATATATACTAAATCAACAGCCAAAATCACTCTCAATGCACAGAAACTGAAACTATTGCCTTTTGCAAACAGGAACCAGACAAGGATTCCCTTTATCACTACTTCTACCCAAAATTGTTTTGAAAGTCTTAGCCAGAGATAAGAAATGCAAATTAAAAGGCATCCAAATTGACAAAGAAGAAGTAAAACTCTTTTGCAGATGATATGATCCTAAACAAAGAAAGTACCAAAAACTTAGCAAGAAAAACTATTAGAACCCATTGGAAGAATCAGCAAAGTGGCAGAGTACAAGATCAATAAACAAAAAAGTTTGACTCCTCTATACTAATGTTGTTATTAAGTGCCGTTGAGTCGGTTCTGACACATAGCGACCCTGTACAAGGTTTCCGAGGGTGTAAATCTTTACAGGAGTAGAAAGCCTCATCTATACTAAAAAGACCTCCAAATTCAGGTGGGATAAATTAAAGGTCATATTTTGGCTCTCATAGACTTGTTTTCATTTTCTTCAGCTTCAGTTTAAATTTGCATATTAGTAATTGATGGTCTGTTCCACAGTCTGCCCCTGGCCTTGTCTTCACTGATGATATGGAGCTTTTCCATCTTCTCTTTCCACAGATGTAGTCAATTTG
>NW_006408589.1:3231080-3233125 GCF_000296735.1 Chrysochloris asiatica
AGGGTCAGAGAAAAAGGGGAAGACCCCTAATGAGATGGATTGGCCAGGTAGCATCATTGATGGACTCAAGTGTGGCAGCGGTAGTGAGGTTGGCCCAGGATCAGGCATTGCTTCGTTCTGCTGTGCATGGGGTCGCTATGAGTCGGTTCTGACTCGATGGCACCTGACAACAACAACAACAAAGACAGATATGATAAGGAAATTAGAAAAGCAATACCATTTACAATGGCCACCAAAAGCATGAAATACTTAGGAGTAAGTCTAACCAGAGAAACAAAAGACCTATACAAAGAAATCTACAAAATACTATGACAATAAACCAAAACAAACATAAAAATGGAAGAATATACCATGCTCATGGATAGGAAGACTTAACATTGTAAGAACTGTGAATGATACTCAAAGCTATTTACAAATATAATGCAATTCCAATCCAGATTCCAACAACATTCCTTAATGAGATGGAAAAACTTTATATGGGAAGGAAAGAGACCTCAAAGCACAGCACTGCTTAAGAAGGACAGCAAAGTTTGAGGACTCTCACTCCCTCATTTCAAAATTCACAACACAGCCACAGTGGTCAAAATAGCCTGGTACTGGTACAATGAAAGATACATAGATCACTGGGACATAACTGAGAACCCAGAAGTAAATTCATCCACATACAGTCAGTTGATCTTTGACAAAGGGCCAAAATACCTTAAATAGACAAGAGATAGTCTCTTCAAGAAATAGTTTTGGGGGACTTGATGGCAGCTAAGGTGGAGGTGTAGTGAAGGTCACCGTCAGCAATAACTCAGAATACCAGGCAAAAAAGAGCCAGGACAGAGCTCCAAAACTCGGACCCACAGAGTTAGGAATAGTTTAAAGGTTTCAAGGTTTATACCTTGTGGAGTTTGGAGCTGAAGTAAAAAAATCTCGTACTTTTGAATCTCCCGGGCCAGGCTCGGAGGCCTGAGCCGACATCCTGGGTGAGACCAAGCAGCAGGACGAAATAGGGGCTGCAGAGAAACATGCCGTGGGAACCTTGGGAAAAAGGTCCACAATATACTTTGTCAGTTTTGCGTTGTTCTGATTTTATTTTTTTCTTTGGTGACAAGTAATTGGTGCACTCACTGTTTGCCCACCTCCATTCTGGTGAATAGAGGTAGGGCCTGAGCCAAGTGGCCACCCCCCCACCCTCACGGCTGGTGGTTTCTTCTGCCAGGAATCCGCACAGTCACTCAGCCCAAACTGAGACGCTGATGTGTCTTCCTTTTGGTCTGCTTTTTATCACGGGAAGTGTGGCGCTGTGGGTTAATGCGCGAGACTGCAAAGCCTTTTGAACTGCAAGGTCAGTGGTTCAAGCTCACCAGCTGCTCCTCAGAAACTCTATACAGGGTCGCTGTGGGTCGGAATTGACTCTACGGCACTTAACAACAACAAGGAGAGGAGGGCAGAAGTGACTGAAAGAGAGTTAGGACATTAAAGACATACTTATATTAAGCTACAGATTTTTTCTTTTTTTTTTTCCCTCTGTTTCTTCTCCCCCTCCTTCCCTGTTTTGTGATTAGAGACTGCTGTATTTAGTCTTGTTTTTGTTGGTGCTGCATTATTTTCTTCTGTTTTTTTTTTTTTTTTTTTTTCCTCTTTCTCACATTTTTGTTTTTGTTTTTGATTTTGATTTTGTTTTTTACCCAACTGGTGTTGTTTTGCTGTTACATAGTCTCCCTTCTGCTTTTGGAGGACTCTTTGTCTCCCTATATTACACGAGAAGAGTCAGCAACTGCTTCCAAATAGCCAAGCTGCAATCACACTTTATGAAACACCAAAACCCAGGCAACAACCAATACCAGCTGCCATACACCAGGGAGGCAGGCAACAACTGTGAAAGTTACTCTGAGTTAAGCAATAAGAAGAGTGAAAAGGGAAGACCACATCCTGATCACAACTTCTTGGAAGCAATCAGAAAGCATAAAAAATTACCAAAATACATACTCAATTAAGTATTAGGGCCACAGATAAACATTAAACATGTCCAAGAAGCAAAAGCAGATGACCATATC
>NW_006408589.1:3233581-3255164 GCF_000296735.1 Chrysochloris asiatica
AACATGAAGAAGAATAACTTAAGAATTATTAGCATTCCAGAACAAGAAGAATCACACAAGTTCACAGAAGAAACAGTCGAAGAACTACTGGAAGAAAATTTCTCTAACATCCTGAAAAGCGAAAAGATAAACATACAAGAAGCTCAACGAACTCCAGAAAGGGTAGACCCCAAAAGAAAATCACCAAGACATATCATAGTCAAGCTCTCCATACTCAAAGATAAGGAGACGCTTCTGAAAGCAGCCAGAGAAAACAGAAGGGTCACATACAAAGGCAAGCAAGTCAGATAAAGCTCAGATCTCTCAGCAGGAACCATGCAAGCGAGAAGACAATGGGGAGACATATATAAAATCCTGAAAGAAATAGTTTTGGCAAAACTGGAAATCAATTTGCAAAAGAATGAAACAAGATCCATATCTCACACCATACACAAAAACTGACTCAATATGGATTAAAGATCTAAATGCAATTTCCAGAACGATAAATATCATCAATGAAACAATAGGGAGAAATTGAGGGGCTCTAATACACGCATGCATAAACTATCAAACATTACAAAAGAACACACAAACAATAGAAAACAAAATAGAATGACTGGGACATACTAAAAATTAGAAACTTATGTGCATCAAAAGATTTTACCCAAAGAGTAAAAACGAAGTCCATGGACTAGAAAAAAATTTTTTTCAATGACATATCAGACACGAAACTAATCTCTAAGATTTATAGGTAAGGTGTAGAGTCAGAGAAAAAGAAGAAGACTCCCAATGAGATGGACTGGCCAAGTGGCAGCATCGATGGACTCAAGCATGGCAACAGTAGTGAGGTTGGCCCAGGATTGGGCAGTGTTTTGTTCTGCTGTGTATAAGGTTGCTATGGGTTAGTACCAAATTGATGGCACCTAACAACAACAAACAACACCTCTTGGAGTTCTGGTATGGTGCTGCAGGTTAATGAGCTGGACTGCAAAGGAGGTTTGAACCATTAAGATGGCAGTTCAAGCTCACCAGTTGCTCCTCGGAAACCCTATACAGGGTCGCCATGAGTTAGAACTGACTTGACAGCACTTAACAACAAGAACACCTCTACAAGAAAAAGACAAAAGAACCTGATTTAAAAATGGGCACTTCACCAAGGAAGACATTCAAGCGGCCAACAAACATATGAAGAAAATCTCCACAATCATTAACCATTGTTGTTGTTGTTGTTGTTAAGTGCCATCAAGTCACTTCCAACCCATAGTGATCCTGTATAGGGTTTCCAGGGAGCAGCTGGTGAGCTTGAACCACTGACCTTGCACTTCAAATGACTTTGCAGTCTGACACATTGTCCCACAGCATCACACCAGGGCTCCTATTAACCATTAGAGAGATGCAAATCAAAATAGCAATGAGATACTATCTCACAACAGCATTAACAGTGAAGTTCAAAACAATAGAAAACACAAATGCTGCCAAGGGTGTGGAGAGACTGGGACCCTCCAATTGCTGGTGGGACAGCAAAATGGTTCTACTTGTTTGGAAAATAGTATGACACTTCCTCAGAAAGTTGGAAAAATAAATATTTCATGACCCTGCAATCCCACTATTTGATATATATCCACATACGAGCCAGAACATGAGTTGATATATGAACACCAATGTTCACTGCAGCACTATTTACAACAGCAAAAATATGGATACAGGCTGGACATGACCCATTCTGGCATGTGAGGAGGGCTGGCCATTAGCATGTTCTGACCTGTGACGAGGGGCTGGACATGGCCCATTCTGACATGTGAAGAGGGACTGGTCATAGCTGTGTTCTGTGGTGGCAGCACATCTGCTCAGACTCTCTCCTGAGGGGACTCAGAACTGTGGATCCAGAGAGTGTGGTTTCAGCGGAAGCGGTTGGTGATCACAGTCAGATCATTAGATGTGTGTGGACTCTCTCTTGTGGTCATATAGTCAAGCTACAATCACACACTATAAAATTCCAACATTCAAGCAAGAGCCAGTACCAGCTGCTATACACCAGACAGGCAGCCAAAACCTGCAACTGTTATTCTGAGTTGAGTAATAAGAAGAGTGAAATGTGAAGCCCATCTCCTGATCACATCTACCTGGAGGCAATCAGAAAGCTTAATAATACATCAACATACATTCACCTAATTATTGAGGTCACAACAAACTACTGAAGATGACCAAGAAACAGCTGACTATATTGGCACATTTCCAGAAGCAAGATAGAGTGACTGGGGACAAATGAGCAGGAATAGACCTAGACATCACATTGGAAGACAGGCTTTGGAAATACCTAAGAAGGAATTCAAGAAAATTATGCTAAGATGTATTGTAACACTCCACAGAGAGTTTGAGAAAAATAAGGAAGAAGTCAGGGAAGTGCTACAGGAACAATCAAATAAGATAGATATAGCATTGGAAACAATTCAAAACCTACAGAAAGAGGTCTAAATGATTAATAATAAAATATCAGAAATGGACAATACACTTAAAGGGCAAAGGAGTAGAACTGAGAGAGGGAAGCCAGAACAAGTGAGTTGGAAGACAAATCTCTCAATATGGCTAAGATAGAAGAGCAAGCAGAAAAAAAGGATGATAAAATCTAAAGAAAATCTAAGATTCATATTGGACAACATGAAGAGGAATAACATGAATTACTGGCATTCCAGAACAGGAAGAATCACACAAGTCCACAGAGGAGATAGTTTAAGAACTTCTAGTAGAAAATTTCCCTAACATATTGAAAAAACAAAAAGATAAGCATTCAAGAAGCTCAACGAACCCCAGGAAGGATAGACCCTAACTAAAAAAAAAATCACCAAGACATATAATAATCAAGCTCTCCAAAATCAAAGACAAGGAGTGACTCCTGAAAGCAACTATGGAAACAGAATTGTTACATACAAAGGCAAGCAAATCAGATTAAGCTGTGATCTCTGAACAGAAACCATGTAGGTAAGAAGGCAATGGGGAGATATATGTAAAACCCTGAAAGAAAAAAACAGCCAACTAAAAATTGTTTACCCAGCAAAGCTGTCAGTCAAATATGACGGTGTTATAAAAACAGTCCAGAATAAACAGAAACTAAAGGGATTCTGCCAAAGCCAGCCCCGCACTTCAAAACATCCTAAACGGACAACACCCAGAAATTGACATAAGTGGCAGCACCACCCAGAACACAATAGACAAATGGAAGAGTCCAGAAGAGAACAAAACTATAAGAACGAATTCAGAGGATTTGGGAGGTTAGTGCATGATCAAAGCAATTATACTGTGAGAAAAGGTAAAAACATAAGAGATCCAGGTGGTGAGAAGGTCAAGTAGATTACAAGATAAAGTACACTGTTTCAAATGGAGGGGAAAGTTAATAGACTATAAGGTAACCTCAAAGGAAATTAATACTTCACATCATACCAAGAAAATGAAAATCCAATAAAACATTAAAACTAAGAAGAAACTGACAAGAAAGAATACAAAGAACACTGTTGCAGACCGTGTAGGCCTGGTCAGAAGTTCGAGGCCCTATAGGCCCAATTGTTACAGGTCGCAGGCTCTGAAGAACAGATCTAGCCACTTGGCAGTTAATAGAAAATTGTTTTTCATCTTAGTGTTCAGTTATATTTAATAATTTCATACATGGAGCCCTTGATATCCACAGATAAATGTGATATTTTCCTAAAATCCCAGACTGTAAAGGTTTCAAGGGTAAAGCCTTTCTCCAAAGGATTAACTAAAAATGGCTTAGCTACTTCCTGGGTCTTTGTTCTACAGACAAAAAAACCATCCTCCCTAATCCTTTTCCAGGTGCCGCCCATTCACCTGGGTGTCTCGCATCCTCCTGCAAACCTGGCTCAGGAAGCCAAAACAGCAGGACTCCGCCCAAGCCTTTTGTCCTTCCCTTTAACTTTCAACTGAGCTCAGGGGCTATAGATATGTTAATTGAGCCTGAGAAACCAAATTGCGGGCCTGGGATTCAAACCAGCGAAGCTCAATGTAAAGTTACCTGAATGTCTGGAAAATTACTGATGTTAGCTGTACCTTGTCTTAGTCCCTCCCAGCTTTGTGTGAAGCTCCTCCCCTAAATAAAATTGAGATGCAGGCTGGCCCAGGTGTGCATTACAGGTTGGAGGGCATGCAGTATAGATTGCAGGGCAGTGAGTTGCTGCCTACAGAGGCCACGATGCCTGTAGTCCCAAATCTGCCCACCAGTGATGCATCCACCCTGGTTTTGGGGTGCCTCTTTGTCTCCCTCCTTCTGTCTTTCTGTGTATTCTTTTGCTAACTCTACCACCGCCAGATATCCCCTCCTCGTGAACCAAACACTCATGAACAACACAACTATGTCGAGGACAGTCCCCGACAGAACACGAACTCAGCACAAGAGGACAGAAGATACATCTTCAAAGGAAGATGAGCAGGAAAAATCCAAAATAAAAATGGGTATTACAAGAATAAGCAAGTTGTTCACTGGGGAGCCATCAAGGCAAGCATTCAAGTCCCTTCAGGACAAACCTCCCTCCAAGACTGAAATTTAAAGGGAATATATGAGCAGGCATGTAAGTCTGCTGACGACCACGTTGATCTACTGGTGAGTGGAATAGGGAGAAAGGCTGGTTTGTCTGAAATGTGGTAAGACCTGGGTACTCCTGAGCCCATGCTCAAGGACATACCCACAGAAAGCTAGAGCTGAGACTGAAGCATCCAGCTGGTAAGTAGTGAGGGGAGACCCACAAAAACACCCAAATTTGCAGATAGTACATTTTGACCTAGCCTTGATGACTTGAAAATCAGAAATCGACTAGGAAAAGATAAAAAAAAATAAATTTTAGTAAAGGAAATGAGTGTAAATTTGATTAACTTGACCGGCATTGAAGGAATTGGCAAAAACCAAGGCACCAGCAATTGATGGAATAAAAATTGAAATTTTCAAGAAAGTGAGGTGGCACAGGAGGCACTCAGTCATCTATACTAAGAAACTTGGAAGACAACTATCTGGCCAACTGATTGGAAGGGATCCATATTTGTGCCCATTCCAAAGAGAGGTGATCCAACAGAATGAGGAAATCATCAGACAATCTTTTTGATATCCCATGTGAGTAAAATTTTGCTAAAGGTAATACAGAAACGGCTGCAAGCATACATTGACAGAGAACTTCCAGAGGTTCAAGCCGGATTCAGAAGATGCCGTGGAACGAGGGATATCATTGCTGATGTCCAATGGATCTTGGCTGAAAGCAGAGACTATCAGAAAGATGTTTACCTGTGCTTTACTGACTACGCAAAAGCTCTCGATTGTGTGGATCATGACAAGTTATGGACAATATTGCAAAGTATGAGTATTCCGGAACACTTAATTCTGCTCTTGAGAAATCTGTACATGAACCAAGAGGCAGTTGTTCGAACAGAACATGGGAACACTGGATGGTTTAAAATTAAGAAAGGTGTACGACAGGGTTGTATTCTTTGACCATACTTATTCAACCTGTATGCTGAGCAAATAATCCAAGAAGCTGGGTTATATGAAGAAAAACATGGCATTAGAATGGGAGGAAGACTCATTAACAACTTGAGATATGCAGATGATACAACCTTGCTTGCTAGAAGTGAAGAGGACTTAAAACATTTACTGGTGAAGATCAAAGACCACAGCCTTCAGTACAGATTGCATCTCAATGTAAAGAAAACAAAAATCCTCACCACTGGACCAATAAACAACATTCTTATCAATGGAGAAAAGATTGAAGTTGTCCAAGACTTCATTGTTCTTGGATCAACTATCAACACTTATGGAAGCAGCAGTCAAGCAATCAAACAAGGTATTGCATTAGGCAAATCTGCTGCACAAGACCTTTGTAAAGTGTTGAAGAACAAAGATGTCAGTCAGCTTGAGGACTAAGGTGCGCCTGACCGAAGCCTTGGTATTTTCAATAACCTCAAATAATGCATGTGAAAGTTGGGACAGTAAATAAGGAAGACCACAGAAGAATTGTTGCATTTTGAGTTATGGTGTTGGAAGAAAATACTGAAAGTGCGATGGGCTGCCCATAGAACCAACAGATCTATGTTGGAAAAAGTACAGCCAGAGTGCTCCTTGGAAGCCAAGATGGCCAAACTTTGTCTCTCATACTTCAGATATATTGTCAGGAGGGATCAGTCGCAGAAGGATATCATGTTTGGTAAGGTGGAAAGGTCAAAGAAATAGAAGAAGACCCCCCAGTGAGATGGATAGGCAAAGTGGCAGCATCAATGGGTTCAAGCGTGACAACAATAGTGAGGTTGGCCCAGGATCGGGCAGTGTTTCGTTCTGCTGTGCATAAGGTCGCTATGAGTCAGCACTGACTCAATGGCACGAAACAACAACAATACTTATGGATGTTGTTGTTGTTTGTTGTTTAGTGCCATCGAGTTGGTTCTGACTCATAGCGACCCTGTATAGGGTTTCCAAACAGCGACTGGTGAGCTTGAACCACTGACTTTGTAGTTCAAATGGCATAACAGTCTGGCACATTAACCCACAGTGCCACACTAGAACTCCATTTATGGATGTAGTAGTTCATAATATCAACTGAGAGGGAAGGAGTCTTCACATCAAGTATCAATCCTATCCCCTCTGTATACAGGGTAGACAGCAATGAGCAACTTAGACACTGACTACCTAAAAGGAGAGGGTGATGAAGGCATGAAGTGACTAGCTTACAAGTTTTCAAAAGGGAGTTTATTTTAAGAGTGTGCAGGGGAAGGTAGAATCCCCACTGAGGAGTTTTCATCTTGTCTAGAGGGGTCTGGTGAAAAGAGATGGGAATAAGATTCTTATGATTCAATAGTGAGTAAACTGCAACTGTCACAACCGTAAAGGTAGAAGTTTTTTTAACAAAAATGGGGGAGTAGTTAATCTTACAGTCCAGAAACAGAGGACTCTAGGACCATCAAGGGAGAAGAGCACAAGTGGAATGAGAGACCCTATACAGAGAAGCAGTGACACCATGGATGGAGGCAGAGATGAGGACATGGAGAAAGGGAGCAGCTGAGGACTCTGGACTCATGGAAAAAGAGGGTCTGGGTCCTGATAGGCAGGAAGCAGACTTGCAGAATGTGCCCTGTGGTTATCTAAATTAATACATATTCTTGAATGTTTTTTGTACACCCCTGCCCCAAAACCAAACAAAATAAAACAAAATAACAGAAAGAATGGAAGCAAATACTGTTGGATGATGATGCACGGAGGATGTTGTAATCATTGCAATGAAACAATGGTGTAAAGCAGATGTTCTATGTAAACTATCACTCAGTTCACAATAAAACTTAAAAAAAAAAAATTTTTTTTAAAGATACATATAGTCTAAGTGCCCATCAATGGAAGTGTGGATAAGCAAATTTTGATACATACACACAACTGAATACTTATTATGCAACCCTGAGGAACAATGACAAATCTGAAAAACACCTTAAACATGGATAAAGCTTGAGGATATTATTCAATCACAAAAGGACAAATGTTGCATGGGACCATTATTGCAAAAGCTTAAGAAAAGACTTCCATACTAAAAGAAAAATTCTTTGATGGTTACCAGGAGTGGGAAAGAGGAGAGAGTAATTCATAGGTTTGGGAGTAGGTGCACGATAGCTCAAGTATCAGGGAGGGCAATATAGAAGGAATGGGAGGGCAGTACATAAGAAGAAGAAGCGGGGCTGAAGAACAATGAAGATAGGGGGAAATAGAGAGGTATACATCGGCTAACGACCACTCATCTTGTCAGTTTGTCGTACTGTGGTGGCTTGTGAGATGCTATGATTCTGAAAGCTATGCCATGGGGATTTTAAATGCCAGCAGCATCACCCATGGAGGACAGGTTTCAGATAAGCTTTCAGAGGAAGACGGACTAGGAAAAAGGAGTGACAAACTACTTCCGAACATTTACTCACCGAAAACCTTATGAAGAGCAGTGAAACACTGTCAGATATAGTGCCGGAAAAGGAGCCCCTCAGGTTGGAAGGCATTAAAAATGTGATTGGGGAAGAGCTGCCTCCTCAAAGGAGAGTTGACCGTGATGACGTAAATGGAGTAAAACCCTGGGAACCTTCATTTGCTAATGGAGCACAACTCAAAATAAAGAGAAATAGCTGTATACATCCATTAATAATCAGAACATGGAATGTACGAAGTATGAATCTAGAAAAATTGGCAATTGTAAAAAATGAAATGGAATGTATAAATATCAACATCCTAGGCATCAGTTAGAAATGGAGTGGTATTGGCTATTTTGAATCTGACAACCACATGGTTTACTATGCTGGTAATGACAAATTGAACAGAAATGGAGTCACAATCATCATCAGAAAGAACATATCAAGATCTGTTATGAGGTACAATGATGTCTGTGATAAGGGAATATCCACGTGTCTACAGGGAAGACCAGTTAATATGTCTGTTATTCAAATATACGCACCAAACACTAAAGCCAGTGAGGATAAAATTGTAGATTTCTACCAACTTCTTCAGAATGATATTGACCAAACATGCAATCATCATGCATTCCTTCTAAAGAAGGAAGAATGCTTCTTCCATTACCATGAAGCTTCTCCTCTCATCCTCAAAAGATTCACCATTTCCAAAGCATAGCACTCATCATCCTTTACTAATAAAAACTGTGAACATATCTCCCAAGTTCTGTGAGATGGGAGCCAGCCTGATTAATTACTCTTGTCTGAAATGTTAGTTGCCTGATTTGCCTGTCATTGGAACTCTGAACTCCAGCCCATCTTACAGACAGCTGACGATTTATCTTCCAGAAATGCACCGGTCTCTGATAACTTACTCTGCCACTCAGAAGCCTTCAGTGACTAGAAAACAATAGTCTTCAAGGCACTCTACAATCTGATCTCCAACTTTTGTTCATTTAAAATATCTGATGAGTGTCATTTATGTATAAAGTACTGAGCTGATAGCCACCTTCCTTCAAACACTCTGCTCACTGTGTCAACATTTATTGAACACTGACTCTGTACCAGGCACTGAGCTAGCCTTGTTACAAATTTTAACTTCATTTAATCCTCACAGCAACCCTTTATGGCAAGAATTGTTGTTAAGTGTCTTTGAGTCAATTCTGACTCATAACAACCTTATATAGGGCTTCCAAGGAGTGGTTGGTGGGTTTGAACTGTCGGCCTTGTGGTTCACAGTCCAGTGCTGATCTTAAAGTGCTACAATGGGCAGAAATTATTATCCCCATTTTACAGATAAAGGAAACTAAGAAATCAGAGTAGATAACTAACTTGGCCCACATTACAGTGCTAATAAATGACAAAAACAGGATTATGTCTTTCTGATTTGAAAGCCAATGCTCTTAATAATCTCTACTATATGAGTAGCATTTCTCCATCCATGCCTCTTGATTTTCTGCCTCTATATCTCTACTAACCCTGAATAATCAAAGTCCGACTCAGGTCTCTAAGGGATGCTGGTGTCATAGGGGGTTATTCCTGGTGCTAATCACGAGGTCAGCAGTTTGAATTTACCAGCTGCTCTGAGGGAGAAAAACGGGGCTGTCTAGGCCCATAAAGATTTTTAAAGCCTCAGAAGCCCTCTACAGGGTCGCTATGAGTCAACAACAGCTCAAGAATCTCTTTCACCACACTCGTCTGTATTAGTTTGTTGTTGTGATGTGCCGTGGAGTCAGTTCCGACTCATAGCGACCCTGTACGGGGTTTCCGAGACTATAAATCTTTATGGGAGCAGAAAGCCTCATCTTTCTCCCACAGAACAGCTGGTAGTTTCAAACTGCTTACCTTAAGGTTCGCGGCCCGATTTGTAACCACTATGCTACCAGAGCTCCTTATTATTCATGCACAATCCTAAAGAGCAGAATATTTGTCTGATCCACCTGTGTCACTATTAGCACTTAACCTAGAGCCCACAATATGCTAAATATTGTTGAATAGATATATAATTCGCCTTTGTTCACCACAGAGAGGTTGTTAAGTGCCGTCGAGTCGGTTCCGACCCATAGTGACCCTGAACAGGGTTTCCGAGGCTGTAAATCATTAAGGGAGCAGAAAGCCTCATCTTTCTCCCGCAGAGCAGCTGGTAGTTTCGAACTGCTGACCTTGCGGTTCACAGCCCGATTTGTAACCACTACGCTACCAAAGCTCCTTATAGGCATAGGAATTTAATGAATGCCTATCTAAAATAGCATTAATATTAAATACATTCAAGACTGAGTAAAACCTAAACACTCAAGACCTTTCTGGTTTGATTTAAATACAAGTCTGCCCCGGGATCCCTCTTCCTTGACTGTATCGCTGGTTTCACCAGCCCAGCAAGTGGTCACTGAAGTTTACAGTTCCATTACTTGCCCAAAAACTGCAGACTTGGTCTCAACCCTTCCTTCTCCCGTTTTCAGTAAGTCACCCAATCATGTCCATTCTGCCTCCTTTGCCATTGCCTTAGTTCAGACCTCCCATCTTTCCCATGAATTACTGCCACTGCCTTGGCTCTGCTCTCTGGACTCCCGTCTCTCACCCCCATTCCTTCCTAGTTTTTCCTCCAGATTTGACCTTGTAACTCTTGCCACAAAGCAAGCACAAAAAATTCCCAAATTTCAAAACCAAACTACAGAACAAATTCCATTATCATTACCTCCTATCCCTGTAGAGCAGCCAACGGAAGAAAGGTCACCCTATAGTTAACAGAGTTCAAAGTTGCAAAAGCAGAAAGCTGGTTTCATAATCTCTGCTCTTTGCTATTGTTTTCCCTGGTCTATATGGGTTTCTCTGGCACTATTCATGCACCCCTTTTCCTTGCTGATGTGCTTCTTCATCCGTTTCTGTGCTCTTCATCTGCAATCATTATCTTAGTGCTGGACTAAGATTTTACTCCAATCTTTAAATGCTAAAGTAATACCAACTCCCTCCAAGACCCATTTTGTTCTTTCTACCCTTCCTACTCTCTCCTTTTCTTTAAGCTTAAGTCTTCTCCAAAGCCACCATTATTATACTATCTCCTATCCCTACTACATTTTTATCTTTTTTTTTTTTAATTATTCAAATGGGCTGGAAATTCAGAGTTAAAGTCTCTCATAAAACTCCTTGATTTTTCAAGCACCAGCCCAGGAGCCAAAAATAAATATGTAAATCTGATGACCTTTTGTAACAGCAGGGCTCCTAGAAGGGCATGGAGCCCAGAATAGTGACCATGCCTAATTGCTTCTGAAGGCTCATTTTCAGGAGACAATTAAGTTATAGGGAGTACAGTTTTATGTTTCTAAATTTTCAAGGCTATTATGTATGCCTATAGTACAATGTCCTCAAATCACTTAGGCTCTCATAATTAGGCTTTCCACTACTATGCTTTCAAACTACATGTCTACAACTCATTCATAATATGAAGTTAAAAATAGAAATATAGATATGTTTCTGTGATATACTCTAGCCTGAAAATGTATAATTAGCAATGCACAAGCTGTTAGAAACTATAAGTCATCATAGAGTTTAGAAATTTTCTAATATTAGAAACTGAAAAATAGAAGAATGTAGTAACCTCTAGAGGTTGGCATGGCCCCCCGCATGCTATGATACAGATATACTCATGAATAAGTAGGAAATGTCTAAACTAGAAATAGGAAATGTGAACGTACGTCACAATGCTGGGCCTTCCCTTACTGCTACCAAATTGATTTTGACTCATAAAACAGAGCAGAACTGCTCCTTAGGGTTTCCAAGACTGTAAGCCTTTATTAGATAAGACACCCTCATCTTTCTCCTTCAGAGAGACTGGTGGGTTTGAAATACTAACCTTGAAGTTTGTTGTTGTTGTTAAGTGCCATCGAGTCGGGTCCGACCCATAGCGACCCTGTACAGGGTTTCCGAGGGTATAAATCTTTACAGGAGTAGAAAGCCTCATCTTTCTCCCGCGGAGCGGCTGGTAGTTTCGAACCGCTGACCTTAAGGTTCGCAGCCCGATTCGTAACCACTACGCTACCAGAGCTCCTTAACCTTGAAGTTAGTAGCCCAATATTAAGCCATTATGACACCAAGTGTCCATAAATGTTGATGATGTTGTTAGGTGGTACCTTTGAGTCAGTTCCAACTCATAGAGACCCTATGTACAACAGAACAAAACACTACCAGTCCTGTGCCATCCTCACAATTGTTCCTGCATTTGAATCCATTGCTGCAGCCACTGTACTAATTCATCTCTTTTCTGGTCTTCCTCTTTTTTCCACTGACCCTCCACTTTACCAAAAATGATGTCCTTTTCGAGGGACTGGTTCCTTCTGATAATATGCCCAAAATACACAAGATGAATTCTCAACATCCAGGCTTCTAAAGAGCATTCTAGCTGTACTTCTTCCAACACGGATCTGTTTGTTCTTCAGGAAGTCCATGGTACTTTCCATATTCTTCTCCAACATAATTCAAATGTGTTAACTATTCTGCGGTCTTCCTTATTTACTGACCAACTTTCACATGCACATTAGGCAGGTGAAAATACCACGGCTTGTTTTGGGCATACCTTAGTCCTCAAACTGACATCTTTGCTCTTGAACACTTTTACAGAGGGCTTGTGCAGCCTAATACAATATGTCATTTGGGCTGTTGACTGCTGCTTCCATGAATGTTGATTGTGGATCCAAGAAAGATGAAGTATTTGACAACTTCAATCTTTCCTCCACTTATATAGATAGTTGTTGTGGTTGTTAAGTGCTGTGAAATCAGTTCTGACTCATAGCAACCCTGTATAGAGTTTCCAAGGAGCATCTGGTGGGTTTGAACTGCTGACCTTTTGATTAGCAATCCAGTGCTTATCCGATAGCACCACACCAGCAGCATGCACACACACACACACACACACACACAGAGCTATCTATCTATCTATCTATCTATCTATCTATCTATATATATATATAGAGAGAGAGAGAGAGTTAAGCCTCCCTAAATTGGCTTGTCACTTAAATTATATGATAAACTTCTGTAAGTTGAATTGTTACATATATATGATAAAGGAATTTTGTCTTAAAATTTTCTCTCTGTAAAGTGGGCTTGGGAGTCTGATGTGGCGCTGTGGGATAATGCACTGGATGGACCACATGGTCAATCTGAATCACAAGGTCAGTGGTTCAAACTCACCAGTCACTCCTAGGAAACTCTATACAGGGTAGCTATGAGTCAGAAACAACTCGAAGGCACTTAACAACAAAGTTAACTTAAGACACGAGGTAAGTTGTAAAAATTCTTGAATCTTTAACCTTGGAAAAGGGTGACATAGTAGTCTCTGTTAAACTTGGCATCACCTAGCTCTTATAAAGTCAGGTCAAAACTTAAAATTCACATTTGTTGTTTTTAAGTGCCGTCAAGTTGGTTCTGACCCATAGCGACCCTATATAGGGTTTCCAAGGAGTGGCTGGTGAGCGTGAACCACCAACCTTGCTGTTCAAACCAACTTTGCAGCTTAGCGCATTAACCCACAGCACCACATCAGGACTCACTAAATCCACAAACATACATTGAATTTTGGCTCATGCTACAGAAGAAGGCAAAAGGGAAAAAAAAAAAAAAATCTGTCTTTCTTCTCTGAGGACCCAGAGTATGGAGAAACTCTGCCCTCCACCACTGACTTCAGACACTCGCTATAAGGGACTGCCACCCAGTGCAAGTCATGGCTAATCTCTCCTGAGAGCCTCTCTTAGAAGGTGAAAATGTGAAGTCTAAAGTTTGAGACTCTAGCCACTGAACTATAATGTTATAATTGCTCATTGTGATTCTCCGGTGCTAAAATCAATGTCATGAGATCTTGCGTGCATACCTGGCTATGACTACCTTGTAATAAACTAAACGAGTTTATGCGTGACAAGCTTGGGTGTATCTATTGATTTCTAAGTTTCTAAGATTAAAAATCCTGCAAGACAAAAGTAAATTCAATTCAAAAAGGATACCAAGCAGAATGTTTATATAATTTTCAATTGAGTTATTTGCCTTTAATCTAATCTCCCCTTACCGCATAGATAACTCATAACTCAATCTGATCCTGTCACTTCTCTTGCTCAACATATTTCAATGGAGGACTTCAAGGCAGCTGAAGACAATGGCAAATGTATAGTAACCAAATTCCAAAAATTCCACCCCCAACTACTTCACAATTATAAGAATTCTATGCACAAAACCTCAGTCTCAGTATTACCTGAAGACAGAGAATGCTGAAACTGAAAATGACTTTAAGCAAAATGAGAAAACAAAACAAAAAAATTACAGACCTGTGATCTTATATGCAAGACATTGTGGCCCTCAAAGGCAGATGGAGAAAAACTGCAAGGAAGGAAAGGAAGATCACTGGAACTATTAACCAAAAGATTAGATCTACCCTAAATCTGAATTTTCAGAGTCTCAATAACGTCATATGCATGCGAAAGTTGGACAGTGAATAAGGAAGACTGTAGAAGAATAGATGCTTTTGAGTTATGGTGTTGGAAGGAGAATATTGAAAGTGCTATGGGCCACCAAAAGAACCAATAGATCCACTTTGGAAGAAGTGCAGCCTGAGTGCTCCTTGGAGGCCAAGATGGCTATACTTCGAGCACATTGTCAGGAGGGAACAGTCGCTGGAGAAGGATATCATGTTTGGTAAGGTGGAGGGTCAAAGAAAAAGAGGAAGACCCCCAACGAGATGGATTGGTCAAGTGGCAGCATCGAAGGACTCGAGCATGGCAACAGTTGTGAGGTTGGCCCAGGATCCGGCAGTGTTTCGTTCTGCTGTGTATAGGGCTGCTATGAGTCAGTACTGACTCGATGGCACCTAACAACAACAACAAATCTGAAAATGCTAAAACCTAACTAGACAGATCAGAGCACAGGATACAGGAAATGGATTTCAATACGTGATTTAAAGCACCAGACACACAATTTAATGGGGCGGATTCAGTTTAAAGGGGCAAGCATGATTTAAAGGGACAATCTTCCAATTACATAGTTTTGGTGGAAGGGGATAAAAAGAAAAGAAGGATCAATGAAACTAGCATTCATTAGCAAAAAAATAAATAAATAAAGGAAGCCCTCAGAAATATATAAAATCTATTAAGCAACTTCAGAGTCCTGGTGTGGTGTAGTGGATTAATGCAAAGTTGGTTGGAACCACAAGGTCAGCAGTTCAAACTTGCCAGCCATTCCTCAGAAACCCTATCCAGGGTCGCTATGGGCCGGAACCAACTCAATAGCACTTAATAACAACAAAAAAACTTCAGGATAAAAGGGGGACTACAAGATGAAATGGAATGAAACCGTGAAACACTACATACTAGAATCTATGGAGTTTATTTAAACTTTTGATTAGAAGAAATCATTGCACTAAGCACTTTTATCAATAAAAATTAAATTTCCTGTTCAAGAAAAGTATTTTTTCAAAAAGAAAGCACAAGTAAGAATAAACATAAAAGCAGAAATTGTTGTTAAGCACTGCCAAATAGGTTCCGACTCAGAGCTATCCTATATAGGGTTTCCAAGGAGCAGCTGGTAGGCTTGAACTGTCTACCTTGTGGTTCGAAGTCCAGTGCTGATCCTACAGCCCCACACCCAGGAGTCCAAAATAGATATAATTAATATTCAAAATCTTGGGGTTTTATGTGTACATTATTGGTTTCTTAGGGATGAGATGAGAGTGGTAGTGAAGGAGAGCAGAGAATGGCTACAGTTGACATGGATTTTCTTTTGGGATCCCTGAGGGTGTACTGGGTTATATGTAGGACTCTTACTGCAAGATCAGCAGTTCCAATCCACCAACCGTTAGAAGAAAGACGAAGCTTTCTGCTCCTGTGAAGATTTACAGCCTCAGACACACTACATAAGGTCACTATGAGTCAGAATTGACTTACTGGAAGTGGGTGGATCAGGAAAATGAAGAAAATGTTGTAAAACTGATTGTGGTGATAGTCACACAACTCTATACGAAAAACCACTGGATTTTGTAAGTTAAATGAATGAATTGTGTGAATTTTGAATTACATCTTAATAAAATAGTTTTTAAAAAAAAAAAAACATAGTAGAAGGAAGACCCTCAAAAAGGAGGAAAGATTTTTGGGGGTGATAGTAGAGCTCTAGTAGCGTAGTAGTTACAAGTTGGGCTGATAACCTCAAGGTCAGCCATTCTAAACTTTCTCGTTCAGCATGAGAAAGGTGAGGCTTTCTGCTCCCATAAGATTTATAGCCTCAGAAACCCTATACAGGAGGGCTATGACTTGGAACTGACTCTACAGCACACCACCACCACCACTACCAGTGGTTGTTGTAACTGTCCTTAACTCTCTGACTGGGAATTACGATAAAGGACAATTTTCTTCAGAGCAGCAGAAGTCCCTTACGAGAGAAATGTCATGACTCAGATAAAGTCAGGGATAAAAAAGCCTTGGGCCTGGAAGGTAGATACTGACTCCTCTTACCCTTTCCATTGGACTTATCCAAGAAAGGATATCTTGGGCATTGCTATACCTTCAGACCTGAAACTTCAAGTTTTATCATTTAGAACACATGTACTTTTGCTACTGCAGGCTGGATGAGAGAGAGAACTCTGTTGGTAACCACTTCCAATCTCTCCTAGGCTGAATCTACAGCTTCGACTTTCCCTGCACCTTGCATGAGACCCTACACTATAAATCCCCCTCCTACTTGAAGAAAAGGAGAGAGGAAATATAAGTTTGCTTAGAGTGGTAGTGAAGTCTCCTCACTCTTAAGCACCACTTCTGATGGGTATTATCTTGTGCTTTGTACCAATCCCTGCTATTCGAGGTACAGGTCAACTAACTTCCCATCTTTTAATGTGCCACTGTTGAGTGGGTTCCTACTCACAGTGACGTCGTGTGTTCCAGAGTAGAACTGTGCTGGTCTTTTTTTAAAAATAGATCACCAGGGCTTTTATCCAAGATGCCTCTGGGTAGATTTGAACAGTCAACAGTTCGTAGCTGAGCACTTAATCTCGTGCACCACTCAGGGACTACGTTCCCCACCCTCTACTTCCTGTTCGTTATAATCAACCTCTGACCCCCGAATTAGCCCAGTCATGGAGATAAGCATCTGGCTCAATCTTCTCCAAGCCCAGTAATGGAGATAAGCATCTGGCTCTATCTTCTCCAAGCCACCTCCCACATCATTCTGGGGGGAATTCAATGGCTTCATCCCATGACCTCTGCTCTCATATCTGTGGCTTAGGTCTCTTCATTTCCACATCACCTCCCTTTCTCCGGTGGTACACCCTGAAATGAATTCATGGCTTTAGTTTTCTACCTCAGTATACGATCCAGCACTGTGCCTCAAGACTGAGCCCGGTGGCCACCTAACAGCACCCACTCACTGCCCTGGAGCAGCTGTCAGCAAGGTGGCCTGGGCAGAGGACCCACAAGGAGGCTCCCGGAGGCCAAATAGCTGAAGGACAGGAAGACAGGCCTGACACCAGGCGAGAGTGTTGACAGGATGACACTAAAAAGTCCAGCTGATGGGGTAGGGAGTGGGTATAGGCTTGTTTCCCACCGGATCTCCTCCCAGTCCCCTCCCCGCCGGGCGCCACCTGCTGCCGCTGCGGGCCTGGAACCCCTGTGTGCCCTGGACGACGCTCTCTGCTGCTGGGAGGCAGAGGCGGCGGGGACCGAGAGCCGGGCGCTGGGGTCCAGCTCCCCGCCGCCGCCTTGGGTCTCCGCCTCAGCTTCCCGCGGCTCCTTCTGGCTGCAGCCAGCCCCGAGCCTGATCCTGGGGCGCCAACGGCCCCGCGCCCCGCGGCTACCCAGCTGAAGGACGCCGCCACAGCGGTGCGAGCCGAAGCGGGTCACATAGACGAAGCGCGTCAGGTTCGGTTCTCGCTCTTGTCTCGCCGCCATAGCTGCCCAAACTCTCAACCGTCGCTTGCGTGCCCTCAGGGCCCGGATGGGCTCGAAGACCCGCACGAGGGTTGGGGGCGGGGCGGGGCGGGCCACGTGATGGGGCGGGAGGGGGTGTGGAGGACTGGAGGCTGGCTGGTTCTGGGTCAGGAGGGGAGGCTGGAGAGGGCCTCTCTACCAGGAGCGGCTAGGAGGGGATGCGGGAACGGAAGGGGACTCCGTTTGGGGGCCTGGGGACCACTTTTCAGAAAAGTGGAATGAAATTTTGGGCACCAGCTAACTTGAGGAAACGGCCCAGACCACTGGGAACGGCCCAGACCACTGGGAACGGCCCAGACCACTGGGGTAGTTGGATGTGGGATAGGGTTTGGGATTTGACCAGTCGGGAACCCCGGTGTGGCGCTGTGGGATAATGAATTGGACTGCAAGATCGGTTTGAACCGCAAGATCGGCAGTTCAAACTCACCAGCGGCTCTTCGGAAACCCTATGCAGGGTCGACTGGATGGCACTTAACAAGTAGAAGTCTGGAGTGTTACCAGATGAAGCTGGGAAAGAAGACAGAAAGAAAACCTTCAGGAAGGGCATTCTGTGTGAAACTTTAACCCCAGCAGATGCTGGTGTTGGGGCGTGGTGTTTCGTGAGGCACTGGGCAGAAAGAATATGGCCCAGAGTCCAGAGTTTGGTTCAGGCAGATCTGAGACCTAGTTTAGGTATTTGAAGCCCAGTCCTGACTAAACGGATATTTTCAGAAGCCACTTTCCCTCTCTGAGCCTCAATTTCCTCAGGTGTAAACTCAGGATGGAGTCCTGGTGTGGTGCTGGAGGATACGCACAGGACTGCTAATGCAAGGTCGGCCGTTCCAACCCACTAGCAGCTCTTGGAAACCCTTTATAGGGTTGCTTTGAGTTGGAACTGACTAGCTGACACTTAACAAAACTCAGGATAATGGGTTCTTTGAATAAGTCAAAATAAGGCATATCTGACACACAGTAAAAGGAAGTTCCTTTAGGCTTCATTTTCATTAACATTTACTGAGTACATACCCTGTCCGTAGCTCTTCATAATTGTCTTAGATTTAGATACATTACAAATAGCTTTCCTATAAACCATTTCTTTATATCCATTTTACTGAGGATCTAGAATGCAGAGTAACTTCCCCAAGAAATATCATTTAAAAAAAAATTAACTTTTAAATTAAATTATATATGCAGAAAAGCACACATATCATTAATGGATCGATGGACACATTTTCACACAGTGAATATACCTATGTGATATCCACTCAGGTTAAGAAATGAAGCATAACAGAAGCAACCCCTATTCCTCGCCTAGGCACAACCCCACTCCACTCTTACGTCAATTTCAAACAGCATCCCTTAGGTTTGCCCATTGTGTTTGACTTCTTTTACTCAAATATCTTCCTTCAATCTAAGCTGTTGAAGGAGTTTGGACATTACTTGAATATACCATCTTTTATTCATCCGTTGCCCTGGAGATAGATATTTGGTTTCCAGTTTGGGGCTACGAATAGCACTGCTAGGATCTTCTTAGACATATCTTTTGTTAAACATAACATGTCTATAGAAATTCCACATGTAGGTGGCTTTAACAAATAGAACTATATTTTCTCATAGTTTCGAAGTCCAAATTCAGGGTGTTGGCCATAGGGGACGACTGTCTCTGTCGGCTTTAGAGGTAGCTCCTTGTCTCCTGACAATCGTCATATGGCTTGTCATCATTCTTTCTCCATTTCGGTTTCTCTTGATTGATTGTTTGATTTCTTTTATATCTCAAAGAAGATTGATTTAAAACACACCCTACATTAATCCTTTCTCATTAACATAACAAAGACGATAGATTCCCAAGTCAGATTATAATCACAGGCATAGAAGTTAGGATTTGTTGTTGTTGTTAAGTGCTGTTGAGTCGGTTCAGACCCGTAGCGACCCTCTATAGGGTTTCCGAGGAGCAGCTGGTGAGCTTGAACTGCCGATCTTGCAGTTCAAATGGCTTTACAGTCTGGCACATTAACCCACAGTGCCATACCAGGACATAATTCAACTTATAGTAACTCTGTGTACAATAGAATGAAACATTGTTCAGTCCTATGCCTTCCTCACAATCATTATGTTTGAGTCCATTGCTGCAACAACTGTGTCAGTCCACCTCACTGAGGTCTTCATTCTCACTCACCCTGTACTTCATAAAGCACTATGTCCTTCTCCAAGAACTGGTCCCTCCTGATAACATGTCCATAGTAACTGAGACAAAGTCTCACCATTCGCACTTCTGAGTATTCCAGCTGTACTTCTTCCAAGACACAGTTGTTCATTCTGGCAGTGCGTGGTATATGCAATATTCTTCACCAGCACCATAATTCAAAGGCACCAATTATTCCTTAGGCGTCCAACTTTCCCATGCATATGAAGTAACTAAAATCCCATGATTTGAGTCAGGCACACCTTCGTCCTCAAAGTGACATCTTTGCTTCTTAACACTTTATAGAGGTATTTTGCAGCAGATTTACCCAATGATTTTTTGATTCCTGCTTCCATGGGTGATTGTAGATTCAAGTAACATGAAATCCTTTACAAGTTCCCCTTTAGTTGCTACTGACAGATATCCAAAGTGCTTGTACCATTTACATTCCCACCACCAAACTATGAGCATCCCAGTTGGTCTACTTGTTCGTTCACCAACACTTGACCTTGCGGGTCTTCTTCATTTTCTCTATTCTGAAGATGGATGTGCATTGTTGTTGCAATTTGCAGTTTCCTGATGACTGGTGAAGTGGAACTCACTGGTCATTGGAATATATCCTCTTTTGTGTTTAGAACCCCCTATTTATGGGGTCTCATCTTTTTCTTATTCATTAAGAGGAATTCTTTATATATTCTGTATATCAGTCATTTATCAGTTACAGGTTTTACAGATCTCTTCTCTCATCTGTAGTTAACCCTTTTACCCTCTCAATAGATAAAATATTATACACACAAGACCTCTTTAAAGTATTCAAGGGTAAAGACATTAGTTTGAGGACCAAGGTGCACCTGACCCAAGCCATGGTATTTTTAATCACTTCCTTTGTTGTTGTTGTTGTTAAGCATGTGAAAGTCAGACAAGGAATAAGGAAGACCTTAGAAGAATTGATGCATATGAGTTATGGTGTTGGAGAAGAATATTCAAAGTACCATGGGCTGCCAGAAGAACAAACAAATTTGTATTGGACAAAGAACAAACAAAATATTCCTTAGAAGCCAGGATGATGAGACCTTGTCTCTCATACTTCAGATATGTTATCAGGAGCAGTCAGTCTTGGAGTAGGACATTATACTTGGTAAAGTGAAGGGTCAGTGAGAAAAAGGAAGACTCCCAATGAGATGGATTGGCACAGAGACAACAGCAATGGGCTGGTAACCACAAGATCAGCAGTTCAAATCTACCAGGTGCGCCATGGGAGAAAGATGAGACAGATTCAATTCCTCTATGGTTTCTTTATTCATTGTCTAACTTTCACAAGCTTATGAAGTATTAAAAATACTATGGCTTAGGTCAGGCACAAACTAATAACTTAGTCCTCAAACTAATGTCCTTACCCTTAAAAACTTCAAAGAGGTCTTGTGTATATAATATTTTATCTGTTGAGAGGGTAAAAGGGTTAACTACAGGTGAGAGAAGATAGCTGTAAAACCTGTAACTGACAAATGACTGATATACAGAATATATT
>NW_006408589.1:3255664-3278681 GCF_000296735.1 Chrysochloris asiatica
CACTTGACTGCTAAATGCAAGGTTGGTGGTTCAAACTCACCAGCCGCTCCTCAGAAATCCTATATAGTTAGAACCAACTCGACAGTACTTAACATCAACAACAAACCTAACATTTATCTAGAGCCAAGTCCTAGTGTGGTGCTGTAGGACAAACACTATATAAACAGCTAACCACAAAGTTGGTGGTTCAAATCCACCAGCCCTCCTCAGATACTCTATACAGGGTTTATACACATGCACACGCACACGCACACGCACACACACACACACACGGCTGAGTCAAAAATTATCTGCACTCAGGCTGTAGAATTTATTTTAATCAACTTTCAGAAAAGACACATACATCATTGTTCAACACAATCTCCTTGCTTTTCAATACACAATACATTTTATCCATCTCAATACAAGCTCTTGTATTCTCTCATTAAAAAATGTTTTGGGCTGAGCTTTGAATCACGAATGCACCGCGGTCTTCAATTCTTCATCAGAGCTAGACCTTTGTCCTCTAAGGGCTGCTTTCAGGAGACCAAACAGATGAAAGTCTGATCCAGCAAGATCAGGACTGTAATCAGGTAGGATGCTTTAACACCTCAAAAGGAAGTGTTTGTAGAGTGTCACCAGTGTGGGCAGAGTTGTGCAGATAGGCATTGTCATGCAAGAACACAAAGCCCTTAGATAGAAGTCCCCTGCATTTAATCCCAAATTTAGGCTTCATCTTTTCAGTGAGCATATCACTGTAAATGAGCACTGTTGCTCATTGAGCCACTTTGTTGATAGTTTTCCAAGACTGTACCTTGAGAATCCCAGAAAACTGTACACATCAATTTTCTAGCTGATGGTTGACTTTTTAACTTATTCTTCGTTAGCGACTGAGGATGCTTCCATTCCATACTCTGCCATTTACTCTGAAGCTCATAGTGATGAATCCATGTCTAGTCACCAGTAACAATTTTTTAAAGAAAATAATACCTTCCTTTTTTGAGTATGGTTCCAAATTTTATTTGCAGCTGTCCTAACGGTTCTGTTTATGTTCTTCCATGAGTTGCTTTGGTTCCATCTTGAACAAATTTTTTGAAACCCAATTCTGTCGTGGGTTATTTCATTGGCAGAGTCATGGCTGATTTGCAAATGATTTGCCACATAATGCACTGTCATGCATCTGTGCAACCTAATCCTTTTACATGCATGTTCAATGTTGTCATCAGCCATGGATATGAATGGATGTTTTGATATAACCAGAGTGTGGATAATTTTTGATTCATTCTTGTGTATAAGTACACACGCACATGCATACACACACACACACACACACACACACACATATATATATGTAACTGTTCAGTGCTGTCAAGTCAATTCCAACCCATAGCAACCCTGTACAGGGTTTCTGAGGAGCCACTGGTGTGCTTGAATTGTGAAACCAACTTCACAGTTCAGCGCATTAACCCACAGCACCACACCAGGACTCATAAATATTTGTTGTTGTTACGTGCCATCGTGTCAATTCCAACCCATAGCAACCCTGGACAGGGTTTCCTAGGAGCAGCTGGTGAGGTTGAACCGCCTACCTTGCAGTTCAAATTCAAATGGCTTTGCAGTCTGGCATGTTAACCCACAGCACCACACCAGGTCTCCTATATATCTATATCTATATATAGATATAGATATAGATACACAAGGTTGGCAATTCAAACCCACCAGCTGCTCCTCAGAAACCCCCTATACAGGGTTGCTATGAGTCAGAGCCTACTTGATGACACTTAACAACAACAACAATATATATGCTGGGGACAGCATATGCAGACCCTGGGTTGATCAGTGGCAGCCCCATTAAACCACCTCTGAATACAATCAGTTTAACCCAGATGCTCTCCTTCCTCCTGAAAGTATGTAGGAATGTGATAATTAAGAATAATGTAGCATTTTAGATATAGATAAATGAAGCCCGGTGCCTGAGATATTGCTCACAAACAAGTTTGCAAAGTGTACAGAGACAACTTGGCTCCTTTCAGGAACCTTGCTTTATGTTAAGTATCCTTAAGAAACCACACATCACTGCTCTAGATCATTTAAGCCTAAAAATTAATATATAACAGCTTGATTGAACCTTTTTTCTGTAAAAATAAAAATGTTAGATTGTTAAGAAAAACTGAAAATATCTTTAAAGTTGTCCTGTGAATCATTATGCCCTATTTTGAATGATTAATAACATTTCAGTTCCGGAACCTGTCTTATCTAAAGAATCACATCCTCCCTTTGTGAGTGAATTACATCCTTTCTTTGTAACAAATCCCTCCCTCAAAAAAAGAATAAAAGACTGAGGTAGAGTTAGATCTGTGTGCAATGCTGTGCAATGCTGTGCAATGCTAGGCAATATGTTTGCAGATCTGTCTACCTGCCAGCTTGCATCATATCTATGTGTCTGTCTTTTTTGTATATATTTCATCTCTCTCTTTCTCTATCCCTTTCGCCGCCAGATCGCCCTTCTTCGTGACACCCACACTTCCTTGTCGAGGCTGGAACCCGACATAGGACCTCGACATATATATAGAGAGAGAGCATGGTGGCTCTATAGGGTAAGCATTGGACTTCAAACCACAGAGTTGGTGGTTCAAACCCACTAGCCACTCCAGATGAGAAAGATAAGGCTTTCTGTCTCCACAAAGATTTAAAGCATCAGAAACCCTATACAAGGTTGTTTTGCATCAGACTTTTGTGCACATATATAGATCTTTTTTCTTTGGCATTAATCTTCTTGTGTTTGGCTTAACAAATCTTAGCCTATTCAAAGCTATTCTGTTATCTTCTTGAACTTTTGTTGTTTTATCTTCATATTTAAATCTTCAATCCACCTGAAATTGCTTTTAATGAATGGTATGATGTAAGGGGCCAAATTATTTTTTATATGGCTATATAATTCACTTTGGCTAAGACCACTAGTATAATGTTGAATACAAATGATGGTAGCAAACACATTTGTCTAGCTTCTGATCTTAAACAAAAGGTTCCGTATATCACTATTAAATATAATGTTTGCTGTAGAGTTGTCGCTTGTACTTTGGGCATATTATCAGATGGGACCAGTCTCTAGAGAAGGACATCATGCTTGGTAAAGTGGAAAGTAAGTAAAAATGAGGAAGACCCCCAATGAGATAGATTGACACAGTGGATGCACCAACAAGGGGCTCAAATACAACAATAATTGTGAGACTGTTGCAGGACCAAACAGTGTTTTGTTCTGTTGCACATAGGGTTGCTTTGAATCAGAACCAACTAGATGGCACATAACAATATCAACAAATATCATATTTTAAGCACCATGAAGCATTAGTATTGTTATTATTTTAAACAGTCAATATTCATTAAGACTTATTGATATTTTTACCCTTTGTGAATTTTTTGTTCATTCATTCTAACATACTTGTTATTAAGTGCTATTGAGTTGGTTCCAACTCTTAGTGACTCTATATAGAGTTTTCAAGGGGTGGCTGGTGGGTTTGAACAGATAACCTTGTATTTAGCAGTCCAGTGCTTATCCTGCAGTGCCACACGAAGACTCAGAATGCTTCTAAATGGATCATTTTCCCCCTATCAGAAGAACAGCCATTATTTTTTATTTTAGTGTGATTATAATGCTGTTGAATTATTAGTTTTTGTTTCATTTTTTAAAAATTGTGTTTTTAAAGACTATTTTTGCTGAATATAGAAATAAAAGTTATTTTCTTTCAACATTTTAAAGACATTTAATTTTTTTCTCCTGATTTTTTGAGAAGTCAGCTGTTTGTCATTTCGCTGCTCCTTTGAAAGTTGTTGTTGTTGTTGTTGTTGTTAGGTACCATGGAGTCGGCAGTAGTGTATTTTTGTTCCTCTGGTTTTCAGATGTTCTTTCTGTGATATGACTAGATATCATTTTGTTTGCATGTATTCTGCTTGGACTTCATAAAACCAAACACACCCTTTGTCGTCAAGTCAAATTAGACTCTATAGAACAAAGATCCTTTATTGCTATTGCACTTGTCAAGTGCTGTCAAGTCAGTTCCAACTCACAGCAACCCTGTATAGGGTTTCCCAGGAATAACTAGTGGGTTTGAGCTGACAACCTTGTAGCTAGCCGTCCAGTGCTTATCCTACAGCACCACACCAGAACTCCAAACAAAACTGCCACATAGAGTTTCCAAGGCTATATAAATCTTTACAGAAGCAGACTTTTACTCACAGAGCATTGGTGGGTTTGACTGCTGACTTTTAGGTTAGCAGCCAAGTGTTTAAGCACTGCATCACCAGGCTCCTTTTGGGCTTCATTTGTTGTTGTAAACTGCACAATGTTATTGTTAAGTGTCCTTGAGTCGGTTCCAACTCACAGCAATACTACAATAGGGTTTCTGGTAGGTTTGAACTGCCGACCTTGTGGTTCGAAGTCCAGTGCTGATCCTACAGTGTCACAACAGGAGCCCACTGTGAACTTAATGGCTGTTGTTGTAAGTACCATCGAGTCAGTTCTGACTCATAGCCACCTTGTATAGGGTATCCAAGGAGCAGCTGGTAAGTTTGATCCACCAGCCTTTCACTTCAAACCAATCTTATGGCCAAGTGCTTATCCACCACTCTTAAATGCATGACAGTATCATTTGTCCATTTTGGTTAATTTATTCCACTATTACTTTGACTCATTCTTTCTCTCCTTTTTTGAGACCACACTAAACACATGTTAATTCCTTTTATTCTATTTGTTTTTTAAATCTTCTCCATATATCTTTTATCTTTTGGAGTCCTGGTGCGGTCTACTGATAAACACTAGACCGAAAGGTCAGTTTGAACCACAAGGTTGGCAGTTCAAACTCACCAGCTGCTCCTTGGAAACCCTATACAGGGTCGCTATGAGTCGAACACAACTCGACGGTACTTAACAACAATAACAATATATCTCTTATCCTCTTTTATGTAGTTTCCATCCTTGCTTCTCTTAATGCTTCTCCCTGGTTATTTTCTTCTGATCTATATACACCAGTTTCTTCATCCTCTCTCTAGTACTATCTAATCTGCTATTAAGCTTTTAAATTAAGTTCTTAATTTCAGTTATTAGGTTTTTTACTTCTGAATTTCCATTACTATTTTGCTGAATTTTATTTTTCAGAATATTTTCTAGAACATATTAATCAGTGTTATTTTAAATCCTTTTGATAATTTCAAAATCTTACCTTGTTGTTGGTCACTTGATTCTTGAATCCCAGTGTGCTGAGGAATTTTCTATTGAGTATAATTAAATATTGATATTGTATAATTAAAATAGTAGGGCTTATTGAGACTGTGGATAATCTTTCTTGAGTAAACTTACTTTCTTTTTGGCAGAGCAGTTATGGTAGCGGAAGTTCATCTCTATCCTATCTAGATGGGCCGGTATTGTAGCTGGGCATCAGTCTTTACATAGGCCAGTGTGTACCCTATTTGGTTATTCCTTAGAGTTAAGATCTTCATGTGTCCCAACTCAAAGTCTAGGTGTTTACTAGAGCCTCCTTGGCTGACCCTGAACTCCAGTCTTTGTCCCCTAAGCCCCATGAGGCTGCCCAATTCTGCTCAACTTCTCACCCTGGTGGTGAAGGATAGGTTGGGGGTCCCCTCAGTGCTTTTCTTCTCCCTGAAATCTTGCCCCTCAAGGTCTTAGCACCTTGGTAGTTCTCTAATTCTCTTGAACAGATTTTTTTTCTTCAGTTTAGTCCAGTGTTGACGTTTATCTTAGCAGGAGAGACAATAAGTCTGATATAAACTAGTTCAGGTAGCGTAGTGGTTATGAGTTGGACTGCTAACCTCAAGGTCAGCAGTTGAATACTACCAGTGGTCTGTGGGAGAAAGATGAGGTTTTCTGCTCCCATAAAGATTTACAGCCTCGGAAACCCTGTACGGGATCACTATGGGTTGGAATTAACTCAAGGACACTTAACAACAAGAACAGTGATGGGGGAAATGTAGGGAACCAAGAAGAACAGGGGTAAGGGGGCAAGGTGAGAGTCATTGTGCCCCACACACCTGTTTTGGCCTGTCCATGTGGAGCAGTCCCAGAGCTCAGTCCCTGGTACCTGGGGCTTTCCCTGTGCTTCACTACAAGTCACCATAGATGGGCGTGACAGAAGATTAGCCAATGACAGGAAAGAGCCTGGTGGGTTAAAGGTCACGCAGTCATTGCCTTCTCATCATTCAGCTCTCAGCTGCACCCTGCCCCCCTCCCACCAACAGCCATCCTGGTTCCTGAAGTCCAAAGTGGCCCTGTCCCCAGTCCCTCCTGCATACATTGTCTTTACCATGATCTGAAACTCTCTTATTTAGTGTTTTACTTGTTTATTGAGTGCCCTTCTCTCCCCACGTCCCACAATTGCTACATGAAAGCAAAAACCTTGACCCTTTTGTTTGTCACAACATGTAGGCAGGCACCTAAACACAATGCCTGCCACCCACCAGCATTCCACATTCATTCACTGAATAAATGAACAAAAAACTAATTGAATAGCCAGCTAAACTATAAAAAGTTGGGTTTGGAATATAACTAACAACAATAATGATAGAAGGAATAAAAGGTAAAAACCTCTTCTGCCACATGAGACCTGCCTCTTTTACCTCTTCCACACAAGCCCTTTTAAAAGAGCATATTCCTCCATACCTAAACCAGCACCACTCCCTCCTCACATTGAGCATACTGCTCACACCCCTCAAACCCCAGCTGGCTTAGTTTCCCCTTTGGTGCTTCTATGGCATGGGATATTTACCATTCCAAAATAATGTTGTTGTTGTTGTTGTTGTCAGGTGCCATCGAGTCCGAAGCAACTCATAGCAACCCCATGCACAGCAAAACGAAACAATGTCCGATCCTGGGCCTACCTCACTACCGCTGCCACACTTGAGTCCATCAATGATGCCACCTGGCCAATCCATCTCATTAGAGGTCTTCCTCTTTTTCTCTGACCCTCCACCTTACCCAGCATGACATCCTTCTCCAGTGACTGTTCCCTCCTGACAATATGTCCAAAGTTTAAGAGAGACGAAGTTTAGCCATCCTGGCCTCCAAGGAGCACTCTGGCTGCACTCTGGCTGTAATAAGAATAATACTTATTATAAATTACAATCGCCCATATGTAAGTCTAACCCAACTAGATGGAGACCACTGCAGAGGGAGGGACCATGCCATTTTTGTTCTTCATTTCTGTGTTGATTTATTCATGCCTGTGTCTCTCACAAGGCAATGAGCTTGATGATATTGGGAACAACGTTTTTGTTTACCATTATATCCCCAAAGCTCAACAGCATCTGACAGATAGTTGTTGCAAAGCAGAATGAAAGGTCCCAGGTACTGTGCCAGTCCTGTGACTGGCCGTGGGTTTTCATTGGTTAAATTTTCAAAGGAGCACATCAGACTTGTCTTAGTTTGGATGTTGCACTGAAACTTGCTCAGCATATTAGCAACATGCACATGGGCAGAAATCGAACCCAAGTCTTCTGCAAAGAAGACAAGAATCCTAACACTGTCTCACTGATACATAGTGGTGATGGTGGTGGTGATGGTTATGTGCCGTGGAGTCAGTTCCGACTCAGAGCGACCCTGTATGGGATTTCTGAGCCTGTAGATCTTTACGGGAGCAGAAAAAGCCTCATCTTTCTCCCGCGGAACAGCTGGTAGTTTCAAACTGCTGACCTTGCGGTTCGCAGCCCAATTCGTAACCACTATGCTATAGTGGTGGTGGTTATATGCTGTGGAGTCAGTTCCCACTCATAGGACCCCCTATAGGATTTCTAAGACCGTTAATCTTTATCGGAGCAGAAAGCTTCATCTTTCTCCCAAGGAGCATCTGGTAGCTTTGAATTGCTGACCTTGTGGTTAGCAGCCTAGCTCGTAACTCACTATGCTATTAGAGCTTCTTATTGATAGTATATAATGGGTGTTCAATAAATATTTACTGAATAAACCAGGCTCTGTATCTTTTGGTGCCTCCATTCCTAAATGAGAAGGTTTCCACTGTCTCATCTTTTCCTCCATACTATTAACTTTTACTCCACAGAACCTTATCTGTGCTCAGCATGTACCTGGAGTATGTAATTTAATTATTATGACCACCCTATGAGATATGTGTGTTATCCTATGAGGCATGACTGTTAGGTTATGGCTACAAAAATAGGGGCACAGGAGAGGTCAAGTGGCTCAGCCAAGGTTATAGCAAGCTCAGTCCCAGGCAGTGTGGCTCCAGCATTCACACCCTTTAACCCTACTCAAGACTGTCTGGATCACAACATCTACTCACTATGTCTCCCCTAGACTGAGCCTCCCCTACACAGAAAACTGTTCAAAAGGACTGGCTGATCTTTAAGTAGGGCGTCTTTTTCTTTGCTTAGCTAACATTATCCACCAGGTGGCACTCACAGCTCCCAGATAAAATTGTCTCTCTTCCGGCCCCCTCCTTTTCTCTTTTTTAAAAAACACTTGATAATGTACTAGTCCATCACTCAACTGCTAATGGAAAGGTCTTAGTTGGAATCCACCAGCCTCTTGGTGAGAAAAAATATGCTATTGTCTGCTTCGGTAAAGATTGTTGTTGATGTTAAGTGATGTCCAGTCGTTTCAGACTCATAGAGACCCTGTATAGGGTTTCTGAGGAGCGGCTGGTGAGTTTGAACCGCCGACGTTGAAAACCCTATGGAGCATTTGTACTCTGTTCTACAGGGTCATTATGAGTCGGAATTGACACGATAGCAGTGCTTTGGATTCCCGGTTTTTACCTCTAGAAAAAATATATGTTGTTGTTAAGTGCCATAGAGTCCGTAGGGTTTCCGAGGAGCGGCTGGAAAGTTTGAGCTGCCAATCTTGCGGTTCAAACCGAAGTTTTGAGTGCTTACCCAATAGTGCTACACCAGGACACCAGAAAAAATTACAGATACACTAAAATAAACCTAAAATTTTACTATTACCAAGAAGTAAGTCACCTGACTTCAAACCCCGGTTCTTTGGTGGCGCTTGGTGAAATGACCTTCTTGAAAGTGCGCTGGCTCTCTGCACAGGCTGCGGGGGCACGCCTGGGTGGTGTCGCATCAGACGACCAGGATCAATGGTGTAAAATGTGATTACAGCGCACAAAAGACATGATTTGTTCCTCCCCGCCCCCACCTCTCCCCAAACAGCTGCAGGAACTGGGAGGAAACCCCAAGGATACATATTCCTAGTCATGAATTCCATTTGGCCAAAAGCAGGCCCAGGGACATATGGTCCCCCGAGGAGACCGCGGAAGGCTGTCAGAAAAGAACCTTCCCAGCTCATCTGTGCCTGAAATGCGGTCCACCCTGCTCCTGAAGGTGGAAAAGAGACTGATTTGAAATGGGGGGGGGTGGGAGGGGGGGTGGGGTGGGTAACAGGGAGAGGGGACTGAGTGACCCTTGTTCCGAAGCTTCCCAAATTCTCAAACAGCTACCTCCAGGATTATTTTGAGAAGAAAAGAGTCCAGGACTAATTGTATTTGGGGGTTGGTGGGGGAGGGATTGAGGGGGTGGGGTTTAAGTGAAGAAATTGTGCTATATTGTAAATGCTTACATTAAAAAATAAATGCTATTAATTTGCTGAATGTAATGTAATAGTCTTGTTCTTTTCTCAAGAAATTATAGGATTTCTTTGTTGTTGTTGTTGCTTTATGTGATATTGGCACCTGGGCTTAAAGGTATGTGTTGTTGTTGTTTTTAAATGCCATCAAGTCAGCTCCAAATCATAGCGACCCTGTATAGGGTTCCGAGAAACAGCTAGTGAGTTTTAACTGCTGACCCTGCGGTTCAAACAGATCTTGCTGTCTAGTGCTTTAACCAGGACTCCCAAAGGTGTATATGCTGGCTCAATTCTATTCTCATCTCATCAGTATTTCACCATGACTATTGTATGACCGCATCCCAATATCACATCGATTATCTGGTGTGGTGCTATGGGATCAGCACTGGACTGCGAACCCCAAGGTTGGCAGTTCAAACCCACCAGCTGCTCCTCGGAAACCCTAGACAGGGTCACTATGAGTCAGAACCAACTCAAAGGCACTTAACAACAACATTTTTCTGTGCCTCTTTGTGAATAAGAGAAGGTTGGGCTCTCAGAAACCTAGGGCAACACTGAATTTGCTAGGATTGAAAGGATGGGAGGACCCCACCCCTATGAGGAAATGAGACAGTTTTTGTAACCTAGTAGTCCCCACCCCAACTCACAGCCAGCAAAACACCACCAACAGTAATACATACAAACCTGTTGGCTCCGACTTTTTGAGCCAGATCTTTAAGATTAAGTTGTCTACGTCATGACTCCTATCTCATCTTCCTTCCACAAACTCTGTCTGAGTTAAAGTAACACTTAATCAGAATGAGAGCCTTGTTCAATTACTCCTTCAAGCAGGATCTTGTGCCCTTTCAAACAAGCAAAGAGCGTCAATGAGACTTCAAAGGAGTTAGGGCAAGGGTAAAAATCTCTCTTGGTAATCAATACCCTCCTTCTGGAGGTAGAATTAGAACAGGCCTTGTTTCCTTCAGATTGCACACAGGTTTTGACTTTGCAGAAGTGTTCCAAGGGAAAGAAAATCGTACTGCATTGTGAAGTGAGTTTACTCCATAAATAGTAAAGCATGTGGGCTTTTGCCAAAGCCTGTCATCCTCCCGTGTCTTCTCACTCCTATGTCTCCTCCAAAATGTCATCCTGATGTGGCCATCTCTTTCCAGCCTGCTGCATCACCCTGCTCCAAGCCACCAGCATCGGCTCCCAAGATCCACTGCCAGCTTCTCCTGACTGGTTGTTCTGCTTCCCCTGCACAATCCATTCACACAAACGCCATGGTGAATTTACATGCAAATCAGATCACATCCTTCCCCTGCAGCTACTCTTCAAAGGCCCTCCATCTAATTTAAAGTAAAATCCAAAGGCTCTGCCCTATCTAACAAAAGTCAGCCTTCCCTGACCCCAAGGACCTGGTGGCTCCTCCTCCTTCTTCACTGAGCCCAGCCACCCTGTCCTTCCTTGAATATACCAAACTCAGTCTCGCCTCAGGACTTGTGCACATGCTGTTCCGTCTCCTCTGCCAGAATACCTTGCTTTCTGATTTGGGCATGGCTTGATTTTTTTTTTTTTTTTTCTGACCTCATCTTCAATAACATCTGTCAGAGAGGCTTTCCCTCATCTCCCCATTAAAGTTGCCCCTCTCTCAGCTTCCACTACAGGATCCTGCTTAGCGCTAATTCTTTCTTGGAGTCCTGGTGTGGCACTGTGGGTTAATGTGCTGGATTGTAGCGTCAGTTTAAACCATTAAGTTGGCAGTTCAAGCTCACCAGCTGTTCCTTGGAAACCCGATTCAGGGTCACTATGGTTCGGAACCAACTCAATGGCAATTGACAACAACAACAATGCTTCATTGCTGGTTGTACATGTCTAATGTCATTTACCTGATTTCCTCTACCAAAAATGTACTGGGATTTCTCTCTTCTTGTCCCCACACAGTATCCCTTGTTGTTGTTGTTAAGTACCGTACAGTTGATTCTGACTCATAGTGACCCTGCACAGGTTTCCTAGTCTGTAAATCTTTACTGGAGGAAAAAGCCTCATCTTCCTCTCACGGAATGGCAGGCAGTTTCAAACTGCTGACCTTGAGGTTAGCAGCCTGACTTGTAACCTCTATGCTACCAGAGCTCCTTACACAGTATCCCTAGAGACTTAAAACTTGTTGGCTGAATGAACATTAATATTCTTTTTCACACATTGCCACCTTTGGCTTACAGACATCAAATTTTCTCCTGAGATCATCCTGTCAATAGTGTGAGGATAAGCATCACATTCCACTAAGGTTTAGAGAGCTGGAATGGTCCCCACAAATCCTATAAGTGCGCATTATTGCATGAGTACACACACAGAACCATTTACACATGTGTAAGTTCAAATTTAGGTCTGTCTCAGAATATAAATGCCAGGAGGGCAAGGCCCTCACCAGTCTTGTCCCTACAATACCTCCAGGGCCTAAAACTACAAGTATTGATTGGATAAATGAATGAATGAGCAGATTCAGTGATCTAATTTTCTCCTTGTTATGAAGACAAGTTCTACAAAATAGCCCACTCAAGCCTGGTCTTGAACAGTCTGCTCAGGAATCGGTAGGGGCCAGCTCTTCCCTGCTTTTCCCTTCCCTGTCCCTGGGGGGGTGGGTCAGGAGCAGCTGTCAGTTACAGAGGCCTACCTGCACCCCACAAAGGGAATACTCTTCTCACCCTATCCTTGTTGCTTCCTTATCCAAAAATCAGAAGAATTTGCAGAGACTAAGTTCTTGCTTTAAAAGATGGCTATTAACCAAAAGGTGGCCAGTTCAAACTCACCCAGAAGCATGACTCCGAGATAGGAGCAAAGACCTGGTGATTTTTCCTGTAAAGATTACAATCTAGAAACTTTAAGTTCTACTCTGTCCTGGTGTTGTTGTTGTTGTTGTTGTTGTTAAGTGCCATTGAGTCAGTTTTGACTCATAGTGACCCTGTATAGGGTATCTGAGGAGCAGCTGGTGAGCTTGAACCACCAACCTTGCTGTTCAAACTGACCTTGCAGTCCAGCACATTAACCCCAGCACCAGACCAGGATGCCACTCTATCTTAGATGGTTGCTAAGAGGCAGAACTGACTCAACACAACAACAGAAGTTCTTGCTATTGATATATTGTGCCATCAAGTCGATTCCAACCCATTGTTGTTGTTGTTTAGTGCTGTTGAGTCAATTCCGACCCATAGCGACCCTGTACTGGGTTTCCGAGGCTGTACATCTTTACGGGAGCACAACGCCTCATCTTTCTCCTGCGGAACCGCTGGTAGTTTCGAACTGCCAACTTTGAGGTTTGCAGCCTGATTTGTAACCACTACGCTACCAGTGCTCCTTACCATAGTGACCCTGTATAGGGTTTCCAAGGAGCCGCTGGTAAACTTGAATCACCAACCTTACAGTTCAAATGACTTTGCAGTCTGACATATTAGACCACAGCACCAGAACTCCATAGGATCAACTCCATCAGGGAACACCAGAACTCCATAGGATCAACTCCATCAGGGAACACCAGAACTCCATAGGATCAACTCCATCAGGGAACATGCTAGAACTGCAGAGTCTCCGAACCTCCAGGGCTATTGAATCAGAATCTGCATTTTAACAGCCTCCCTGAAGTGATCTTTTTTAAACATCTGTGATTGGAGAGTCCTGGTGTGGCACTGCGGGTTAATGCACTGGACTGCAAATTCAGTTTGAACCACAAGGTTGATGAGTTCAACCTCACCCGGTGCTCCTCAGAAACCCAACACAGGGTGGCTATGAGTCAGAACAAACTTAATGGCACGTAACAACAACAAATCTGTGAATGAATGCTCCAAGCTCCCTTTGTTGCTGTTAAGTGCTGACTTACAGCCATTCTATATCCGGCTTCCAAGGAGCAGATGGTGAGTTTGAACCACCTGTCAGTGAGAAGCACAGTGCTTATCCTTCAGCACCATATTAGGACTTTCTTTATTTTGCTTGTGAAATGCCAAAGCCTTGGGGCCCCATTAGCTGTAGCACAGAAATGTTCTTGGTGGCAATTTTGAGAGCAGGTCTAGGAAACAGAAGGGATATTGGAATCTTATTAGCCATTCATTTCAGCAAATATTTATTAAATACTTACTGTGTGCAAGGCAAGGAACCCTGGTGGCACAGTAGTTAAACACTCAGCTGACAACTGATGGTTCAAACCCATCAGCTGCTCCATGATGCTTCTGTAATGATTTATAGACTTAGAACCCCTACTCTGTCCTATTGGGTCACTATGAATCAGATCTTCTCGAAGACAGCCAATAACAACAGTATGTGCAAAACGCGTGGTGGGTCCTAAAAGCATGAGTATGAACAGGACAGTATTTTCCCCTCCCCCACAAAAGTGCAAGCAAACAAAGTATTTGTAATGATGATGACACGTTGCAATTGCTGTTGTTGTTAAGTGCCATCAAGTCATTCCAACTCATAGTGAGGGTGTATAAGGTTTCCAAGGCTTTAAAGTTTTGCTGGAGCATAACGTCTCAGCTTTCTCCTGCAGAGCAGCCAGCAGGCTCGAACTGCGTACCTTGTGGTTCACAGTCCTGTGCTGATCATACAGAGCCACTGTGCTCTCCACACATTGTGATAAGTGCTAGAAAGCAGGAAACCTGTGGAATGCTGAGGTAATAAACCAATGAAGAGGAGGTGGGACGAAAGGCCTGTAAAGTTATTCCTGTGTTGAGTTTGACTCATAGCAGCCTCATATGACAGAGTAGAATGCCCCATAGGGCTTTCTAGGCTGTAATCTTTCAAGTAGCAACCTGCTCCATCTTTCTCCTATAGAGCAGCTGGTGGGTTTGATTTATCAACATTTCACTTAGCAGGTAAGCAAGTAACCTTTGCACCACCGCAAGATGGCGGTGTCATCTGTCCCTTCTGACAGATGAGAAAACCAATTCACAGAAATTATCTAATGTGGCCAAGGTCACTTAGCCAGCCAGAGACGGTGCAGGGACACCAACACAGGAGGTCTCACCCCAAAAACCCTTACCACAATGATCCCTGTGTGGGGTTTAAGCCCACGTTGGTCTTACTCCAAGCTTCAAGTCGTTCCCATTATGCCACATCAAAACTTACATTTCAGCATTCCTAAGAGCACAAGGGGGAAAAAAAAATCAATGAGGAAGTAAAAAGGCTATTTCCTCAAAGGCAGTATAATTGAGCCGTCAGCTGAGGGACACAAGGACTAATTTCCAGTCCCCCACCCTCTCACCCCCTGCTTCTTTCCCTGAAGAGAAAAAAAATAAAATCTGTAAAAGTGTCCTGAAAACCAGAATCCCGGGCACAATGGGTGGGTGTTCAGTAGGGTCACAGTCTCCACACCCTCTGCTGCAGCATGTGACTCCCACCGTGGGAGGAATGCTAAGATAGAAAGATAGTTAGCAAGAAGTGGGCACTGCAGTAAACACTTTAGCCTCCAAGTGGAAGTGTTTTTTCTCTGTCACCATGGCAACTGTAGTAGGTGGAAATCTGGGTGGGAACCTTGAGACTACACAGGAGAAGAATTACATAGGAAAGCCTATCAGACAGTTTTTACCTGAGGCACCAGAGACTCTGGGACATTGGAACAGACTCTGCCACCTACACTTGCCACCAACCCAGCAGAGGGCCTGACTGTAATAACCCAAACCCTGTTGCCCTTTGAGTAAGTTCCAACTTAGGGTGACCCCACGTGTTACAGAGAAGAGCTGCTCCACAGGGCTTTTTTTTTCTTAGCCGCCCTTCTGGAGGCGGATCTCAAGGCCTTTTTTTTCTGTAGCACTGCTGGGTATGTTAAACAACCAAGCTTCAGGTTAGTAGACCTGGTTGTTACGTGTAGTCCTCAAGCTGGTTCTGACTCAGGGGCTTATCCTACAGCACCACACCAGGACTCCAAGTGAAAATCGTTTGCATGACCCAGTGACCTTGGCACTTGTAAGTGGGTAGATAATAGTAGCAACAACAATAATTATGATAATGTCAACATTAATAATGAGAATAATAGTTAACATTTGAGTAATTTCCACATAAATGCAAAGGAAAAAAAATCACAAAATATAAAATAAGTGTTTTTAAAAATCTAAGAAAGAGTCTATTTTTCCCCCTTGTTGTTAAGTGCCACCGAGTTGATTCTGACCTATAGCAACCCTGTATAGGGTTTCCGAGGAGCACCTGGTAAGCTTGAATGGCCAACCTTGCAGTTGTTGTTGTTAAGTGCCGTCGAGTCGGTTCCGACCCATAGTGACCCTGAACAGGGTTTCTGAGGCTATAAATCTTTATGGAAGCAGAAAGCCTCATCTTTCTCCCGTGGAGCAGCTGGTAATTTCAAACTGCTGACCTTGAGGTTCGCAGCCCAATTCATAACCACTATGCTACCAGAGCTCCTTACGAACAGCTTTATGTCTGGTGCATTAACCCACAGTGCAGCGCCACACCAGGACTCTCCTTTTTTCCCTTTATGGATGGCTATATTACTGCAAGGAACCCCTGGATGGTATAAACAATTAACACACTTAGCTACCACCCGAAAAACTGGAGGTTTGAGTCTACACAGAGAGGCCTGTGAAGAAAGGCCTTGAAATCTGCTTTTGAGAAATCAGTCCTTTAAAACCCTGTGGAGCACAGTTCTACTCTGACATTTATGGGGTTGCCATGAGTCAGAACCAAATCCACAGCAACTGGTTATGTTACTAGAAAAAAAAAGGTTAAATCATACAAAACACACACACTGATGTGTATGCTATGTGTGTAGGGAGACTGGTGGCTTGTGGACATAATTGCATTGGCTAATTGACTTGCATTTTCCTTCTTTTTCCCTCCTCCCCTGCCCCTCTGCCTTCCACCTCACTTCAGTAGAGGCAGGGCTGCTGATATGATTCAAACAGGACCCCTTAGAAGGCTGCATCTGAATTCCCTTTGCATTCCTTCCAATTTTAAATTGCATCTTTAGGTTTTCTTGGGTCTGGATGTTTTGGAAGATCAAGAAGGAAGTTGCTGCTACTGACTGTGTTTGGCCATTGCCTTCTTGTCTTCCTCAGAAAGATGTCAAGTGGTAAACCTGTGCTCAAACCTTCTGAGTTGGTTCTCCCATCACATCTGTTCAAGAACAGCTGCCTAGGCTACGGCGCTGATCAAAGCTTCGTGTTCCACAGCTCTAGTGCTCTAAAAATGGCAACTCTTTCTCCCTTTCTTTCTTTTCAAAAATACATTCATATATATCAGGAATATAAATTCTCTGCAGAAATCTATTTTAATGTTCCTGGCATATCAGGCCAGAAGCAAAATGTTGAAGTGCTGTTCTCAAATTCACTGAGACACATAAGAAAGCCTCTCCCCCTGCGAAGAATTTCAGGACTATTTTTGTGAGACTGCAGAGACTAGGCAGAGGGACAAAGGATGTAAAAGGCTTGATTTTCTATATGGAGCATGATAACGTATAATTCTATGAAAGAAGTAAAATTCATTCTTCTTGATAGAATTATCCTTGGATCTAAACAAACAAAAATTACCTGATATACTCATGTGTGTGTAGAGGGAGTTCAAAAAGTTCATGGAGATTTCTGGCAAGATGGCACACATTAGGCAGACATGCTTACACAGACTCTCTACAACAAAGATGGTGGTGGTGGTTATGTGCCGTGAGTCGAACCGACTCAAAGCAACTCTGTACAGGATTTCTGAGGCTGTAAATCTTTATGGGAGCAGAAAGCCTCGTCTTTCTCCCATGGAACAGCTGGTAGTTTCGAACTGCTGACCTTAAGGTTCACAACCCAATTCGTAACCACTATGCTACAACAAAGATAGGGGAGACCAAATGCAATAGATGGAAAGGACAATACTGTGACCCTGAGCTTGAGAGGAAAGGTTAGAGAAATGGGTTGAATACCTACTGAGAGGAGAAACTGAGTGAGGTGGTGAAAGAAGCAGACTGACAAGTGAACAGACTGCTGGCTGGACACAGCGTGGCTAGCTTGAGCTTCTGCGAGTAGCTCTAAAGAGATTGACAGACAGTGTCCTGACTGCACTGATTCACACACATGATGAAAGAGGAGACCGCAGCTACATCCATACAGCTCAGTCTCAAGCCTACTCTTTGCAGCTCCGTCCACTGGACAAGAGCCAATGTTATTGTTAGATGCTCCAGTCAGCACCAACTCATAGCAACCCTATGCACAACAGAATGAAACATTGCCTGGTCCTGGACCAACCTCACAATCATTGCTAAGCCAGAGCCCACTGCTGACACTTCTGTGCTAATCAGTCTCGCTGGGGATCTTCCTCTTTTTCTCTAACCCTCCACTTTACCAAACATGATGTCCTTCTCCAGTGACTGGTCCCTCCTGACAATGTGTCGAAAGTATGAGAGACAAAGTCTGGCCATCCTGGACTCCAAGGAACATTCTGGCTGCACTTCTTCCAACACAGATCTGTTTGTTTGTTCTTTTGGCAGTCCATGGCACTTTCAATATTCTCCTCCAACACCATAACTCAAATGCATCAATTCTTCTATGATCGGCCTTGTTTACGGTCCAAATTTCACATGCATAGGAAGTTACTGAAAATACCATGGCCTGAGTCAGGCACACCTTAGTCCTCAAACTGACATCTTTGCTCGTCAACATTTTAAAGAGGTCTTGTGCAGCAGATTTGCCTAATGCAATACCACACACTGGACAAGAGTCAATACCAGCTCCTATATGACCTGACCAATGATAGATAGCAGTCAACACTAATAAAACTTACCCTCAACTAAGGTGCATGAATGGTGAACACACTGAGGAAGAAAAGCTAATGGAAATACCCGAGAAAGAATTCCAAAGAATGATATTTAGGCATTTTCAATGGATTGACAGAAATATTGAGGAAAGCAAGGAGAACACAGAAAAAACTTTAGAAGAATTCAGGAAAACACTACAAGAACAAACAGGCATAATAAATGCAAATTTGGAAATAATATAAAACCTGCAAATAGAAACCCAGATTAATACTAAGATCTCATAAGAAATGGCCAATATACCAAAAAGGCAAAGGACTTAATGTGAATTAGTGGAAGCCCAAATTAGTGACCTTGAAGATAAATCTCTCAATATTAGTAAGATAAAAGAACAGTTAGAAAAAGGAATGAGTAAATCAGAAGAAATTGAGATTTGTGTGAGACAGCATGAAAAGGACTAACTTAACAGGTGATCAGAATTCCATGATAGGAAGATATGATAAAATGACAGAGAAAATTGTCGAAGAGTTGCTAGGAAAAATCCTCCCTTACATTATGAAATACAAAAAGTTAACCATTCAAGAAGCTGAATAAACCCCAGACTTGATAGACTCCAACAGAAAATCACCAAAACATATCATAATCAAACTTTCCAAAACCAAAGACAAGGAAAGAATCCTGAGAGTGGCTTGGGGAAAAACAAAAAGTTATGTACAGCTTCTGAAGCCCGGCACTGCTGCCGCCGCCCCCATCTCCCCCATCATGGGGAGAGCACCAGGTAACTGCATCCAGAGGGGTCCAAAAGAAGGATGAGGCATTGCCTCCACTGCAGAAACTGCACCCAGGATGCAGAGCATCAAGTGTGTGGTGGTGGATGATGGAGCCATGGGCAAGACGTGCCTGCTCATATGCTACACAGCTGATGCCTTTCCCAAGGGGTACATCCCCATGGTGTTCGATAATTACAGTGCACAGAGCGCAGTTGATGGGTGCACAGTGAACCTGAACCTGTGGGACACAGCAGGCAAGGAGGAGTATGACCACCTCTGCACACTCTCCTACCCTCAGACCAATGTCTTTGTCATCTGTTTCTCCATTGCCAGCCCGCTCTTCTACGAGAATGTGTGACACAAGTGGCATCCAGAGGTGTGCCACCACTGCCCTGATGTGCCCATCCTCTTGGTGGGCACCAGGAAGGACCTGAAGGTGAAACCTGACACCTTACGACGCCTCAAGAACAGGGCCAGGCACCCATCACCCCACAGAAGGGCCAGGCACTGGCCAAGCAGATCCACGCTGTGCGCTACCTCAAGTGTTCTGCCCTGCTGCAGGACGGTGCCAAGGAGGTGTTTGATGAAGCCATTTGGGCTGTGCTCAACCCCACACCAGTCAAGTGTGGGGGTCCTGCATCCTCTTGTGACCCTGGCGCTCAGCTTGGAGGCTGCCCAGTCCCCCTACCAGTTGTGCCTTGGCACCTTGTCTGCCCCCAGTTGTGCCTTAAGGACTGATTCTGGCACCCTTTGCCAGTGTGCTCCCTGAAGCCCATGTCCTCTAAATGTCTTTCCTCTTTAAGGAAGCCTGCAGGGAAAGGCGCTTTGGGCCCTGCCCCAACGCACTTGGGTACATCAGGTATTCTCATGAGCTCACCAGGCCAAGGTTGGGTCGCTTTCCAAGAGGCCAGCCTCGTGCCCTTTCCACGTCTCCCCTACTGACCATTTCATCCAGCTTTTCCACACAGGTGTTGTGGTGCCTGAGGTTAGAGTCTCAGCCATCACTACCTAACATCTGCCTTTGCTGCTCTTGAAATTGTTCCCTCCCTGAAATGTTCTCTCACATCCCTCAGGAAAGAGACACAGATCTTGAGATGTGCCCTAACCTGCCCTCATGTGCCTTGGCCTTTTGCAACCACTGACTGACTCAGCTCCTGGGGCCTTTTCTACCCCTAACAGCCTCAATAAACCCTCCTGTCTCCAATGGGGGCAGGGGGAAAAAGTTATGTACAAAGGAGAACAAACAAGATTAAGTTTGCATTTCACAACAGAAACCATGCAGACAAGAAGGCAATGGGATGCCATATACAAAACCCTGAAAGAAAAAAATCGCCAGCCAAGAATTATATATACAGCAGAGCTATCCCTCAAATATGATGGCAAAATTTGGACATTTTCAGATAAATAGGAATTAAAGAAATTTGTAATAACTAGACTAATATTACAAAAAAATAATACTAATGGAAGTTCTCTGAACTGAGAACCAACAACAGCAGACAATAACCTGAGATTAACATACATGACAACGGTACTCAGAAGTCAATCCAGATATACAAGTATCCAAAGTAAAACCCCACCACTCGTCTGTCAGTTTGTTGTTCTGTGGTGGCTTGTGAATTGCTATGATTCTGGAAGCTATGCCACAGGTATTTTGAATATCATCAGAGTCACACACAGTGGACAAGTTTCAGATGAGCTTCCAAATGAACACAGACTAGGAAGAAGGAGTGACAAACTACTTCTGAATATTTAGTCACTGAAAACTGTATGAATAGCAGAGAAACACTGTCAGATATAGTGCCGGAAAATGAGCCCCTCAGGATGGAAGGCATTCAAAATGCGACTGGGGAAGAGCTGCCTCTTCAAAGTAGAGTTGACCGTGATGATGCGAATGGAGTAAAGTCCATGGGAGTAAAACCTGCAGGACCTTCATTTGTTGATGGGGCACAACTCAAAATGAAGAGAAACAGCTGTAAATATCCATAAATATTCAGAACATGGACTGTATGAAGTATGAATCTAGAAAAACTGGAAATTGTCAAAAATGAAATGGAACGCATAAACATTGATATCTTAGGCATTAGTGAGCTGAAATTAACTGGTATTGGCAATTTTGAATCTGACAACCACATGGTTTACTATGCCAGGAATGACAAATTTTGAAGAGCATTGGTGTTGCATCATCAAAAAGAACATATCAAGATCTGTCATGAGGTACAACACTGTCTGTGATAGGATAATATCCATACGCCTACAGGGAAGCCCAGTAATACTACTGTTATTCAAATTTATGCACCAACCACTAAAGCCAGTGAGGATGAAATAAAAGAATTCTACCAACTTCTTAAATTTGAAATTAATCAGACATGCAATCAAGATATATTGATAATCACTGGTAATTGGAATTCAAAGGTTGGAAACAAAGAAAAAGGATCAGTAGTTGGCAAATAAGGCCTTGGTGATAGAAATGATACTGGGGATCACATGAAAGAATTCTGCAAAACCAATGATTTGTTGTTCATTTCAAATACCTTTTATAAACAGCATAAGAGACAACTATACACATGGACCTCACCAGATGGAATACACAGAAATCACACTGACTATATTGTTGGAAAGAGATGATGGAAATGCTCCATAACAGACCATCAATTGCTCATATGCAAATTCAGACTGAAGCTGAAGAAAATGAAAATAAGGCCACGAGAGCCAAACTATGACCTTGAATATATCCCACCTGAATTTAGAGATCATCTGATGAATGCATTTGATACATTAAACACTAAAGACCAAAGACCAGAAGAGTTGTGGGATGACATCAAGACATCATACAGGAAGAAAGCAAAAAGTCTTAATACAAGAAAGAAAGAAAATATCAAAATGGAAGTCAGAAGAGACTCTGAAACTTATTCTCCAGCATAGAGATGCTAAAGCAAATGGAAGAAATGAGGAGGTACAAGAGCTGAACAGAAGATTTCAAAGGTCAGTTCAAGAAGACAAAGTCAAATATTACAATGAAATGTGCAAAGATCTGGAGTTAGAAAACCAAAAGGCAAGAATATTCTTAGCATTTTTCAAGCTGAGGGAACTGAAGAAAAAATTCAAGCCTCTACTTTTGTTATTGAAGAATTCTTTGAGCAAATTATTGAATGATGCAAAAAGCATCAAAAGAAAATGGAAGGAATACACAGTCACTGTACCAAAAGGAAATGGTTAACGGGCCACCGTTTCAAGAGGTATCTTGTGATCAAGAGCCCATAATACTGAAGGAAGAAGTCCAAGGTACATTGAAGGAATTGGCAAAGAACAAGGTACCAGTAATTGATGGAATAAAAATTCAACAAAGTGGACTGGCACTGGAGGCAGTCACCCATCTATGCCAAGAAATTTGGAAGACAATTATCTGGCAGACTGATTGGAAGACATCCATATTTGTGCCCATTCCAGAGACAGGTGACCCAATGGAATGCAGAAATCATTGGACAATATCTTTGATAAAACACGTGAGTAAAGTTTCACTTAAGGTAATACAGAAATGGCTGCAACCATACGTTGACAAAGAACTTCAAGTTGGATTCAGAAGAGGACGTGGAACAAAGGATATCACTGCTGATGTCTGAAGAATCTTGGCTGAAAGCAAAGAACATAAGAAAGATGTTTACCTGTGCTTTATTGACTATGCAAGGGCCTTCGATTGTGTGGATCATGACAAGCTATGGACAACATTGCAAAGTATCAGTATTCCAGAACACTTTATTTTGCTCATGAGGAACCTTACATTGACCAAGAGGCAGTTGTTTGAACATACCATGGGAACACTGAATGGTTTAAAATTAGGAAAGGTGTGCGACAGGGTTGTATTCTTTCACCATACTTATTCAACCTGTATGCTAAGCAAATAATCCGAGAAGCTGAGTTATATGAAGAAAAATGTGGCATCATGATTAAAGGAAGACTCATTAACAA
>NW_006408589.1:3279776-3281901 GCF_000296735.1 Chrysochloris asiatica
CAAATGGCAAGGAAGTCAAGTATACTAGATAAAACAGACTGCTTTAAGTGGGGAAAAATTAATTAATTACAGGGTAACTTCAAATAAAATTAATATACCTTCACATCAAAATAAAAAAGAAGAAACGCCACAAAAAAACACACAGCAAAATGACAGCAATCAATTCATACGTATCAATAATAACACTGAATGGATGTTAACAGATTAAATACATCAGTCAAGGGACAGAGAGTAGCAGAATGGGTAAGAAAACAAGATCCTTCAATATGGTGTCTACAAGAGACACACCTTACACACAAAGACAAAAAACAGACTGAAAATGAAAAGATGGGGAAAAAAAAAAAATATCAAGCTAATAGAAATGAAAAATGAACAGGAGTGGTAGTATTAAGCTCTGGTAATGTCAACTTTAAAGAGAAAACCAGCATAAGGAACAAAGGACGTTATATCACGAATAAAGGGTCAACTGAATAAGATGATATCACCATAATAAATATCTATGCTCCCAATGAAAGAGCCTCAAAATACATAAGTCAAACTCTAACGGAACTGAAGAAAAAGACAACTCTACAATAATAGCCCTGGTATAGCACTATAAGAAAAACACCTGACTGCCAATCACCAGGTCGGTAGTTCAAACCCACCAGCCTCTCCTCGGAAACCCTCCACAGAAGTGCTATGAGTCAGAACTGACTCAACAGCACTTAACAACAACAACAGCATTAGATTTTAATGCACTACTGTCAATGAAGGACAGAACAACTAGAAATAAACTGAACGAAGACAAATATAATCAACCAAAGTTACCTCTTAGACATATATTAAACCCAACAGCAGCATTTTACATATTCTTTTACAGGCCACATGGAACATTCTCCAGAATAGACCATGTTAGGCTACATAGCAAACTTCATTTAGTTTTAAAACATCACAATACTACAAAGCATCTTCTCAAATAACAATGCTATAAAATTAGTAATCAACAATAGGAAAATAAGTCAAATACATGGAAATTGAACAACACCATACTTAAGTCACTTGTTGTTGTTGCTAAGTGCTGTTGACTTGGTTCCGACCCATAGCGACCCTGTATAGGGTTTCCAAGGAGCAGCTGGTAAGCTTGAACCACCGAACTTGCCGTTCAAACGGCTTTGCAGTCTGGCTTATTAACCCACAGTGCCACACCAGGACTGAGCTTTCAAATTTCTGTAGTCAAACTTCCAGACAGATGGTGAACTAGGCAGATGCACGACACAGATCCTCTACAACAAAGATACAATAGACCAAATGAAACAGACACAGATGAAAATCCAGGAACCCTGAACTTCAGAGGAAAAGTGAGAGAAGCAGATTGAGTGCTTGCTGGAAGAAGAAGCTGAGCAGGGGTGAGAGAGAAGGAGACTGACAGGTGAATGGCAGGCCAGATGCGACACGGCCATCTTGAACTTTTGTGAGCACCTTTAGCAACAGAAGGTGGCCTGGCAGAGCTGATTCACTTAGGCAACGGGAAAGGTGTGATTCCTTCTTTTTCCCCATGTGCCCATGGTGACTTGAGGTGCGGCCAGCTCCCACCCTCATCCACCAACACAGACCCTGCTCTCTGGGAGTTGGGAGTCTCATGGTAGGGAGTCACACCAGCGTGAGGTGGTGGCTGGCTGAGCCACTTTCATGGCTGGATTCAGGTGGACTCTACTCCAGACCTGAAGAACCCACAGAGCCACCAGATCAGCATCTAACTGTTCACCCTGCCCCAAGTTGCCTTGTAGTCCAAACAGACACCAAACCCAGCTCCATCAAGGGCCTCCAGGAACTACTTCTGGACTGAGTGCCCTGAACATCGATAACACCTAGGTGGATAAGAACTCATCTAGGGCCAGGAACTCTGTCACATCCCTCCCATGCCTACCTCGTGAGATCTTTGGCTTTCAGGAGCTCCCCAGAATTTTCTCCTCTCTTGGTCCAATAGTTGCACTGTTAGGGTTTCTTTTGTAGTTTGTTTCAGTTTGTTATTTCACTGTTTTTGTTTATTCATTATCTGCTTTCTCTTTCCATTCCCTTGAATTTTATCTATCTCCGCTTTTGTTTTTCCTTCTTTTCTTTTGTTTCTCATTTCTCCTCTTTGTCG
>NW_006408589.1:3284081-3284597 GCF_000296735.1 Chrysochloris asiatica
CCACTATGCAACATACCAACAGAGAGGGAAAGAGTCTTCACATCAAGTATCAATGTTATCCCCTCTGTGCACAGAGTAGATAGGGATGGGCAACTTAGACATTGGCTACCTAAAATGAGGGGGCAATAAAGGCACGAAGTGACTGGCTTACAAGGTTTCAAGAAGTTTAGTTTAAGAGTATCGGGGGAAAGAAAGAGTCCCCACTGAATAGCTGTCATCTTGTCTAGATAGGTCTGGTAAAAAGAGATGGGTATAAGATTCATAAGATTCAATAGTGAATAATTGTTACCATGACTAATAGCTACTATCACACTTGTAAAGGTAGAAGTTTTGTAACAAAAAAAGGGAAGTGGTTAATCTAACAGTCCAGAAACAGAGAACCCTAGGACCATCAAGAGAGGAATGCACAAGCAGAATGCGGGACCTTATCTAGAGAAGCAGCAGTGCCAGGGATGGAGGCAGAGGTGGGGCATGGAGAGGAGGAGCGGCTGAGGACTCTAGATTCATCAACTAAGA
>NW_006408589.1:3285257-3293265 GCF_000296735.1 Chrysochloris asiatica
CAAAACTTCTACCTTTACAATTGTGACAGTCACGATTAGTCATGAATTTGTTTGTTTTTTAAAAAGCTAAAGTGGTTAGAGAGAAATACTATTAACTGATGGTACATGGAGGGGATTATAATCAATGTAAAGAAACAAGGTATATGATTTGTTGAATGTAAAACTGATGATATGCCCTGTAAACTTTCACTCAATCCACAATAAAAACCTTAAATATTAAATTAAAAAAAAAAATGTTGAGGGTCAGTGTAAAAGAGAAAGACCCTCGACAAGAAGGATTGATACAGAAGCTGCAAGAATGGTTGCAAGTATAGCCAACACTGGTGAGGATGGCACAAGACCAGGCAGTGTTTCATTCTGTTGTACATATGGACATTGGGTCAGAATGATTGGACAGCACCTAACATCACCACCACCTTGTTAATATTAAGTGCTCTAATCAGTTCTGACTCATAGCTACCCTGTATAGGGGTTTCCAAGGAGCAGCTGGTGGATTTAAATGATCGACCTTGTATCCCCAAGTCCAGTGTTGATTCTACAATGCCACACCAGAAGTCCAGCACCACCACATGTGTATTTATATCTAACTAGCTATCTGTCTGTCTGTCTACCTCTCTATCCATCCATCTATTAACTCACCCACGTGATTTCTTGGAACTCATGAAATATTGGCTCACAATTGGGGCAATGATCTAACTGCTACAAAGAGTAGTTATCACATGATTGTTAAAAGTATCCTTGTCAAACAAAGTAAATTAGTTATAGATGGGTTTGTAAAATGACATGTATTCACTCAGTGTGATTTCTTGGGCATGTCATATGGCTATGAGGAAGTTAGAAAGAGAAGCCTATAGCACTACATCAAGATCATTGTTATGCTCACCCCCAGAACTGTTTGTGTGTATAAATGTGTGGATTCACAGAACTACAGCAAAAGACACTACCTTTTCCTCATTGACTGTTCTAAACTGATGTGTCTTTCCCAGGTGGTTGAGTTAAAGAGAAGGATATGAACTAAGAAGTCTGTAGTTTCTCCAAGTGAAATTGAAATGGCATTTCAATTAGTCTCTGGATGATACAAATGATTTAGACACTTGGTTGTTAACCAAAATGTTGGATGTTCGATTTCAGCCATAGGCATCTCAAAAGAAGGAAAGACCTGGTGATCTTGTCAGAAACATCAGACATTGGAAACCCTGTAGAACACAGTTCTACTTTGATACACACAGGGTTGGCAGAAGTTGGAGTTGATTCAATAGCAATGGGTTTGTTTGGTTTGTGAAGTACAATGAATTGCTTCATATGGCTCTTCTGACAATGGTCCTTGTAACTGCCATCAAACAACGTTTTCCTGATGAGTCTGGTTAAGAAAATGTGGGAGAAGATGATGATAGGATTCAGTTGGGATTGTTAACAGAGTTATTTGTGCTTGTGAAAACTTGGAACTCTAACATGGGAATAAAATGAGTCCTCTCAGAAGCAGGACGGGGGTGGGTTTCACTGCCATCAAGAAATATTATCCAGGAGTGGACCCCCAAGACTCCTGCATATTGAACCTCCTCAATCCAAGAACAGAAAGCTGGGACATCTGAGGACTGGCAGAGGAGCTGCAACAGTAGCACCAAGAGCAACCCTAACAGAGCTTCCGTAGCATTGTTGGAGCAAGGCAGAGGCCAGGCTAAAGGGTCAAGAACCAGAGAAGGCCTGTTTGTGGTCACAGCAGAGAAGTTTGTCCTGACTTGAAGAACTGTGCCCTGGACATTCCTGACCCCGACTTGTAACCTGCTACCCTCCCTGGTAAGGAGTTTTGGTAGCGTAGTGGTTATGAATCAGGTTGCTAACCTCAGGATCAGCAGTTCGAAACTACCAGTTGTTCCATGGAAGAAAGATGAGACTTTCTGCTCCCGTAAAGATTTATAGCCTCGGAAACCCTATACAGGGTCGCTATGAGTCAGAACCAACTCCACGGCATACAACAACAACTTCCCTGGTGTGATGTCATAGGATAAGCACTTGGTCCTATACAGGGATACTATGGGTTGGAATCGACTCCACGGCACTTAATAGCAACAGCTTCCCTAATAAATCCCCTAACTATGAGAACAGTGTCTGAGTCCTTTGTGGTCATTGTAATGAATTATCAAACCCAGATGACCAGTCAGAGTGTGTCATGGGGGATGGTCGGTATCTTTTTATTTGCTATTTGATTTGTTTGAAATAAGGCAGACAAGAAGTGCAGAGGTAGACTTGAAGCAGCTTGGATTGGCAGACCTGAAGGACTCAGCCTCCTTACCTGCTCCTCCACTAACCAACCATACATGACCTGCAGCAGATCACTTAACCAAGAGTCAGTTCTTAGGAACAAGTAACTTCATTTTAGGATTTAAAATCATACTATTCTCTCTTACAGCTTTTACTATCTCAGACTTTACATTTTTGTTGAGAATATATACAGCAAAACATATACCAATTCAACAATTTTTACAGACATACACAGAAGCTTCAAAAAGTTTGTGGAGAGATCCCTTTGTGTTTTAATTCCATTTTCCACAAACTTTTTGAGGTCTACTTGAGGAAGTCAGTGACATTGATTACATATTTTGAGTTGTACAACTATTTTCAGGGTCCTTTTCTGAATTGTTCCTCCTTTATTAATATAAATTCACTAGCCCCTAACGTTCCTATCTAATCTTTTGGATTGCAGTTGTCAATTTGATCCCATATATGTAGCTCTTAAAATAGCATAATGCTTAAGATAGATCTAAACTATTGTTCAGTTCTAAGAAGACTTTGGGGGATATTTTTGGTTTAAAGTTTAAAGATGATCTCTGGGCAATCGTTTCAGGGATTCACCCACTCTCCATGGTTCCAGAAAGTCTAGAGTCCTTTATAGTTTGAAATTCTGTTCTGCATTTCCCCCCATTAACAGGGACTCTTCTATGGACTCTTTGATCAAATGTACAGAATGGTAGTCAGGCACCATCAGTTCTGATCTCATGACAAAGGAGGCAGTTGTTAATGGAGGCAATTAGCAACATACTGCATTTAACACTGGACTGCTAACTGAAAGGTTAGCAGTTCAAACCCAACAGCTGCTCCAGGGAAAACTATGAGGCTGCTTGCTGCCGTAGAGATCTCCAGTCTCAGAAACCCTATGTAGGGTTGCTATGAGTTGGAATCTACTTGATGGCAGTGGGTTTTTCATGACTCTCTACTTACAGGTTTTTAAGACCCACACCAAACTAAGAGAACAGAAGCACTAAAAATGTTATTAGACCAGTTAACTAAGATGCCCATGAAACCATGACCGTAAAAATCCAAACCAAGGAGCCAAAGACCACGAGACATTTGGTTATACATAAGCAGCCACACATGGCAGTGATTTGTTTGTTTTTTCATAATCCCACAACTTTTGTCAGTTCAAATTTTTTACAGATGTACAATTTATTGAAGCTCTGGTAGCATAGTGTTTACGAATCAGGCTGACCTCAAGGTCAGCAGTTCAAAACTACCAGCTGTTCCACAGGAGAAAGACAAGGTTTTCTGCTCCCATAGAGATTTATAGCCTCGGAAACCCTATACAGGGTCACTATGAATTGGAAAGACTCCACAACATATAACCACCACCACGACCACCATTTATTGACAGTAATTAACAATAATTGGCTATGTAACACTACCCTTAGTAAATGTGACTTTCCCATCACCATTAAATCCCTTTTGTCCCCACTCCCATCTCTGATAAGCACTGGTTTCTATACACTTTCCCGTTTCTTGTCTTTTTATGTTGTTCTTAAGTGCCATAGAGTCAGTTCTGATTAGAGTTTCCGAGCAGCAGCTGGTGGGTTTGAACTACCGACCTTGTAGCCCAGTGCATTTATCCTGCATCGCTACACCAGGAGGTCCTTTTGTGATTGTCTTAGACCAGCATAATTCCCTCCAGCTCTACCCAGACTTAACATATATCAGGACTTCATTTCTCCTACTGGCTGAACCTTGTGTACCAGATTTTGTTTATCCATCTGTTGATGGGCATGTATGTTATCCACATTTTAGCTATTGTGAATATTGCTGCAGTGAACACTGGTGTACAAGGCTCTTTGTGAGTCTCTGCTTTCAAATCTTTGGGGTATAAACCTAGAAGTGGAATTGCTGGGTCATACAGGACTCCCAACAACAATGGTAATCCTACTTTTGGTTTTTCAGAAACTGCCATACTGTTTTCCAGAATGACTATACCATTTTATAATTACACCGGCAATGGATATGGATAAGGTTTCCAATTTCCCCATATCCTTACCAATGTTTGTGATTTTTTTGTTTATTTACTTTTTAAATGTTAGTCATCGTAATAGAAGTATAATGGTATCTCATTGTGGTTTTGATTTTAAATTATCATACTTTTATAATTTCAGATGACAACATGCATCCAAATTAGGTTTAGAAATGAAACTTTTCCTTTAAAAACAAAACTCACCTTTTTTTTTAAATCCTGTCCATTGTTAATCCAGTAGTAGAGATTTAGGGGAAGAATGTAGGATTTGGAGAAGAGATGAGGACTGAAATCCAAGCTTTACCATGTACCATGCTATAACCTGAAGCAAGTCACCCAGCTACTCCCTAAGACAGTCCTCTATTGTTCCAATACCTCAAGGGGTACTGTGGGTTAAACCGTTATAATGTATGGAAGTGCCTGACACACATCAAATGATCAGCAATTACTTGTTTCCTTTTCCAGAACTAAATCATAGGAGTGCTGAGAGTCATCTGACCCATGAGGCCAGTCCATGTTCCCCACTGCAATTCCTTACAATCAGATCTTCAACCACCAGTTAAACACTAGTGGCCACTTCATGTGCCCCTCAACTATGAAAGGTGAATTCTGCCTAAAACCCTGAATGCAGCTTTACAGATTTCTATCAACATCACCCTTTCCAGCTCTTTCCTGGATATTCTGTTTCAGAACAAGTTAAAATGCATTACTGCTTGTAGTAAGTTCTGAAGAGTCATTTCTGGGTATGATTAGTGTTTTCCTTCTTCTTTGGGTGTTGGGGGTGTAGTGAGGGAGGGAGTTGAAAATAATCTTTAAAATGGTGACATTTGCTTGATCACATTGACATTTTTATGGTATCAAAGCCCTGTTCATTAAAATAAAAGTCCTGTGAAAAAGATCAAGAAAGCTCAAGCTTAGCTTCTGGCATTTGTATTCCCAGATTCCCTGCCCTGCGCACCCCCCATCTACCCACAAGCAGTTTTTCTCTGACACTTAATCAGATTAGACACAATAGAAAGCACTGGTGGTTGGCTCACATGCTGGATTTGGATGCTGCTGTTCATTTTTAACTTCCTCGAGACAAACTGTACTTTTCCAACTCTGGTCACCCACTGAATCACATAAGACACTTTTTTTCCAGACAGCCAACAATGACACTTAATTTGACTAGCAAAAAGATTAGAGCTAAAAATATCCTGACAAGACTCAAGCCATGCCCAAACAAAATGTTCTCTAATATGAAAAACTGAATTGGTATTGCTAGATGAGTTCATACTAGGGTACACCCGTTTATTTTCTGAATGCTTTGAGTTTATTCAAAGTCTGGGGTCTCTATCCTCAGAGCATGGGTTGGTTGTTGTTGTTGGTGGTAGTGGGGAGCAGAGGGAAGTTTAAAAAAGAAAACTTTGAAGCAGGGGAATGATATAAATGATGAGAAATGTAGGCAGCATATAGTGGAATGGCAAATAAAAAAGCACAGATTGTTTACCTGTCTGAATTAGGATTTGTAGCACTTGTGAGAAATTGGAGCCGGACCTAGCCAGTGAGCAACATAATCAAAATAGCTGAACGGTTCAGTCTATGGAGTAACTTCTCTTTTTCTTTACTCTGGGGTGGGAGTAGAGGGGAAAGAATTGGGGACAAGATGAATTAGAAATTGGCCAGGGGTTAGAAGTGAGGCAATGTTCTAGAATCCTAGTAAACTGTGACCAAGGGAAACAATTCTGGATATGATTGAGAAGGAAGAACACAAGGTGCGGTGCCCTTGCAGAAGGATGCATATATGGGTGACACAGAACAAATTGAGGCCTTAAGGTTTCCTGACACCAAGAAAACATACTTAGATATTAGAGAGGTGCTTCCCAAAGTGTGTTCCATATACATTTACCTGTAAATAGCGAGTTTGTTGTCAAAGAAATTTTGGGGAAAAACACCCTGAACAAAGTAAGGAGGTTTCTTTGCTGTTGCACTTCTCAAAGCCTTAACATGCTAATGTGCACAGTTTGCCTTTTCACCAGAACTCAGAAAAGAAACAGAATGTCTCATTTCCGAGTGTATTTGATGGTAGCTATTTAGTGTGGCTTTGGGTTTGTTTTTTTTTCTTTTGTCCCTTTTCTGTGTGTGTGTGCATGTGGGAAGAAGCATTCTAGTGCTCTGAAGATCACAATTAGAGAAATACACACATTAGGGTTTCTTCATGTTTATTGTTCTAGTTTTACTTTAGAAACCCCTTTTGTGTTTTCAACTTACTTCACAGATGCCCTCATTGTTTCTTAATTTTTTAAATCAGAATTTTACAAATAAAATGATTTTTCAATCTGACTTCAAGTGAGTATTTCTTAAACTTAAGAAAAAAACAGCAACCTATATTCCTTCTGATCTGGGTATGGACACAAACCCATTACCAGAAGAGGTTATGAAATAATCTAATTGTTGAGAATGTTGCTGTTGTTAAGTGCTGGCAAGTTGGTTTCGACTCACAGTGACCCTGTCTAGGGTTTCTGGGGTGCAGTGGATGGGTTTTGCACTGATGAACTTGTGGTTCAAACTGACCTCGCAGTCCATTTCAATATCCTGCAGTGCCACACCAGGACTCCATTGTTAAGAACTGGGCAGATGATTTTTCTTTTTGGGTGGGTTTAGATGAAATACCAGTTACTAAAAAAAAAAAAAAAAAATTATATCCACATAGCCTGTCACAAGCCTTTCTAGATTTATCATGTTGTCATGTTGCAATTTAAAATACCAGAATGAGGTTGGACAAAATGGTGGAGAGAATGTGTAAAAGCTGCCATGTATCCCCCAGCAACTAACACAGTGAACAATGAAAAAAAGAACAAGCACAGACTGAGATCACAGAGCCCTGGCAGCTGAGGTACTGGGGAGTCATGGTGAGTCCAGAGCAGGGCAGAGGAGGAGCAGGGATGGCACAGAAGTGGAGAGAACCTACCTGCTACCATTGGGAGTGTTTGCTCACTGAAGTCATTTTTGGACAGGGCTGAGTAACACCCAAACGAGGAACACAGCCAGAAGCTCATCTGAGTAACCTATGTTTCCTTTAAGGCAGCACAAAGTGAGTATGGGGTTCACTGACCACACAATTGGGAGGGGGTAAAGGTGGACCATGCAAGCTGGGAGAGATAAAGCTCATTGAGGCTCCAGATGGACGGGCACTAGGATCTGGAGAAACAGCAAAGGCGACAGGGAGTACCTCAGACTGAGGAGGTGACACAGAGGGAAATGATCCACAATGGGGACACAATGGACAAACCTGTTCAGGGGCAACCCAAGGGAAAGACACAGAGAAACCTCCACCTTTGCCACAGGAAAGTCAAGCCCCACTGCTTACTTACATCACTGCCTGCAAAACATCTAACCCATCCACACCCCAAGCAAGTGTATTGAATTCCAGAGATCAAACTTCCAGAATTCCTGAATTAGCACTAAACACAAACAAACAAAACCCACCAGAGGGCACTCTAGTGAGAAGCTAGCAAGTCCACTGCCCAATGGGTGGATTCTCATTCATAGCACAATCATTTAATTCTTAATGGAGCTGCCCATGGGGTTCCCAGGGCTGTGAGTCTTTGTGGAAGCTGGCTAGTGCCTTCCTAGTTGCTGCCTCTTTGTCTAGCAGCCCTAGTCTTTCAGTTGGAAGCCTAAAGCTTCATTCCTGAGCCAACAGGGTGCCTATTCAGAAATTTTCTTCACAAAAACAAGAATTTAACATTTAAA
>NW_006408589.1:3293365-3343788 GCF_000296735.1 Chrysochloris asiatica
ATATATATATACAACATAAAGACCCAAGTTCAACAAAAGATAGTAAAACCCACAAAGTCACAAGAGCAGGAACAGTCAAAAGCAAAACATGAAGGGAAAATTTCTTCAGTGGAGCCCAGAATAATGCAAATAATGGATAATTTTCAGATGATGATGCTAAATGTGTTGGGAAAAAGCAAAAACACACAGAAAATAACTAGCAGACATTAGGAAACAAATGAAAAAAAATGACTCAAAAATTGAAAACATAAAAAGAGAGAGAAAAAACTACTGGACTGAAGAATAAAACAACTGAGTTAGGAAATACAAGAGAAACATTCAGCAATACAGTTGAATAAACAAAAGCTAGAAATGAACTGAGAGACAAAATAAATTGATAAGACATAAGACTTATCAAGTCTTAATGGAGCATAGTGGTTATGAATCGGGCTGCGAAACAAAAGGTCAGCAGTTCGAAACTACCAGCTGTTCCATGGGAGAAAGATCAGGCTTTCTACTCCCGTAAAGATTTACAGCCTCAGAAACCCTGTATAGGGTCGCTATGAGTTGGAACTTACTCCACAGCACATAACCACCACCACCATCAAGTCTTAAGAGAAACAAAAAAGAAAAGTGAACAAACCCAAAAGGAAGTAAGAATGAAAAAAATCTAGCATTAGAATTATTGGAATCCCATAGCACCATGACAATAAAGGTATAGGAATTATTTTCCAAGGGATCAACAGAGAGAAATTCTCAGATCTCAAAAGAGAACCAAGCCTACAGATACAATAAGCTACACAAACCCCAATTAAAAAGATTACCTCCACACCATACCCTAGGTAAAATACTTGAAACCAGAAGACGAGAGAATTCTGAAAGCAGCAAGAGAAAAACACAGCATAAAACACCAAGGGTCTTCCCTAAGAATCAGTATAGATTTCTCTCCAGAAACACAAGAGGCCAAAAGACAATGAAGCACATATATAAAATACTGCACAAAAACCATCACCACGCAAGAACTCTGTGAAGTTGCTCTTCAAACATGAGGAGGAAAACAAGCTATTTCCAAACAAACAGAAGTTCTGAGAATTTGTCACAACCAGACCAGCTCTGCAAGTATTACTCAAGGGAGCCTTCCAATAAAATATTCATTTCTATACATGGGGAAAAAAAAAAACCCCAAGAGAGATCGCCCTCCAAAAATGTAACAACACAGACAACCATGAGGACCAAATACAAGTATGGGTCACTTAACAGCCATTGGAGCAATGGTTGATTGCATGTACATCTGTTGTCCCATAAGGTATTGTTTCATTTTTGTCTTGTTAAGGGAAAGCAGCTCTCCATTTGTTTTATTATTTCTGCCCTAAGATGCCAACCCCATAAAGTGAACTAGCAATGGGGCTTCCGGATACATGCCAATCCCTGCAGTGCCTCCTCCTCTCTCTCTTCCTGACTTCATTCCTCCATCCAGCCGTGTGTAGCATTTCACTCACTTGGCACACAGAGCAGCACCTGCCACAGCTCCTCCACACCTGCACACACTGTTGGTGCCAACTGAACCCTGGGTGCTCCCATGCTCCTGGCTTCAGGCAGTGGTAGTGGCAGCTGTGCATGATCAGGAAGTGGTTATTCCAAAAGGGTGGCTGCAACCAGGATCACCACCACTAGCTGTGCTCCTGGCATCAACACACCTGGTCCCCACAGCCACCTCTCTTTGTCCTAATCTGTCCCAGTCAGTGCCCAGATGTGTGCAAACTCCCAATCCAGCTGCCAGTGCAGTCCCCATCTGGCCAGCTACACAGCTGACAGGCCTTCTGTACCCAGTGGCTACAGTCCCTGAGCGGGGTCTCGTGAATTCCCATAAGGGTTTAATACAACAAGCTTTACAAGGATTGAACTTGGGTTTGTACAGGGACTGAATATGCATCATAATAGTTTTTGCACAATGTTGAAATCACATCAGATAACATATATTGTTGTTGTGAAGTGCCATTGAGTCGGTTCCGACCCATAGCGACCCTGGATAGAGTTTCTAAGAAGCGGCTGGTGAGCTTGAACTGCCAACCTTGCAGTTCAGACGGTTTTACAGTCTGGTGCATTAACCCACAGTGCCACACCAGGACTCCAGATAACATATTGTTAAGTGCCATCGAGTCGATTCCAACCCATAGCACCCTCTATAGGGTTTCCTAGGAGCAGCTGGTGAGCTTTAACTGCCGACCTTGCAGTTTAAACAGCTTTGCAGTCTGGCGCAGTAACCCACAGCACCACACCAGGACTCACATAGATGTTAAATAAAGCTTACCTGTATATAATATTTTGAGACAATAAAGTCAATAATTAAATCCCACAAACCATAAACCTGATGAATTGTTATTGTTAATTGCTGTCATTTCTGACTCATAGTGATGCTATAGAGGGTTTGCAAGGAGTGACTGGTGGGTTTGAACCTCCAACTCTGTGGATAGCAATTCAGTGCTTATCCTACTGTGTCACACAAGGACTTAATAAATGCAGGATGTATACTGATGTTAATGGGAACACACTAACAGATACGGGGAAGGGAGAAGCATATCAGGAATAGATTATTTTAAGGTTGTATGTTAAGTGTTGTTCATATGTTAAACATCATTGCAATTTTAAGTAATGTAATATATACGATAGCATAGTGGTTACAAATTGGGCAGTTCAAAATCAGCCGCTCCGCAGGAGAAAGATGAGGCTTTCTGCTCCCTTAAAGATTTACAGCCTCGGAAACCCTGTACAGGGTCGCTATGGGTCGGAACTGACTCGACGGCACTTAACAACAACAATAATATATATGGTGGTGGTGATGGTATGCCAAAATATTTACATGAAAAAGTTAGCAAAAAGACTGATAACAAGAAAGTTGCCAAATCAAGCAAAACCAGAAAAATCAGAATTAAAAACAAAGAAGCTATGAATCACCCAAAAAAACAAGTAGTAAAATGAGTATTTTCAGTAATGACCTATATGTAAATGGTCTAAATGCCTTATACACACCTTAGACATAAAGATACAAACTGAAAATAAAGCAATTGAGAAAAATATTCTATGCAACCAGCAAACAAGATAGCAAGGGTGGCTGCCCAAACAGATATCAGATAAAATAAACTGTATAACAATATTATAAGAAATAAAGAAGGACATTACATAATAACAAAAGGACATTACATAATAACAAAACGGTCAATTCAGCATGAAGACATAGCAATTATAAATACAATCTACACCTAACAGCAGTACACCAAAATACATGAAACAAATGACTGGCTAATAGGGAAAAGAGAAACAGACAAGTCCACAATTATAGTAGGGTACTGCAACACACCCTTTTCAATTACAGACAGAACCTCTACAAATACGATCAATGAGGTGGACATTGAGGACTTAAATAAAACCTTAAGCCAATTGGGCCAAATTGGCACATACAGAACACTGAAGAAGCATCAAAACAATGTACATTCTTCTATAATCATGCACATGGATCATTTCCCAGAACAAGTCATTTGCTAGGATACAAAACATGTCTCAACAAATTTTAAGAGATTAAAATCTTACAAAGTATCCTCTTTGAACATAATGGCATGAAGCTAGAAATCATCAACAGGAAAAATAAGGGAAAAAAATACATACACAGAATTGAAGTAATACACCACTAAAGAACTACTGAATCAGAAGAGGAAATCAAAAATGAAATTGAAAAGTTCCTAGAACCAAATAAGAATCAAAAGACAAAACGTATCAAAATCTTTGGGATGGGCCTAATCAAGATGGTGGCTTAGTCACACACCATGCCACTCCCCTATAGCAAAGAACAGAGAAAACAAATGAAACAGACACAGATGACAATCTGGTAACCTAGAACAGCAAATGGAAGGATGAGTTAAACACCAAAGAAATGTTGCTGTTGTTGTTAAGTGCCGAGAGTTGGTTCCGACTGATAGCTACCCCATATAGGGTTTCTGAGGCTATACACTTTTACAGGAGCAGAAAGACTCATCTTTCTCCTGCGGAACACTGGTAGTTTCGAACTGCTGACCTTGAGGTTAGCAGCCCAACTCGTAACCCCTACGTTAATAGACAAAAGAAAGCCATAAAAGTAGAACTGAATCAATGGAAGAAACAATCAGTAAAATACAAGGCATATTCCTTGATACTAACCTGTTTGAGGTTGTTATTAGGTACCACCAAATTAGCTCCTACTTTTGGTTGTTAGGTGCCATTGAGTTGGTACCGACTCAGCGACCCTATGCACAACAGAACGAAACACTGCCAGTCCTGGGCCAACCTCACAATTGTTGCCATGTTTGAGACCACTGATGCTGCCACTTTGCCAATCCATCTCACTTGGGGGTCTTCGTCTTTTTCTCTGACCCGCCACTTTACCAAACATGATATCCCTCTCGAATGACTGGTCTTTCCTGACAATGTGTCCGAAGTACGAGAGATGAAGTTTAGCCATCCTGGCCTCCAAGGAGCACTCTGGCTGCACTTCTTCCAACACAGATCTGTTGGGTTTTTTGGCAGCCCATGGCACTTTCAATATTCTCCTCCAATCTTCCTGTTTTAAGTGGCCCTAAGGAGCTCTGGTAGCGTAGTGGTTACGAATCGGGCTGCGAACCTTAAGGTCAGCAGTTCGAAACTACCAGCTGCTCCGCGGGAGAAAGATGAGGCTTTCTACTCCCGTAAAGATTTACACCCTTGGAAACCCTGTACAGGGTCGCTATGGGTTGGAACCGACTCCATGGCACTTAACAACAACAACAACATGTAAAACAGAAAGAAACCACTCTGCCCTGCGCCTTCCTCACAATCATTGCTATATTTGAGCCCATTGCTGCAGCCACTGTGTCAATCCATCTTCTATAGGATTTTCCTCTTTTCTCCTGACCCTGTATTTTATAAAGCATGATATCCTCCTCTAGGGACTGGTCCCTACTGATAACATGTCCAAAGTACATGAGACAAAGTCTCATCATCCATACTTTTCATTAACTTAAACCGACAACTTGAAACTGTCAAAAAGGAAATGCAAAAAAAGCCAAAAGCTACCAGAAAAAGGGAAATAATAAAGATTAGGGTAAAAATAAATGAAATAGAAAAACAAAAGAAAGACTCAACAAAGCCAGAAGTTGGTTGTTTGAAAAGATCAATTAAATAGAAACCACTGGCGAGACTGGAAAAAAAACACACACAAAAAAACAGAGGAGACAAATAAACAAAGAAACTTGTAACATTACTACTGACCCATATTGACTATTATGAAAAATTTTATTCCAACAAATTTGAAAACAGATGAAATGGACAAATTCTTAGAAACACACTATCTGCTCATATTAACACAAACAGAAGTAGAAAGTTTAAACAAATCCATTATAAAAGAAATAGAGTGTGTCATTTAAAAACTGCCAACAACAAAAGCCCAGAACCAGATGACCATACTTATGAATTCTACCAAACATTCAAAGTAAGAGTTAACACCAGTCTTACTCATATCTTCAAAAACATAGAAGAGGAAGGAACGGTAACCAACTCTTTCCATGAAGCCAGCATACCCTGATACCTAGGCCACACAAAGATATCACCCAAAAAAGAAAATTAGAGAACAGTATCTCTTAAGAGGATATTGGTGTGACACTGTAGGTTAATGTGCTGGACTGCAGTTGGTTTGAACCACAAGATTGGCAGTTCAAGCTCACCAGCCACTTCTTAGAAACCCTATGCATGGTCGCTATGGGTCAGAACCCACTCTAAGGCATTTAACAACAACAAAAAATCTCTTATGAACATAAATGTAAAAATTTTCAACAAAATTCTTGCTAAGAGATGTCAGCAACATATCAAAAAATCATACAACACGGTCAAGTTGGAATCATACCAGGATTCCAAGCATGGTTCAACATTAGAAAATAAATCAATGTAATTTACTATAGAAATAAAGCAACTCTAGCCATCTATGGCCTTCTGATTTTCTAGAAGTGGGTAAAGTCATTCATTCAATAGGGCAAGAGTCTCTAATAAATGGTGCTGGCAAAACTGGATTATCAGAAAAATGAAACGGGGCTCATACTTCACATCATGCACAAAACGAACTCAAAATGAATCAGACGTAATGTTAAACCTAAAACTATAACAGTCCTGAAAAACTGCACAGTATGAAAATGATGGACCTAATTTTTTGTAAAAATAGGATGACATTACAACAAAAACTCAAAGAGAAAAAAATTGGTAAATAGGGGCTCATAAAAATAAAAAATGTATAATCATCAAAAGACTTTATTAAAACAATAGCCTATCTCTAAAATCTATAAAAAAGTGTACGAACTTAATAGCAAAATGGTAAGCAATCCAATCACAAAAAGGCCAAAGGACATGAACAAAACATTCACCAAAGAGGACGTGGAAGTAGTCAACAAAGAGATGAAAAGATATTCACATCATTAGCTATTTGAGAGATGCAAATCAAAACTACAATGAGCTACCATTTTACCCTGCTTAAAATGGCATTGATTAAAGAAATTGGTGAAACTGTAAAATGGTATAAGCACAATGGAAAATGGTATGGTATTTTCTAAAACAAACTAGAACTAGCTTATGACCCAGCCATCCCACTCCTAGGTTTGTACCCTAATACCTGAAAACAATGGCACAGACATATGCACACCTATGTTCATGAGGCTTTATTTGCAGTAACAACAAAATGGAAACAACCAAAGTGTCCACAAATGGATGTATGGATAAGCATAATGTGGTACATACATAGAATGGAATACTGTACAACCATAAAGAACCATGATGAGTCCATAAGACATTTTAAAACGTAGATGGATCTGAAAGGCATAATGCTAAGTGAAAACTAAGAATGTAAGGATAAGTATATGATTCCTCTTTTACAAGAAGACAAGAACAGTTTGAGTGACACTATCCCAGAATGCCTGGGGAAGCTGAGAAGATAATGCCACCATCTCTGTGGTTTGGCCACTCCTTCTCCTCAGTGACTGGTCTTCACTTCACTTCTGGATCTTTGGTGGTGCTTTGGGCTAAGCATTGGGTTGCTAACCTCAAGGTCGGTGGTTCAAACCCACCAGTTGCTCTGCAGGAGAAAAATGAAGCTGTCTGCTCTTATAAAGATCTACAGCCTTAGATCTTGTTCTACTGTGTTCTATAAGGGTTGCTACGGGTCTTGAGGCAATGGGTTTTTACCTCTGGACATGAGTTTTGTCTATTACCAGACATGAGAGAGAGGGAAAGATGTCTAGCCTAAGCTTCCATGATCCTAGATCCCTGGGAGATCCTAAGTCCCACAGGTTCAGCCCTTACCCTCAAAAAATCACTAGAGTTGAAAGAGATGCAAGTTAGGAAAGACAACTTCATTAGTTTCAGGACAAGAATGGATTCTTCTAGTTTTGAGAATACTCTTATCAAAGAAAGAGCCAAATTTAGATTTGACAAGGCAGGGTATTCTCAGACATTGCTATATTTTGTTATATTAAACCCTTAAATTCAAAGTTTGAATTTTCCATTTAAAATATACACATTAACAAATTACAGTATGCATAATTGTTGTTATTGTTGTTTTTAAGTGCACCTGAGTCGGTTCGACCCATAACGACCATGTGTAGGGTTTCCAAGGAGTGACTGGTGAACCTGAACCAGTGGCCTTCTGGTTCAATCGACTTTGCAGTCTGGCATGTTAACCCATACCAGGACTACATACTCATAATTAGTAGACCAAATATAATACTTTCAATTATCATACATAACATATGAAATAGGAATCCTTTGGTGGTGTAAATGGTTAAGTGCTTAACCGTTAGCTGAAAGGGTAGCTGTTTTGGACTTATCCAGAGGTGCCTGGGAACACAGGCCTGGCTTCCAAAATGTCACAGCCTTGAAAACCCTACTGAACACAGTTCTCTTCTCAACATGCATAGGATCACCTTTCGTTAGAAAAGCCTTGATGGCATCGAACACTGACAACATCCTATAAAGTTAGGATCTAGGGAGGAACTGGGAGTTGAAAGTCAAGAGACTTGCTAATCAAGATCCTCCTAAAGACTGGTCAGACACTTAGGCTCTTCACTGACACAAAACTCAAAGTTAAACCTCTTAGATACTGAATATTCTTAGTAAGCATTTGTTTTCTTACTTTCACCGGAGGTAACATTCAGATCCTAGGTTAGGCCACCTTGCATGCTTGTTGTTATTGTTAGGTACCACTGAGTTGGATCCAACCCTATGCACAAAGGAACAAAACACTGCCCAGTCCTGCATGACCCTCACAATTGTTGCTACGCTTCAGTCCAGAGCTGCAGCCACTGTGCTGCAAATCAAAAAAACTCTGAGGGCAACACATGTGCTGACAGTTAAGGCCAAAGAAACAATCACTCAACAACATTTATAGGCTTATATAAACAATGCACACTTGCCACTAGTACGTGAATGATTGAACACTCTGTCATCAGTTTGTTTTACCTTGGCCCAAAAGCATACTCTTAGTACTTTAAAAATGTGATATTCTCAACTGTGGAAGCATAATCTATTTACAGTGAAAATAAACAAGTATATTAAAAAGAAATCTGAGTTAAAAGTTTTATTCATTCAACATCTCACATTACAAATATTTAAAAATTATATGCATACTGGTATAAATAGTCATTTGCAAACTATTTAATAACATTAATTTTTCACTAGCACTTCAACAAATGAACTCTTTTAAAAAAGGAACTGTGTTATATAACTTAAGAGTAGAACATACAAAAATAGGAACTTAACGTGAAAATGACTTTAATAAAAAATGAATTACCCTTATTTAAAATGCTATAATAAATACTACAACCTCCCCATACACAGTAAAAACTATATGGAAATTCAGCCAAGTAGTACAATTAACTGACATACTTAAATAACTTTTCCTTCTGATAATATGAGCAATACACTGGAAAAAAAATTAGGGATTAGTAAAAACTAGACACCCACTTGCTAAAAGTTTCACTTCCAAAAAATATAACAAAAATCTGATGAAAATTATAAAAACTAATTATACTTTAAATTTTAAAAATATAAAAAATAAAACAGTTGAATACAATATTGTCCCAATTCTTACAATGCTATCAATCACAGTAGCTTTAAAATAAGATAATAAAATAAAGCAAATGACCAAAAACCTCTTTTATTCCATTTTTAAAAATAATCTCAAATTTACATTAGTAGAAAGATTGATTTCTGATTCTTTTCTTTAGAAACACCAGCAAGAAAGAGGATTACTCTTAACAGTAGAAAACGACATTTTTAAATGTCTGCAATTAAAAACAAAGAATTACACTGCAAAGATCTTTCAAAAGTTTGAAATAAGTATTGCACATAACTTGAAGTTAACTTGCCACAATTCATCACATTCAAGTTTTAAATCACCTTTTAACAGAAGATTCAACTCTTCAAAACAAAAGGGGTGAATTATCAAGTCTTTCCAACAGCACTCTAGTAAAATGCTAAATTCATTCACTGCAAGTTTTATTTCGCATTCTGCAGAGGTCTGTGTATGGAGAAGTATATATATTATACCAAAGCGTGGGGACCAGAAGGGGCGGGGAGAGGGTTCCTTTACATAGAAAATAATCAGAAACACTTTATTTTACATTGCAAAAATAACCATGTAATTACTCTGTAACTACATTGTAAGTACATGGCTGGTGCCATGCTAGTGCGCTAGAACTACATGCTTGGTAAATTGAAGTGATACCCTAAAATCTGTAAACTAATTACATGTTAATTATGTTTTGAGTTACATGGTAACTCCCAACTACAATCCCATGTAATCTGAAGGACATGTAATCAATAAAGTTCAGAGTAGTAGATAATAATTGATTATGCCCTGTAAATTGAAGTGTAACCAAATAATCTGTAAACACGCTTGTCACACAATCACAAGTAAATATTAGTAGAATAACAATTTCTTACATTAGTCATGCATACTAACATTACACACCTGTCCCACGGCAGGCTTTTTTTTTTCCTCTTTATATATAATTTAAAAGAGCAGACATCTCTGAATCAAACACTTAACATCAATTTATTAATATTAAAAATGGCTAAACATTCACCAAAAATGTCTGCGCTATGAATAATTTTAAAAACTTAGTAAGAAGCTGTAGACAATTTTGTTGTTTTAAATTTCTACCCTAGGCTTATATGCATTTAATATTTTAATTTTTTTTTAGGAACTACAGTGTTATCTGTCATTTTCATGCGAATTATTTTTCCCCATTAATTTGTGACTTGACATAGACTATTTCTTAAATTATAGGTACACCAATAGCTGGTGTTGGGGTAGGGTGTTTAAGCAACATGCTTTCTCTTCTCTGCAGACTCTAAAATAGCATTGCCAGTGCACAACATTCATAATTTAAAATGTATGCAGAGCACTGAAATGTATAAAAAGCAGAATATAAGAAAATAAAATTTATTAAAATTATTTATATTAAAAAATGAAGTATATGAAGATCTCTCGGTAATAAAAGTACAAAAAGCTACTCTTTGCAATATGAAAAATTGAGGTATTGCATAAAGAGATATCCCGTCAGTGAAAAGTGTGCCTAAAAATGTTCACTGTTGGAAAAACAAGATATACAAAAGTAGTGCATAACAAATATACATTATGTGCATGACAAAATAAGTTAGCTACAAAAACACTGTACCGAAATTCAGCAGGTCATGTACAAAGGGAAAAATTATTATTCAAAGCTAGTTCTCAAACAGTGTTATTTCTTGTAATGTTAACTCTTCACACCTGTTTACTGAGTAGGAACAGCACAATAGCACACCCCAAGTCACCTACAAGCGTTTAAAAGAAGAAAAAAGAGGCAAAGGAACATTCCAATTAGAATTATGTAGTTCAGGAGAAAAGAAAACAAAGTCCCTGACCAGCTACACCAGAGCATCCTCCATCTGCATGACTGCTTCCACTATTTTCAGGGAATTCTTTACAAGCAGCTTCCTTTCTGCATCGGACTCTTAAACAGCAAATGCCTCCATTTTGACCTTTGGAACTTACCATTAAAGCCCGTATTAAAACAAAGGACTGCTTTTCCTAAGGAGAATCAGTAGGGGTCATCAGCCAGGTGGTTCCACAGCAGTGCCTGGGCAAGTCTTTGGTTTTGAAGGATCCAAGATGGTACTGTTAGGTAGCACAACTAGCAAGATTGCCACTAGATCGTTGTTGTTGTTTTTTTAACTTGAATGTTTTGCACAATGTTAATAGTAATAATTCTTCTAAAGATGGATAGGGCATTTAATAAGACTGTCAATGAAAATAAAAGTTACTTCCATGACCAGGGCTTCAAGAGACTGTTTTAAATTTACTCCTGAAGCATACTGTTCAGCACATAACGCCTTTCAAAGCTAGAATTTTACTTATAATAAAGCATGCATTACTTGATGAAGTTGGCACTTCAAACACTGACTATGTCCCATGCTAAGTTCTGAAACTGTAATGTTATTTTATAAGAGTAAGATAAACATACGTACCTTTGCACAGATTTACACAGTTACTTAGTTCAACAGTGCAAAACACTTTGCAACTACTTAACTTTTTTTTTTTAAACTTTTTTCCCCCATTTTCTATGTTACAACTAAATTACAGGATACCCAAAATAACTTCAATTCTAAAAAACTACGCCAATCAGCAGCCAATTGGTGTATTGGTTTTGTCTTCCAGTTTTGGCTACAAGTGTACTGTAACACAAAATAAAAAATGATATCCTTGAGGTATTCTCTAGATCTGTTTGCTTTTAACGTCAAAATGGAGAGCAAAGGCTGACACCTAATGTGTGTTAGTAAATTAGGATATAGTTTATATATAACATCAAAAATAAAATTTATATATTTGTTCTTTAGGAGAGGAAATGCTAGTTTTTCCACCAGTTGTCCTTAATTCTAGCTTTGGTAGGTTTTCTGGGGCTGTGACCAGATAATTAAGTTTAAGAATAATAAATAAGTGCACTCCCTCAGTAGTAGCATCACCCAATGTTACATTCTAAGTGTTTAATTTGTTTCAAAGAAAATAAACCTAGCTCTGCCTACTTTACTTTTTTTCTGACATGGTAGTATTTTCCAGGCATGATGAAAAGATATTCAGCCTCAAAATCTTTAAAGTTAATGATAATGCTGCTTCAATCTTGCTCATGCATTTGTTTGCTTCTAGCATGCTCTTTCCTGTTAATAATTGTTAACTTCCTCCATTGCTGCTAAAAGAAGAAAAAGGGGATGAAAGAAAACAAGAGAGAGAGATGAAAAAAAGGAAAGGAAAGAAAGGAAAGGTAAAAGCACTTCCCTGGGGGAAAACTGTGTTAGGACAGACTGATAGTGTTAGTGTTGCATGGTTCTTTTAATAAAGTATTCTTATAATGTTATATTATTAACAATAATTTAATTAAAACCCAAAATACTCTATTGTTTCATTTCTCTTTTAATATTTCTCTCTCTCCTCTAGGAAAATGTTACCAGGAAGTTTGGGATCCTCTTGGTCTCCAGCAAACCAAGAGAATATAACTTCCATGCGACCTGATGGCAATAGGAAAAGAAGTTCATATTGTTTTCTGTGACACAAGAATCTACAAAACACCTATATTATAGGTCATTCTTCTCATTACACTATGGTTAAGTTACAGACTGCTACAAAAGGACATGCCAGTGTGAGGAGGCTGAGGAAAGGGTCAGAATTAACAGAAGAGTGCACTTATTCTGAGGCCTGAAAATGAGCACTGTAGTCAGCCTTTAGTTCCAGCGGAATGAAATATGCCGAGGACGGTCGCCGCCTTCCTTCACCAGGGGCTTGTGGAATTCCCTGCCAGCACGAGAATGTATAGCAGCCCAGCAATATTCACAGTAATACTGCAGACAGGTAACGTTAGCACAGAAAAATGGAGCAAATTTTCCCCCGCAACGGGCTCCCTGACATTCATCACACAGCTGATCATCCAAGACATATGGCTTAACTTCCACCTGCAACCAAAATGAGAAGGAGAAAAGAGAGTTTACATTTTGTAGTGACTGGACCAGGCAGCTCTTACTGTATGTCTACATTTCCACCCACTGTTTGAATGAATGTGTGCCAAGGTACCAAAAAGGGAAGATGAGCCAACAATTCATTTACTGAAGTTAACAAAGTCCCTCTTCTGACAACCTGATGAAGTCTTTATACCAATCATTTTACAGTTTTGTTTTATTTAATAACACTTTCAAAGGGGAAAAACAGGGATTCTCTCAGAAATCATAGTGTGAAGCCAGCTGCTTTCACTATAGCTTTATAAGAATGAACCCCTCAGGAGAATTTTCATAGACATAAGCAGTCATTAATTTAGTGGGTCGGGATTCTTGTCATAGGTAAGAGTTCACCAGTTCCACAAAATAGCACTTTGATATTCAAATCTGTGGGAAGATGCCTGACTTCTGTGTCCCCAGCTTCTGAGTTACAACAAAAACTAGTGTGTGGTTTCTATTATAGCATACATATCTTGGGGCAAAATAAAAAAATGTGGAATTCTGGGAAAACAAGATGCAACCACAAAATTCATAACCTAAAACCTTGCTTTTGTTCTTTTTTAACAAAGATGGTTTACTTGAATTTACGTTAAAGGTGAACTTTTAAAATTGGGCCTATTCCAGTGTTCAATAGGCTAGTCTGTCATTTAAACCTCTCAAGTATTAAAAATAACTTTGCTAAAAATTCACCAGCTAGAAAGAGAGTTGGTTATTTTTAGTCTTGGAGAGATTTGTGGTTGAAACTCCTTTACACCAGGCTACCACTACCACTGGTGCTATCTAGTTCAGACAAGGAGTTCTGACAAAGGTTAGCCAGGAGCTAAAGGAGAAGAGTGGCATGCAAGACCAGGAGCAGAGGAAATAACTAACACCTTATGCTCCTGGCCCCCAGATGACTCCTACAAAGTGGCAAGAACACTAATCGGGGAATTTAACTGAAGAGGAGTACAACCTAAGTCTGAATTCCTAAAGACTAATCTCACAACTCTGAAACTTATGTTGGAATGAAGTAGGGAAGCAACAAGAGCAGCAGCTAACACAGAGGTAGATAACTTTTAAGTATAAATAAAAAATAAGTAGGCATATTAAAGTAGATTGCACATAACCTTTCTCCCTGCTATGCTGATAATGCAATATATATATACCTTTATAATCTAGTCAGAGTATAAGTAGGATGATAGGATGACCAATATTGTCTTAATTTATTTTAGCTGCCCCTGAAGTAGACTATACAGCAACTGAAACATAAGCAATATGTGAAAACCACACTGATAAGATTCTCAAATTGAGAATATCAGAATAAAACCCATGAGAATTTTTTAAGAATGATGCCTCAAAGTGTTGGCTATCAATTCAGTGTCTAATGAAAGTGCCAGTCTGTCATGGAATAAGCTCACACCAGATAAATATCAGTGCATTGTTCTATTATGAAGAAGGTCTTTCTACGAAAAATAGTAATACATGTCAGCTGAAATAAATTGGGCTCAGTCACCTCGCTGATTTTATATTCTGGTGTAAATTCTTAATCTTACCACAAACTAGTAACAAATAGCTTGCTGACTCCATTCAATTCACGCTGAGTATAGTGAATATATGGTATATGGTATAGTTCTATCTACTTGAACATATACTATTAGAAAAGGAACTGTAAACTCACAATCTCATTCCTTAAAATTTACTACAGAGTTTGCTTATCATAGGCATTAAAATGCTTGTTAAATACATGGAACCCAAAGATAAAAAAATCTATGAAAGCAAAGAAGCAAAAATAATGGAATACAGAGTTTCAAATATAAGACATGGGAAGCAGAGGAAAGAGCTGTCTTTGAAGTTTCTTCTAGTCTTGTAGTTCAAAAGATAAATCCAACAAAGAAAAATGTAAATGTATTAAAAATAATGCTATTGCTATTGGATTTTAGGCTGTTGCTGTTGTTAAATGATATTGAGTCAGTTTCAACTTACAGCCACCCTGTATAGTTCCCAAGGAGTGGTTGCTAGGTTTGAATTGCCAACTTTGTGGTTAGCAGTCTAGTGCTTATCCTACAGTACCATACCAGGTGTTGTTATTATTAAGTGCCACTGAGTTGGTTCCAACTCATAGCGACCCTTTATAGGGTTTCTGAGGAGCGACTGGTAAGTTTAAACCACAGACTTTGCTGTTCAAACCAACCTTGTGGTCCAGTGCTTATTCTACAGCACTACACCAGGTGGTAGAGCAGACTAAGAAAGATTATGATTTTGCCTACTAAATATATGACTATGAGTTATTTCTAAGAGATGTAGTCCTAAAAGTGAACATATTCAATCTTATGTTACATTTGTTGTTGTTCTTGTTAGGTGTCATCGAGTCAGTACCGACTCATAGCGACCGATGCACAGCAGAATGAAACACTGCCAGATCCTGGGCCAACCTCACAATTGTTGCCACGCTTGAGCCCATTGATGCTGCCACTTTGCCAATCCACAGTGCATTGTAAAATAGAACTTTCTAAGGCCCAAGATAAAAAAAAAAAAGTTTCAGGAGATCCCAAGGGTATTCATGTTTGTATACCCCTATTACATCAAACAAAGTATTAAGTATAAAAAGTTAATACTTAATCAATGATTACCTAAGAGAGTGGATGGAAGTGATAATTTAGTAGAGATTACATTGCTTCCTAAGTAATTGACTATAGTGCTTTGGCTAGGCTATTCAAAGATAAACTCAACTCATAGGAAATTCTTAGATGTCTGTATTACATAGCAAACAACTGTTTCTGTAGACATAATTGCTGTTAATTTATTTTCACCACAATTCCCTCATTCTCATTATAATAATGCATCATTTAGAGGGCCATTTCTAGACCTTTTAGAATGCTGCCTAGGACTTACCCGTTTATCTATCTCTCCATGCTGTAGCTGAACAAAGCGAGCACTGATAGCAGCTATGTAACTCTGTTGATTCGAGAATGCAACTCGTCCAGCTCCTTTTGGGTATTTTAGCTCAGGGTCCGTATCAATCCCAGCATAGCACACACCTCCATACAGCCGATCCATTATCATTGCTAGTTCCACTAAGTAAGAAAAGAGCAAAAAGAATGTATTGGAAATCAGGACAATTCAGATGGCTCATTAAAGGTTTCATCAAAAGCTGTTCATCTGTACTCTAAGCTCACTTCATTATAATGATTATCAAAATTGAATTCATTGCAACCAGTCATCCATTGTGCTAGTCTTCTAACTATGGACAGGAACTCTACTAGGTGTTTGACATTTGTCCCCTTTTAATTGTCACAATAAAGCACTGATGTAGGAAATTTCCTGAAGAAACCGAAGCACTTAGAGGATAAACAATCTGTCCAAAGTCCCAGACTGGTAAGTGACTGTGTTGGGCCTGGTACACAGGTTTGTCTATGCTACATCCTGGTGCCACCATATATTTACCAGTTACCTATGCATAGTATGAATAATTATTTGAGCACTGTGTTCTTTTAAAACAGTTTAATTATACTAACAAAACAGATAGGTAGATGCTTATTAAGGGATCCTTCTAATTTGTCCCCATCAAAACCTTGTTCCTTTCCCCACAGTCTAGCTACTCACCAATTTTTCATATACAAACTTGAAAATAGTGATGCATCTTCTTTTTTATCAAATTTTACAGTTCTGAACTGCATTCTTGCTTACTTAATGCTTTTTAATGTCATTTACACTATTACACCTCAAATTACTTGAAGATATTGTTTAAGCACTACTCTAAAAACGCATGATGCTCTACTGAGAACTCTATTACATTTCAGAGCTCTAAATAGCTTTTGCACAGATGAGGACAAAGGAAACGAACACTGCATGTCTCAATGAACAATCTTTACTCTTGAAGGGCTTTTTTTCCTAAAGAGAGTGGTGATGATCAGCATTAAGACATAGTTACTTTGACACACTAAGACTATTAGACACTAAGCACTTTACATTGGTTATCTCATTTAATACTCAAAACAATTCTGTAAAGAAGATATACGTGCTACTCCATTTGACAGACGAGGAAATAGAAAATTAGAGAAATTAATTTGTTCCAGGTCACTGAACATGTGAGTTCAAATTCTATTTGAACTATTAGAGCACATGAGTTCAAATTCAGATGCTTCGATTCTAGAACTTTCACTCTTAAGATATTAACTCCAAAGCTTTTGGAGAATTTGTCTGGAAAATCTGTGGATTTCTTCTTATGCTAAAGGATAAGAGGAGTTTTGTTTGTGGAATCATACCAGCTCGTAATGGTCGAGGAACACCACCAACAAATATAGTTTTTCGTGGATCAAGTGGCTGAGAACCATCCATCACAAAGTCACTGTCACTGAGATTCCAAGGCCGAATCTGTACCTAAAGAGTGTGCACACCAAAATGTTATAAAGGAGTTAAAAACAATCACAACAAAGTATTTGGCTTCTAAGAACAGTAATCATGTCACCAGAGAAATACAGCTTTGTACTGTTTAAAAAAACTTTAAAAAGCACTACATAAACAAAAATTGTGTGTATCAGGGTATGTTTGGGAAATGCAAATCCTTCCTGCAACTAACAGATCTGGTATATGTTCTCTAAAATTTTTCAAAGTAAAAATTAGATATTTTCAATAGTTAAATTGATGATGAATAGTATGTCTATTAGCTCAATCAGTCAAGAATCATGGACTTTGTTTTAAATTGTTTGCATTTATTGATATGAAAGTCCACACCAAAGACTATGGGTTGGTAGTGTGCTATCCTCCAGTACGCATACAAAGTACTAAGCCAGAAGTCTCAAATTCAAATAATCTCTGGGGGCAGAGAATGTGAACAAGTGAAGTGAGAGTTCAGGCCACAGGAACTCTGGCCTAGACAAATTTAAGATACAAAGAGAAGCTATGAGAATTAATGCTTGAGTCGGGTACATTGATGGCTCCATTCTGTGCTGTATCTCACCACTAGGTGCTAGCTAAGTGGTATATTAAGTTGTTGATTGACAGATTTATCAACAAGGCCAACTGTTATGCTTACCAAAGACTAAATTCTATGATAAACTCCTCCCACCCTCCAACAAAAAACATTATGCAATGTATCCATACATGTATATACATTTTGCATTCAACTACAGGATAGTTTCATATGCAAAAAGTTAAGGATAGTATTGATTAAAATTGTTATCAAATAGAGGACAGACAAGTAAAGAAATAGATATATTTGTGATTTGAATTCTATTATTCAGAGGAAATTCAGCTACTTTATCAAATACATTATCAAGTGAAGTCTTTTAATAGTAAACATTTACCAGGCAAAGCACCGAATAGAAATGTCAAAACAATGCATACAAATATACAGAATGTCAATATCAGGAGCTTAACAACAACAAAACTTAGTACATTTTTATTTGAATCCTACTTATAAATATGTCAGTAAATATATCAAACATATCAAGATATTCACAGATTTTTCAAACAGGCAGATGAATGGAGGCAAAAGCAAGAAACTATTTTCATGACAGACCGCACTTACTGGCTTATCCTTGATAGTGGGACTTGATACACACAGGTAGAGCTTTCCATCTTCTTCAATACACGCATCAATGAGAGCTTGAACAGAGCTTTCATCCTGAAATAGCAGGAATGCATAACCTGAGAAAAAAGAAAAAATGACTTTATACTTTCCTATTTGTACATGTGCACAACTCTTCAGGGCAAAGGAAGCATGAACTAAAATCCAGGAAGAAAAGAGGATCTGGAAAAACAACAGCAAAATTCCTAATATTTATACTAAAAACCTAATAATATTAACATTAGTTAATTTTCATAGTATCTTGAAGCATCTTTTAAGGTAAAATTACATGTGAATTAAAAGCATAGAAGGTAAAAAATTTTTAAAGAGACATTTAAGAAAACATAAGTTTAATGATGAAGGTAAACATTTATGAAACATCTAAATATTAAACAATACTTTTACAAGGTCAAATGTGTATGTACATCGAATCTTAAGAATTACCTTTCGGAGGAAAATAAGATTTACTCTCTGCTTTATGAGGCCAATCCACAATCAAGGGACCAAAGCGACGAAAACTAGCTGTGATTTCATCTAATGAACAACAAAGCAAAAGAGTAGATTTAAGTATTTTAATGATCATTTTATGAAAACAGGTTTTTAAAAGACTACTATTTGATACAATGTCATGCACTATCAAGTTGATTCCCACCCACAGCAACCCTATAGGACTGAGTAGAATTGCCAATAGGATTTTCAAAGCTGTAATCTTTACAGAAGACTACCACATTTTTCTCCCGTGGAACATGGTGGGTTAGAACCACTAAATTTTCGGTTAGCAGCCAAAGTGCCTAAGCACTATGCCTTAAGGGCTCCTTCAGTGATACAATATGCAGACTTCTATCCAACTTCTAATGGTCACAACAATGTTTCTTTTTTCTTTTCTGAACCAGAATCCTATCCAGAAGACACGCTGTATTTAGTTGTCATGTCCTTGGGCTATCAATTTTCTTCAATATGGAAAAGCTCCTCACGCTTTCCTGTCTTTCCGACACTGACAATTCTAGAGTGTGCAGGCCGTTTGTTCTGTAGGATGAGAGTAAGCTGGGTCTATGAGCTGATTCCTTATGACCAGACTCATGCTGTATATTCCTACAGGAAGATCACTGTCATAGTGCCATGCCATAGTGTCATGTTATGGTGCCACTGCCTATCTTTAGGCAATCTAACCTTGATCATGTAGTTTAAAAAGAAACCATTTTGTCCTTTATCTGATTAGTATTTTGTGGGGAAATATTCTGTTATACACCAATGTTGTTGTTAAGTACCGTGTAGTCAGTTCCGACTCATAGTGATCCTGCACAGGGTTTCCGAGGCTGAAAATCTTTACGGGAGCAGAAAGCCTCATCTTTCTCCCATGGAACACCTGGTAGTTTTGAACTGCTGACCTTGAGGTTAGCAGCCCGATTCGTTACCACTACACTACCAGAGTTCTTTTTTCCTGATCTTAATCAGCCTTGGCAACCATTAAAGACTTCTGTTTGCATCAACAATGATAATTGCCAAATGGTGAGTAAATCTATTTCCATTATCCCCGGGATATTTCCAAAGCAGTTTGGCAGGAGAAAGAGGAGGCTTTCTGCTCCCATAAAGATTTACAGCCTCGGAAACCCTGTTCAGGGTTGCTATGAGTTGGAACCGACTCACAGCACATAACCACCACCAACATATGGACATATTTTGTTCAATGGGTTTCATTTCTATTATTAAGATACTAAAATTATCACCAAAGTGTTCCCTTATTTGGTCAGTAGGGTACCTTCAGTCTCTTATGTCCTTTTGAATTGTGCCCATTACTCATGAATCTCTTCCATACTTCTGGTCAAGAAGATAGTCTAGGCCATTTCCCACCATGCCCCAGTCCCAGAATCAGTATTATTTATTTACTTAATATTTTTCAATAAGTTCTCGTTCCTTTCATTGGCAGAAGATACTTAGAAACTAACATTTGGGTGTTCCATATGATCATAAATTGTGGGGATTCATTATTTCTAAGTCTTCTTGATGCACAAAGCTAGGAAATAAATGATCACACACACACATACACACACACACACACACACACACAAACATACACACATTACTATTCCTGTGTGCATGTCTGTGTATAAAAACTACTGAGTTCATATGGATACTTTCAATTCTAATCCAACATCTTGGGGTTCTTTCTGTTGCTGTTAACATGCCTTCGAGTTAGTTCTGACTCATAGTGATCCTATATTGAATCTCTGAGAAAATGGCTGGTGGGTTTAAACCACTAGCCTTGTGGTAAGCAGTCCAGTGCTTATCCTAAGGCACCACATCAGGGTTCTTTCTAGCCTTCTCCATCCATTTCCATGTTTGTAAATTTCCTTCTCATTATTCAACCTGGTTCCCATTATGCTAAACGAAATCCTTTCTTGTTCAATGTAATCAATCTTCCATCTACCTATCTGTTTCTGCCCCACAACCTTGTTGCTTTAACGTCTTAAACACCCCACACCCCACTGTAGAGCTCTCTATGCTAGCTCCCTACACACTCACTCCTCCATAGGTACTCTACTGCTGTTTGCCAGCTTTCTGCCTTTGACACCAACATGTCTGAATCTACTGTGTTAGGAGAAGAAAGGGAACATGGACTGGAAAGAGAAGGAAAGCTAGGAAGTGAAGGTCTGATCATATTTTCACATTTAAGTGACACTAATTATGCTGCAGTATATATTTGGACAAGTAATGAGTTGTTATTGTTTTAGTTTATTGCCGTTGAGTTGGTTCTGCCTTACAGTGACTCTGTATAGGGTTTCCGAGGACCAGCTGGTGGATTTGAACTGCTACATAACCTTGTAGTTCACACCAACATTGTGGTTCAGTGCTTATCCTATGGCACCACACCAGGTGAACAGGCTGTAGGAAAATAAATGTCTAAGAAGCTCCTGGAAAAAGTAGGTAAGCATGTGTAGAAAAGAAGTGGAAGTAGGGTGGGGTTAGAGGAATAGAAAAGAGATAGGGAAAATGTTAAAATTTCAGCCTCGTAAAATTGTTTTAGTCTTAGATTGTTAAGCAAAACCAGTACAGTCTGTTCTGCTGCCTGCCACACCTGTATCTGTGGTGTGGTTTAGCTTGTATGAAACTGGTAAATAGGAGAACGATACAGTATAATGTTGTACCTAAGTGATTTTTCTTAGGCAAGGTGAGCATTAGCCGAAATCTAACTGCAACCTTAGTCAGGAAAGGAAAAAGAGTCCCCACTTGTCTGGTAAACAGGTAGTCCCCACCTCTATTTTAATAAAATTTTAAAAGAGCACAACCAGGGCTCTCTGATTAGACACTCCCCAACTCTGCAGGGCAGTATCTCCATACAAATGAACCCTGGTGGCACAGTGGGTAAGTTCACAGCTATTAACCCAATTCAAACCCACCAGCTGCTTGGCAGGAGAAAGATATGGCAGTCTGCTTCCGTAAAGGTTGTGTTTTTGTTGTTAGGTGTTCTCTAGTCAGTTCTGACTCATAATGACCCTACCAGGTGCTTGAAAAACTTAAAAGATAATGGAATTTTTCCATGAAATTTTTGTTGTTGTTGTTGTCAGGTGCCATCGAGTCAGAACCGACTCATAGCGACCCCATGCACAGCAGAATGAAACAATGCCCTATCCTGGGCCAACCTCACTACCGCCGCCACACTTGCCACCATCAATGAAGCCCCCTCAAATGTCTTGTACTAGCCTCACAATCATTCCTTTGTTTGAGCCCACTGTAGGAGCCCTTATTTCAATCCAGCCTTAAGTCAAATCCAGTCAATCCTTCTGTAACCTGTGTACTCTGCCCTACAGGGTCACTATGAGTAGGAGTCAGTGGGTATTTCCAGGCAGTTTGCACTTCCCAGGGGCTCCAAGATCCACTTCCACCTGCACTGTCTTCAGACTTACAGCTAAGTTTTCTACTGTGTTAATTTGATGCATTTTCCATATGCTTCCAGGCAGCCTCCAACCCAGCTGAGCTGCTTCCCTGAATTGTCCAACTTCCTTCAAAGAAGATTTGCTCTCTCTTATTTGTGTTAGTGCTTTGGGTATAAAGTTTATTGGATTTTAAGTAATCAGCCTCTAACCCTATTTTCTCCATAACCCTGTAATTGTTATTGGACAATTATGCAAGACATAATATTTTTTAGGACTGCATTTTTCACATTATAGTAGAAAAGCCTAAATTGCTACTGACTTATCAACATACTTGGCTTTCAGAAAAAAAAAAAAAATTCTCACTGAGTTAAGTCCAACACAGAGTGACCCCGTAGAACAGAGAAGAACTGCCTCAAAGGGTTTCCGAGACTGAAATCTTTCGGGAAGCAGACTGCCCAATTTCCAGTGGAACTGCTGGTAGGTTCCAACTGCTGAAACCACTACATCACCTGGGCTCAATACTCATCATTTTTAAAACTACCTTCTCTGCCAAAGAAGTCAAATTACCTGTACCTTTCAGAATTTCAGGAACTGTGTTTTATGCCACTTGAGACAATTTGGTAATTTTCCAAAAGGACAGACTATCTAGGCCAAAGTAGTTTAGCCTGAGGCAAACCCATGGTCACCATCAAGTTGATTCTGACTCAGTATGACTCTGCTCTTTCATCCTTTGTATACAAACATATATTTACTCATCAAAGATCACATGGGATGCCTAAACTTTTACTTTAAAGGGTCAAATAATCCAGATTCCACAATAGTAAATGAAGATTCCAACTAAACAAAGTAGAAAGCAACACCTGTGGGCTGACTAGAGTGAACAAAATTGTGACCAGGATGGAGAGCACAAAACAAAAGCTCTGCTGTGTTAGGGAAGAAAAGAGATTGATTCAGTCTAGCCTGGAAATTTCAGCACAGCTTCCTCCAAAACACTTTATGGTAGCCAAAACACCCCCTAGATTTACTTCAATTTTTGCTTTTTGAAACCATTTTGTCTCAACCTTTCAAAAGACTGCTATCTTAAGGAAAATGGAGTGGCTTAATAAGCTGTTCTCAGTCTAAATGGGAAGTTATTAGACCATCCTGCTATATTGGCCCTTACACACTTCTGAAGAATTGCTGTGGTTCCATTTCCATTGTGAAAACTATTACAAAAGAAATTAGAGAAAAAGCAACCAGGGTTTACAATTGCTACAAAGACTGACACTTGATACTTGAATTTTTATTTAGGTGACTTGAATTTAAGTCTTAGCTTCACAAATTAATACAATATTTCTGGACAACTAGCCTTTTAAACCTTTGCGTGGAGGGCTCCCTTTCAATATTAGAGTCTTGGTGGCATAGAAGTTAATCACTTGGTTGCTAACTGAAATGCCAGTGGTTCAAACCTCCAGCAGTTCCTCGGGAGAAAGATGTGGCAGTCGGCTTCCATAAAGATTACAGCCTTAGAAACCCCATAGGGCAGTTATACTCTATCCTAGAGCAGTGAGCTTTGTTTTTGTATTTTTGTATTTTTTTTCACTTCCCTTAATATACAGGCCTCAGCTCAAGTATCATTTCCTCAGAGGCTCTCTTAAACACCTAAAACTAGGAAGACTTCCTGAGTCTCTTAACACATCATTTCATTTTCAACACTTATTCTTTGATATTTCTTGCATGTTTACATATTTTTTATCTGCCTCTCCTCACTAGAATGAAAACTCTATGTGAGTAAGGACTTTCTATCCAGTTTACCATTGCAAAAATGTTTATGAGCAGCGTGTGACATTTGGAAGGCATTTAAACACTTCATGAAAAAAATACAAAATTATCTAACTCTTAGGATTCCCTTTCTTGTAATAAAATAGCTTAATAAAATATAAGCTATGTTTTTTAGAATTTCATGTCTAATCTAGGATTTTAAACTTTTAAACAGTTAATTGTGCAATTATGGAGAACTCAACAAAAGAAAGAAAATACATAACAAATTTGGCCAACGTAGCAAGAACACAAACACACACACACAAAGCTCCTTGGGAAATTTTCCCAATAAAATTGCTTATTTCAGCTGCTTCCACAGTTCGACTTCACTTTCTTCTGTGAACTAATCTCATATGCTATGATAGGAAGCTAGGACAAGGGACCTATGCAGTGAAGACTGAATACCTGGAGCTAGCCAGATGAGATTTAATTATAATCCCAGCAACTGTTTTCTGTGAATTACTGTTGCCACACACTGGGTACCATGCTGTACACACTTCTTTCCAAATATACCTTCATCAATGTCAGGAGGCAATCCACCCACAAACACCTTGCGAGAGTATCGTTCCACTCTTTCTCCATTCTGGTGAGTGAAGCAGTGAGGTGAACCCAGGCCACTATGAAGCGGTTGATCCCCACGGCCATCATCCAAAAATCCATCTTCCATTGGAAACAGTGATGACTGACCTGGAACAAAAAGTAGGAAAAATAAGCTAATAGAATATGTTCCTGGACGTTGATTATCAGACATAAGAAACAAGAAGTACAGATTCAAGAAAATGACGGCTTTTATTTTTCTAACTAAATCACAAATAGATCACTTAGAAATGCTCTTGAATTCCCATCACCTTGAAGTCTCAATTGAGTCACAGAGAAAGTTCATGGTTAAATACAGGATTGCCCAAATATCTCAGTGGAGTCCAGAAACTTCAGCAAGATGCAGTGGAAGTACAGTAGGAGAGTGCACTCTTGAAAGTAATTGGCAGCAGACTGGATTGCCTTGGCAGGCCCTATCATCGGCAACCTAGATACACTGTCTTTTACATTTGGCTACAAGCCACTGTTGTGGTTGTTGTTAGATGCCATTGAGTCAGTACCGACTCATAGCGACCTTATGTACAGCAGAACGAAACACTGCTCAATCCTGGGCCAACCTCACTATGGTTGCCATGCTTGAGTCCACTGATGCTGCCATTTGGCCAATCTATCTCATTGGGGGTCTTCCTCTTTTTCTCTGACCCTCCACCTTACCAAACATGATTTCCTTCTCCAGCTACTGGTCCCTTCTGACAATATGTCCAAAGTATGATAGACGAAGTTTGGCCATCTTGGCCTCTAAGGAGCACTCTGACTGCACTTCTTCCAAAATGGATCTATTGGTTCTTTTGGCAGCCCATGGCACTTTCAGTATTCTCCTCTAACACTATAACTTAAAGTTATCAACTCTTCTACAGTCTTCCTTATTCACTGTCCAGCTTTCACATGCATATGTTGTTGTTGTTGTTGTTGTCAGGTGCCATCGAGTTGGAACCGACTCATAGCGACCCCATGCACAGCAGAATGAAACAATGTCTGATCCTGGGCCAACCTCACTACTGCTTCCACACTTGAGTCCATCAATGATGCCACCTGGCTGATCCATCTTGTTGGGGGTCTGCCTCTTTTTCTCTGACCCTCCACCTCACCCAGCATGACATCCTTCTTCAGCGACTGTTCCCTCCGGACAATATGTCCAAAGTATGAGAGACGAAGCTTAGCCATCCTGGCCTCCAAGGAGCACTCTGGCTGCACTTCTTCCAAAACAGATCTATTGGTTCTTTTGGCAGCCCATGGCACTTTCAGTATTCTCCTCCAACACCACAACTCAAAGGCATCAATTCTTCTACAATCTTCCTTATTCACTGTCCAGCTTTCGCATCCATATGAGGCTACTGAAAACACCATGGCCTGGGTCAGACGCACCTTAGTCCTCAAACTGACATCTCTGTTCTTCAATACTTTAAAAAGTTCCTGTGCAGCAGATTTGCCCAATGCAATACGTCATCTGATCTCTTGACTGCTGCTTCTGCGAGTGTTGATAGTTGATCCAAGAAGAATGAAGTCCTTGACAACTTCAATCTTTTCTCCATTGATAAGAATGTTGTTTATTGGTCCAGTGGTGAGGATTTTTGTTTTCTTGACATTGAGATGTAATCCATATCGAAGGCTGTGCTCTTTGATCTTCATAAGTAAATGTTTCAAGTCCTCTTCACTTTCAGTAAACACATGCATATGAGTTTACTGAAAACACCATGGCTTCGGTCAGACGCACCTTAGTCCTCAAACTGACATCTTTGCTCTTCAACACTTTAAAAAGGTCTTGTGCAGCAGATTTGCCTAATGCAATATGCCATTTGATTTCTTGATTGCTGCTTCCGTGAGTGTTAATAGTTGATCCAAAAAGAATGAAGTCCTTGACAACTTCAATCTTTTCGCCATTGATAAGAATGTTGTTTGTTGGTCCAGTGGTAAGGATTTTTGTTTTCTTTACACTGAGATGTAATCCATACCGAAGGCTATGCTCTTTGATCTTCATCAGTAAATGTTTTAAGTCCTCTTCAGTTTCAGCAAGCAAGGTTGTATCATCTGCATATCGCAGGTTGTTAATGAGTCTTTCTCCAATCCTGATACCATGTTTTTCTTCATAGAACCCAGCTTCTCGGATTATTTGCTTAGCATACAGGCTGAAAAAGTATGGTGAAAGAATACAACCTTGTCGCACACCTTTCTTAATTTTAAACCATTCAGTGGTCCCATGTTCTGTTCAAACAACTGCCTTTTGTCCAGGTACAGATTGCTCATGAGCACAATTAAGTGTTCCAGAATACTCATACTTCACAATGTTGTCCATAGCTTGTCATGATCCACACAATCAAAAGTGTTTGCATAGTCAATAAAGCACAGGTAAACATCTTTATGATAGTCTCTGCTTTCAGCCAAGATCCATCGGACATCAGCAATGATATCCCTCATTCCATAGCCTCTTCTGAATCCGGCTTGAACCTCTGGAAGTTCTCTGTCAGTGCATGCTTGCAGCTGTTTCTGTATTCCGTTTACTAAAACCTTACTCGCATGGGATATCAAAGAGATTGTCCAATGATTTCCGTATTCTGTTGGGTCACCTCTCTTTGGAATGGGCACAAATATGGATCTTTTCCAATCAGTCCGCCAGATAGTTGTCTTCCAAATTTCTTGGCAGACATCTGTTAAATGTCTTTAAAAGATGGAAGTCAACTTTTTAAAGTGAGCATGCATCAATTTACTCCAACTAATGGGATATAATCAAAGCCCATTTAGCACTATCTAACTTCATGGTGGGTTAACGTGCCAGACTGCAAAGCCGGTTGAACTGCAAGGTCGGCGGTTCAAGCTCACCAGCCACTCCTCGGAAACCCTATACAGGGTCGCTATGGGTCGGAATTGACTCAACGGCACTTAACTACAACAACAACTTCATTGTTTAGTCTTTCTGAATATAAGACTTTTAGACATGTTAAACATATATTTCTGTTAAGTTGAATAATTACCAGCTTTCTTAGCGCGCTATCTAACTGTAAACTCTAGTTATTAAATTTAGTGTTTGAAAATCATTATTATGTAAGAACATGTAAACAATAATGACCTTATATGCCAATGTGCATAATATTTATCCCATATTTACCTGACAGCAAAAATAAGAACTTTCAAATCATAAGCATAATACAACTACAAATAACTACAGACTCTCAAGCACTGTTTGTCACTTTTCAAGCTGCCAATTTACTTCAAGATACTATGAAGGAATCTGTTACTGGATTCTTCTAGAAATGTATCTCATGTGCTCTTCCTTTACTGAAACATTCCAATGTCCTTTTGTTGCTACATTTCTCTTTCTTTCAACTTTCATTACCAAAGACAAATAATATAATGTATTTAATATGATGATATCAAAACTCGGGCTACAGAATAAAAAAAAAAACCTATAATATTTGAAATTACTTCCTGAATGATCTTCAAAAATCACTTAAATTTTAAAGCTGAGCTATTTAGCTAACTTAATTTCTTATAAAAAGGCAAAAATTAGGTTTATCCACGAACCTCTGGGACAATATTCTTTGAAATTCTCTAAAATGTCTATGTATTTTTATCCCAATTGTTTGAAATTTATAAGATTAGTCATTTATTTAGCTCATCTGATTTTAAACCAAATGTATTATGTTTGCTTCATAAAAAATAAAAATTAGGTATTCAAGTATATAACTGAACCTCTAAGATATTTTGAGAAAATATAGTGTGACTATATTTTCCTTTTTAAAGATTAATATTTTTCTAAGAAATGCCTTTTGCAAAGGAAAAAAAGGGAATCAATCCTTAAAACAAATAAGTTTGTAATATAAAATAGATAAACTATTTTGACTCAAATTCAAATTCTATCATTCTAATAATTTTTCTAGAGACCATTAATTAACTCGTTCAAATCAGAATGTCTAAAGTGTAAACTGTAACACATAAAGTATGTATGAATCAAAGCTATGTTTCATCCCTTTTTCCTTCTCTCAGACAAGGCTTAGAAATTGGTCAAGCTTGTGTCTTTTCCAAATTAAATGGATACATACAAAAGTTAGAAATCATAATGTTACCTCTCCTTCGCCCATAAGTCCTTGCTGCATGTCAAATGAAAAAGAAAACAACGTTTTAAACATTGTCAAAAGACTTAACTGTGGTTTCATTCAATAGCCTTTTAAACTGGGGGTAAAAACAAAAACCACAAAGGCTATATTTCTCATTTCCTTGGTGTCTCACAACCAAGGGATCTAGAAGGACAGATGGTGATAAGTTAATAGAAGGCATTATTATTATTTTAATTCTTCATGGACACTTTGATATTATATTGAATCTTATTTGTTTTATGGGAAAGGTTTTACAGTAGTTGTCATCAAGGGCCAAAACTATCATGAAATTAAGGTAGTATATACATGACCTAAACCAACTATGACCATATCAATGTTTATATTCTCTCCAAATTCCCTGCTTCTAGCAATTTAGTAAATATTCCAATAACTAATTTGTCTTTTCACCATTAAAGGATAAACAGCAATTTTATAGTATTTCTTGATTAATCCTAATTAAAGAAAATCACTTTAGGCAAATTATAAACTTCCTTTGAGCCAGTGGTTTCTTGTCCCTAATCAAATCTCCCTCCATCCTACAAAGGTTTAAAAAAAAAAAGTTTGGCACTTTATGGTCAAGTAGGTTGCAGCCAGGAGTCCTGGTGTGGTGTTGTACAATAAGCCTGGACCAGTAACCACGAGGTTGGCAGTTCAAACTCACCAGCCACTCCTCGGAAACTCTATACAGGGTACCTGTGAGTTGGAGCCAACTCATCGGCACTTCACAACAACAACAACAGGTTGCAACCAAGGAAAGAAGAAATGGTCATTAGCAATCCAGGAGTATAACCTAAATACTCAGGGTTTTTCAGTATAAATCAGGCAAAGTTCAATAAACTGTCACCCATGAAACAAACTGGCACACATAAATCTATCTAAAGATCTCAATTCTATTCATCTAAAGACTTCTGACTGCCTGATCTTGGATTATGAATAAATAGGACATGGTCCTGACCTTAAGAAGTGCGAAACCTTAAATACAAGACAGTCACATAAGCAAATGATAATGTAGCAAGTCTATTGCTGAAATAGCTGTATTGGCTGAAACAGAAATAGAGGAGGAACAATTGGTTCTGATTAAAGAGTTAGAGAAAGAGGGTGTGGCATTTAAGATGGGCCTTGGGAAAATTGGAGGAAGGGCAATCTAGGTCTGATGACACTCCAGTGAAGGTGGCAAGATGTTCCGGAAAGGAGGCCAGAACAGAAATCTCTGGAACAACTTGGAATGTTTGGTAGGAATGAGGCTGAGACAGCATGGGATATGTTTTTTTTTAGTTAAAACGTTTTTATGGACGACTTAGGAGCTCTGGTAGAGTAGTGGTTACCAATCAGGCTGCTAACCTCAAGGTCCGCAGTTTGAAACTACCAGCTGTTTCATGGGAGAACGATGAGGTTTTTTCTGCTCCCGTGAAGATTTGCATCCTTGGAAACCCTATGCAGGGTCGCTATGAGTCGGAATCTACTCCACAGTACTTAACAACATAACAACAGTGCTTCTAAAAACCAAACTCACTGCCATCGAGTCAATTCTAACTCATAGTTATCCTGTTTAGGGTTTCCAAGGCTATAAATCTTTAAATAAGCAGAAATCCTTCTCTTTCTCTCACAAAGCAGCTGGTGGATTTTAACAGCAGACTTTGTGGTTAGCAGTCCAGAGCTTATACTACAGCACCACCAGAGCTCTAGGGTTAGCGCCTAGCTGTCTACCACTGAGTTGGTGCCGACTCACAGTGACCTATGTACAGTCCTGTGCCAAACTCACAATCATTGCTACACCTGACCCCACTGTTGCTGCCACTATGGCAATCCATCTCACTGGGGGTTTTCCTCTTTTTCTTTGAGTCTCCACTCTACCAAACATGATAGCCCTCTCCAGTGACTGGTCCTTCCTAACAATATGTCTGAAGCAGAAGAAATAAAGTCTGACCATCCTGGCTTCCAAAGAGCACTCTGGCTGTACTTCTTCCAACACACATCTGTTTGTTCTTTTGGCAGTTCATGATACTCTCTATATTCTTCTCCAACACTATAACTCAAATGCATCAGTTCTCCCTATGGTCTTCCTTAATTCACTGTCCAGCTTTTACATGCATATGAGGTGATTGAAAATACCATGGCTTGGGTCAGGTGCACCTTAGTCCTCAAACTGACATCTTTGCTCTTCAACACTTTAAAGAGGTCTTGTGCAGCAAGATACACTGGATTTCACCAAAGTACTTGAGAAAATGGATTGAAAAATAATGCCTACCTTGGTGATTAGGGTTTTTACTTTAATAGGTCTTATATTTGGGGTGAAAAAGGTATTTTTTTTACTTAGTCAATCTGGTAGATGTTAGAAAGACAAATGATATCACAAAAACTATTGCTTATTCTATTAATGAAATTGCTTCAAACACAAAGGAGTTTGGGGAAAACAAATTAATGACATGAAAGTTTTAGTTCCATCAATCTAAATCTACTTGAATTTCTAAGAAAACTGGTATATGAAAAAAGTTAAGTTTTTAAAGGATAAAAAATAAACACAAAAACTCTCATAGCTTCCATTATTCCAAAGATAAAGTTTTAGAACCAAGAAGGACTGTAGGTCAAAAACTAAAAACAAGTTTCTTTAAAATCATCAAAAATGTACACTTTTCAAGCTGGATTTTCTACTACAAAATTAAACTGGCTAGAATAAAAACATTAATGGCTATATTCTGAGAAAAAATTTAGGAAATTATCTAAATATTTTCCCATGTTGTTGTTGTTAGGTGCTGTTGAGTGTGTTCTGACTCATAATGACTTTGTATAGGGTTTCTAAGGACCTGCTAGTGAGTTTGAACTGCTGATGTTACAGTTTAATAAATAAGTTACAATTATACAATGCTTACAATTATAAAAAGATGCACAATCAAATGGGAAAAACATGTAAATTAACACCAAAAACATGACATCCTGGAGAATGAATAGGAAAACAGTAATTTTTTCTACTACCACTGGTTATAACTAATGCTTTTATTCCATACATCTTGAATGCAAAGTTTGACATATGACATATACAGATAAATGGAGTCCTGGTACAGCTCTGTAGGATAAGCATTCAACCCCAAGGTCGATTTGAACTGTAAGGTTGGCGGTTGAAAACCACCAGTCTCTCCTTGGAAACCCTGTATCGTATTGCTGTGAGTTGGAACTGACTAGACAGCACTGAACAACAACACCACACAAATCATACATGTGCAATTGAGTGAATTTTTCAGGGTGAACACACCTATGCAACCAGAAACCAGCCAGATTTAAGAATATTAACCGAATATTAAATAGTGCCACTTCATTCCATATAAGAGACATACTTTTAGCTCACTTGTTTCAAATTATTATACTTGACCCAAATATATCATGATGAAATACTTATGACATAGACCCTTTCCTGAGGAAAATGTCAGATTTCCAATCCTCTATCAAGTGTTGCTTTTTATTTGATGTTTGAGGATGTTGAAGACGTATAAGGAGTGGCAAGTAAAAACCATTGCTTTAATTATGTTTTAGAAATCTGGTTAACTCAGTTGAAATACTTTGCTTCATTTGGTTTTTAATTACCAAAGGATAGACTATGAAAAACATTTTTAAGTACATGCTATGTGGGTTAATTCACTGGACTGCAAAGTTGGCTTGAACTGCAAGGTCGGTGGTTCAAGCTCACCAGTTACTCCTTGGAATCCCTACACAGGGTAACTATGCATCAGAACCGACTCAACAGCACTTAACAACAATAATTATCACAGAATCAAATTCTTCAGTAACTTAAAGTCCAGGACTAACATGATTCATGAAAAATTATAAATGAGCTTGAACATTATGGCCATAAACTTCTGGGTCCATGTTGTCATTAGCTCTACTGATAAATAGTTCATTTCCAAGATATCTTGACAGCCCTGCTTATGAATGCCTCCCTTGTTACAAATCCAATTACTGCTGTTGTTAAGCACCTTTGAGTTCGTTCCAACTCATAGCGGCACTGTATAGGATTTCCAAGGAGTGGCTGGTGAATTTGAACCACTGACCTAACAATTCAAATCAGCCTTGCAGTCCAGCATCATCTCCAGTGCCACATCAGGACTCTAATTCAATATTGGTCATCAAACTCCCACTAGCAAAATTTCCACTTGTCTGGGATGCTACATTTTCAAAGAAGGTAGTGAAAGGATTGGTAGTACTTTATTACAAATAAAAATGAAAATATTGTTTATCTCTTTTAAAAGTCTTTTTCATACTCATTGCAATATTTGCAAGAGTCAAAAAGAAACAAGTATCCATTATAATGATACAATCATGAGATGAAATACCTTGTACATAGTCATTTAAAAGACGTGGCTATTCATGTGCTCACATAGATTAAATCTCTTTAAAATGGCATGAGGTCCCTAGGTGTGTAATACATGATACCTGTTGCATACATTTAATAAATAAATAAAATATAAACAGACATGGAGAAATACATATACTTTTATTTAAAAAAACTAAAAACAACTATATGACCCTCTTTGGGGACAGGGGCTAGGATGGGAAAAGAAGAAGGCTTTCACTTCTTGTTTTATTCCTTTTTGCATGGTTAGACTGTATTATTATTATATCCATTATATTGCTGGGCTGTTGTTACTGTTAAATGTCATGGAATAGGTTCCTACTCAAGGCAACCTGTATGGAATTTCCAAAGCTGTAAGTCTTTGCAGGAGTAGAAAGTTTCATCTCCTGTGGAGCAGTTGATGGGTTTGTAGTTCACAGTTCAGTGCTTATTCTACAGAGCAACCACACTCCCATATTATTGTGTTAAAGGACCCTTTTTGATATTAAAAGCAAACAAATGATATATTAAAGAAACGCATCCTTTGCAGTGACAGCGCCTAATCAATTTAGTAAAGAATGGGCCTTTAGACCAACAGGAGTAAAATATTGCTAAGTTTTAGTAGGTAATGCAAAAATTGATCATATTCAGACATTATGGCTTGCCTTAGGCTTTCAATCTACCTGTATTTCTTATTGCTCCCATGCTGAGAAGGCAGGTGGCAATTCTATTTGTGGGGAGGGGGTGCTTAACTGGCAAGAACACACACTCACTCTTTCTCTCTCTCACACATAAATACATATGGAGAGACAGAAACCGAATTTGTAAAGCAATTAAATGAATGAATATAAATCAAACGCTGGAAACTAACCCAAAAAGCACACACATGTATTATAAAGATCACGACATAAAATTCAATGAAGATGCAAAGGACCATTTTAAACAACTTTTTATATCAGCACCTAATTTAAAGTGCTTACTGTCACATAATTACTTTAGATATATGCTTAATAGTTAGAATTCCCTATGTCACACTGGCTTGTGCTTCTATTAACTTGTTGGTATAATAATCTTCAAAGAGCACTGATAAAATATGATAAACATTTGAGACTATTATTTGTAAGGTATGACCTTAGAGAATGGCAGAGATTGAAACTTTAATTACGATACTACATCTGGAATCCTCAATTTCTCTAATTATAAAAATAGGACTGATGAGATAATTCAAGCCCACCAGCCACTCCTACACAGGTTTGCTGAGCTGAAACTGACTTGACAGCACTTAACAACAACAATAGACCATATGTATATGTGATAGTCAGATGCTCAATAAATAATTACTTCCTCCCTTCCTCAAAAGTAAGCTCACATGTATATACTTTTAGGTTGGTCTTCAACAAGTAGACTCTACTTTTCATTTGTATAGCATACATGATGTTTTCAGATAATCCTTTTTAAGGATCTTTCTGTACCATTCAGTAGCAACTAGGATCATATTTTATACATTTACAGTACATGACTACTATCCACATTTCTCTTGGTTAAAATTATATTCTCCTTTTGATAGATTTCTGCCTGCCTTGAGCAAGCACTTTCCCTGCTTTCATTCCAAAGAACTATAATTAGGAGATGTTCTATGCTAACCTTTATATGCTAACCTTTAAAAGATCTCTTACTAATCTCCTCTGGGACAAACGAATATTGAGTTGATGCTTCTAAGGCATAGACATTCCCAGAAAATACATGACTCTGTTAAAACTTAATATACTTTTCCTTTCGATAACTTCCTGGACACATGGCTCATTTTTGCTAAGGGGTTGAAGCAGTGGAATGACAGGTTAAAAACAAAGTACAATGAATAAGCACTTTTATACAGAGGTGGTTGTTGTAGTTGTTAAGTGCCATTGAGTCAGTTCCAATTCAAAATGACCTTGTTTCTGAGAAGGGGCAGATGGATTTGAACCAGTGACCTTGTGCTAGCAGTCCAGTGCTTATATAATGCCAGTGGTTATATATACCAAAACATATATATATATTTTTTCTTAGACAAAGAAATTACATTCAATACATGCTTGTTAAATAAATGCATGTTCAAAACTTAACTAATTTTTCACTAAACAGTTCATTACAACAGACTTTCAACATGGGCACCCTCAAAACCTGAAGTAAAGTAAGAACAAAGCTACTAGGATTCAACAAACAAGTGAAATTATTCTATCTATAGAAGTGGTACACCCTAGAAAATGCTTCATAAATGTGACTGAAAAAAATGGGTAATGTCCACACGGCAATGTCCACACCAAAGTCCAGGTAGCAAACTAATTGTCCCAATACTCCTCTACCCCACCTGGCTTTATTTATGATTCTATGGCTATAAAGCAACCTTCTGCTATAATCTAGACTTTGCTATGGAGACAGTACCTATTAGCCAGATCCTGCATCTGGTCTGCCTAAAAGCTTTTTTTTTTTTTCATTATAAATGAATAAACCAGCATCTGGTTCCAGTTGGTTGTTTATTAAGAACTAATAAATGATCAATTCTGACAAAAACAAGTTTGGGGACCCTGGTAGGCTAAATACCAGAGCTGAGACTATGCAGTCACAATCCCAATACTACAGCATCTTGGTGAAGAAAGACCAAGTTTCTACTCTCTGACACCTCTTTTTGCTTCCTCTTTTGTCTCATGTTACTCACTTAAGACAGTGTTAAACCTTAGTCACTATACCGATTCATGGCTACTATAGAATGGCACAGATTATGTGTCATAGTAGAACTGTACTCTATAGAGTTCTCAATGGCTGAGTTTTTGAAAGTAGATCACTAAGTTTTTTTTCTGAGGTGACTGGAAGAACATGAACTTTTAATTTTTCAGTGAGTAGCTGTGCACATTAACCATTTACACTACCCAGGGACTCCACTTTATAATAAATACAACGTCCACATATACAGCAGTAAAAACCTAGTTTATAAACTTGTAAAATTTCAAAATATAAGTATTTGGTGGGAAAACGTTATGTTTTTGCCATTAAAAAACTATTTATTCATAAAAGAGGGGAGATTATTATCAGGGAAAAAGGAATAATAGACAGCTCTGTTTTTAATAAGTCAATTTGGCTTAAAAAATAAAACACTGGTTTATGTTTACTTTTCTCACCTCAAACAAACCTCATAAGTCAAATCACGTTCTCTCTCATTTTTCCTGGCTCAATGATATTATAGTACACAGCTTCAAATACTACCCAAAAGGATATCCTGCCCCATAAAATATTTTTATTTCCCATAAGGTCAGCAGTTGGAAACTACCAGCTGTTCCATGGGAGAAAGATGAGGCTTTCTGCTCCCGTAAAAGAGTTACAGCCTCGGAAACCCTGTGTAGGGTCACTATGAGTCGGCACCAACTCCATGGCACATAACCACCACCAGCATTCACTATATAAGCACTGGACTGGTAACCCACTAGCTTGGCAGTTCAAACCCACCAGCCACTTCTTGGAAACCCTATTGTTGTTGTTAAATGCCACTGAGTTGGTTCTGACTCAGCATCCTTGTATGTGGTTTTTAAGGAGCGGTTGATGAGTATGAACCGCTGAACTTGTGGTGCAAACTAACCTTGTGGTCAGTGCTTTTTATCCAACAGTGCCTGACCAGGACTCCCAATACAAGGTCGCTATGAGTCGGAACTGAAGTGACAGACTTAACAACAACAATGAATTCACTATATACTATAGATAAGCAGCAGAAGCTTTTTCAGTTATTACTCTTTGTTTCTGGAATGATGAGAATATAACTAGTCAAGAACTCAGAGGTGGTAAAACTTAAAATGAGTTTTGTTAAATAAAAGCATTAGCACTGTTAACACAGAAATTTGAAATACACATTCAGTAGTAAATAAATAGAAAAGACATGAACAAAATCTCTGTAATCTACCCATTTTAGACACTTTATTCTCTAGGTCTTTCTCTTAATAGATGATCCCTTTCCCTGTAAAATGAAGCTTGCTTCAGCATTTACACATACAAAGAGAACTCAACAGCACATTGGTAATATTTAGAATAGGTAAGGAGAATTTACTGAAGGTAATATAAAGGCCATTACATTTTTCTTGTTCTCCTAACACAGCAAACAAATAGTGAACAACTTTGTCCTTTGCAATGTCCAGTACTGTGGTCTTAGGCTGCTTTTTTTTTTTTGGTTTTAGATCTGATTACCTTCCCTTTCTCCCAGAACATTTTCCTGACTCCATGGACATTTCTTAGATTTACATTTTAAAGGCCATATTATCAAAGCTAATGTTAAATGAAATGATTCTCTATGTATCATATGGACACCTCATTTATTCTCATTGTCAACAATTTCAGGACAGGAAATCAGTTGGTTGTCAATTTTTTTTTAAAAAGGATCTGCCACAATTTAGAGGGAAAAGAATTATTCTTAAAGTAGCTGATAGATTAAAAGCAACTGGTAATTATCACTACAGAATTAACATCACTTCTCAATATGTTGAACCACAAAGACTATATGTGTATTTTCTCACCTATTACTAACTTTTTTCAGTTTTCTGAACTTCACTAGGGTAAATCAATTATCACTTACCATTAATAAGCAGAGAGCTATCGGATCCTGGATATGAATAGTTTAGACGACCTGAAGGTAAAAGAAGGCCGTTACTAAATTTATTTTCTTTAGAGATGGTTTAAACGTATTCAATAACAGAATTGAATTGATTGTTTCTAATACACGAGGTATTTAAAAACTAGTATGTAGTATGGGATAAAATTTTGCTGAGCTAAATAAAGAACACAATGAGTCGGTAGACATGCCAATCAGCATGCTCACAACTATTCAAAGGGAGAGAATTCGTATGAAAATAGAATATTTCTTATATTATTGTTGTTCTGTGCCGTCGAGTCAGTTCCGACTCATAGTGACCTTGAATAGGGTTTCCGAGGTGAGCTTGCAAGCTTGAATTGCCAACCTTTGCGGTTCAAATCAACCTTGAGGTTGAGTGCTTAATCCTACTGTGCCACACCAGGATTTAGGTCAGTCTGATTTCCAGATTCCTGTCCAAAGTAGTTTTCCTTGTATCATCATTATATTCTAATTGTTATCTAAAATCTTTACATTTTTTGCTTCATAATGTGAGTTTTGAGCTACTTTTAAGAAGTAATATTACAGTAATAATACCAGCTGCATTATGTTTCAGTAGGATTCAGACATGTGCCTAACATGTACGATTTAAATTCATGCTTAGGAGAAAATAAGCACAAAAGATTTTTTAAAAAGGCATTTCATTGTACTTAAACATGAAAGCAAATTTCAAAGCACTTAGCATGGTGCCCAGAGCAATAGGTACTCAATAAACACTGGGTTCATTTCCTTCAAAATCTGAAGTGGTTCAAATTTTAAATGGTATTCATGGAGTCCTGGTGTGGTGCTGTGGGTTAATGCACTGGACTACAAGGTCAATGTGAACCACAAGGTTGGCAGTTCAAACTCACCAGCTGTACCTTGGAAACCCTATACAGGGTCATGAGTTGGAACCGACATGATGGCACTTAACAACTACATGATGTCCATCAGAAAGAATTTTAAAAGTACTAACATTTTTGAAGGACGAGCCATCTTCCAAATTGGTAGCCACAAGTAAGGGGGGAAATGACTGAGATTTCTCCACTTTTAATTAATACACAAAATTACCTTTTTGTTTTGGAAGAATTTCTACCTGCACGTTGAAGTAACTAGATCACAAATCTTACTGAATATACATACCATGTGCCTAGTTGTCTACTATGTATAAAATTCAGTATGGTGATATTTTTAAGTCCTCATATCCCCATACCCTTCTGTACATGATATCTTCATAACAGATGAAAGCTCTCAATAAACCTTACTCATCTAGACAATGGGAAAGGGAACTTGATAATTATCTACTGCAGTCCAGCAGTGTTTGAGCCAGGTACAGTGTGAGGAGTCCTGGTGTAGCACTGAAGGATAAGTACAAGACTGCAAGGTCAGCAGTTTAAACCCATCAGCCACTCTTTAAAAACCCTAAACAAGGTCGTTCTAAGTCAGAACTGACAGGACAGCACTTAACAACAACAGCAAGGGTAATGACTGGAGACAGTCATGGTTAACTGGTAGAAATCTTGCCTTCCATGAAGGAGACCCAAGTTCAATTCCCTGCCAATACCCTTCAACCAAGCAGAGTCACCAACTATCTGTCAATGTTGCTATGATGCTGAACAGGTTTCAGTGGAAGTCAGACTAGGAAAAAAGGCTTGGAGGTATACTTCTGACAAATCTGTTGTGCATGTGCCCCTCATAAGCCTAGGGTCATCAATTCTAACAACAATGTATGGATTTAAAACTGGTTTCAAACAGCAAACATTAGGAAACTACAGTCTAAGCTCCAAGCCCAAAGAACCATAACAGAGGTTATGAAAAAGTATAAACAAAGGTTCTTCCATGCCTCAAGACAGTAAGCCTTCTAAGAAGCCAAGAAGACTCTACCTAGTTCCACTGAATACTGTGGGAATCAGAGATAATATGCAGTCCTAGCAATTCAGCATCCACATATTACAACTCTTCAGAGAAAATGATAGGCCTCATCTGTCCTTCAATGCCTCAAAAGCCTGCGTCTTTGAAACAGTTGCCTCAGAAATGAACTCATGCCTGAAAACCAAAACTATTTTCTATTACCAGCAGCTTTAATTCATTCAAATGTGGAATCTAACATGAAACAAAGTCAGAACCTACAGTTTTCCTACAGTTTAAACCAAATATAAAGTTTGTTTATTTTTATTAGGTTGTTCACTGTTCCACTTAAAATTTCAGCCTGCTACTATGTAAGAGTGGGATGGGGCTTAAGATGGGGGGGAAAAAGGTAAACATTAATTCTGATATTTAAATTTCTTCTAAAAAATGGTTTACATTCGTTAATACTAATTTATGCCTGCAAGCATCCAAATCCAGTGAATTAGATCAGAAATGCTGTAAGTACAAACCTGGATCTTATGAAATTAAAAAAAAAAATAAAAATAGACTTGAGACGTTAGCAGAACATGAACTTAACTGTCAAAAACTTGGGATATGGGAAAGTTTAGCTTCTGAAACATTTAACTCAAAGTAGCAGTTGATTGTTTCTAATGGAACAAGTGTTCCTTTCATCTTCTTTTGATGCTTTCTGCATCATTCAATAATTTGCCCAGAGAATCCTTCAATAACGAAAGTCGAGGCTTGAATTTTTTTTGTTCCCCCAGCTTGAGAAATGCCGAGTGTGTTTCTTCCTTTTTGGTTTGCTAACTGCAGATTTTTGCACATTTTGTTGTAATATTTTTGACTGTGTCTTTTCAAGCTGCCCTTCAAAATTTTCTGTTCATCTCTTGTACCTCTTCATTTCTTCCATTTACTTTTCCATCTCTACGATGGAGAGCAAGTTTCAGTGTCGCTTCTGACATCCACTTTGATATTTTCCTTCTTTCTTGTCTTCTTAATGACTTTTTGCTTTCTTCCTGTATGATGCTCTTGATGTCATCCCACAACTCTTCTGGTCTTCGGTCTTTAGTGTTAAATGTATCAAATCTGTTCTTCAGATGATCTCTAAATCCAGGTGGGATATATTCAAGGTCATATTTTGGCTCTTGTGGATTTGTTTTCATTTTCTTCACCTTCAGTTTGAACTTGCATATGAGCAATTGATGCTGTGTTCCACAGTCTGCCCCTGGACTTGTTTTGACTAATGATATACAGCTGTTCCATCATCCCTTTCTTCAGATGTAGTCAATTTGATTTTTGTGTATTCAATCTGGTAAGGTCCATGTGTATAATCATCTCTTATACTGTCTAAAGAAGGTATTTGAAATGAACAAATCATTGATTTTGCAGAATGCTATCATGCAATCTCCAGCATCATTTCTATTACCAAGGCCATATTTTCCAACTACTGATCCTTCCTCTTTGTTTCCAACCTTTGCACTCCAATAACCAGTAAAGATCAATACATCTTGATTGCATGTTTGATCAATTTCAGACTGAAAAATTTGGTAGAGTTCTTCTATTTCATCCTCACTGGCTTTAGTCGTTGGTGCATAAATTTGAATAATAGTGGTATTAACTGGTCTTCATGTATGCACATAGATATTATCCTATCACAGCAGTATTGTACCTCATAACTGATCTGGATATGTTCTTTTTGACAATGAATACAACACAATTCCTCTTCAATATGTCATTCCTGCCATAGTAAACCATGTGGTTGTCAGATTCAAAATGGCCAATACCAGTCCATTTTAGCTCACTAAAGCCTATGATATCAATGTTTATGCGTTCCATTTCATTTTTGAACAATGTACAACTTTCCTAGTATCAGACTTCATACATTCCATGTTCCGATTATTAATGGATGTTTACAGCTGTTTCTCTTCTTTTTGAGTTGTGCCCCATCAGCAAATGAAGGTCCCATGGGCTTTTCTCCCACCGGCTTTACTCCATTCGCGTCATAACATTCAACTCTATTTGAGGAGGCAGCTCTTCCCCAGACGCATTTTGAGTGCCTTCCAACCTGAGGGGATCATTTTATATCTGACAGTATTTTCCTGCCATTCATAAGGTTTTCAGTGACTAAATATTCGGAAGTAGTTCGCCACTCCTTCTTCCTACTCTGTCTTCATCTGGAAAGCTCATCTGAAACCTGTCTACCAATGATGGGTGACCCTGCTGGTATTTAAAATACCTGCGGCATAGCTTCCAGAATCACAGCAACTCACAAGCCACCACAGTACGACAAAATGACAGATGAGTGGTGGCAAATTATTGAATGACGCAGAAAGCATCAAAAGAAGATTGAAGAAATACACAGAGTTACTGTACCAAAAGGAAATGGATGATGTTCAACTGTTTCAAGAGGTAGCATGTGATCAAGAGCCAGTGATACTGAAGGAAGAAGTCCAAGGTGCACTGAAAGAATTGGCAAAGAACAAGGCTCCAGGAATTGATAGAATAAAAACTGAAATCTTTCAAGAAAGTGAGGCGGTACTGGAGGCACTCACTCATCTATGCCAAGGAATCTGGAAAACAACTATCTGGCCAACTGACTGGAGAAGAGATCCATATTTGTGCCCATTCCAAAGAGAGGTGACCCAACGGAATGCAGAAATCATCAGACAATATTTTTGATATTCCATGCAAATAAAGTTTTACTAAAGGTAATACAGAAACGGCTGTAAGCATACACTGAGAGAACTTCCAGAGGTTCAAACTGGATTTGGAAAAGGACTTGGAACAAGTGATGTCATTGCTGATGTCTGATGGATCTTGGCTGAAAGCAGAGAATATCAGAAAGATGTTTATCTGTGCTTTATTGACTAAGGAAAGCTTTAAATTGTGTGGATCGTGACAAGCTATGGACAACACTGCGGAGTATGAATATTCTAGAACACTTAACTGTGCTCATGAGGAATCTGTATATGGACCAAGAGGCAGTTGTTTGAACAGAACATGGGAACACTGAATGGTTTAAAATTAAGAAAGGTGTGTGACAGGGTTGTATTCTGTTACCATATTTATTCAACCTGTATGCTGAGCAAATAATCTGAGAAGCTGGGTTCTATGAAGAAAAATGTGGCACCAGGATTGCAGGAAGACTCATTAACAACCTGCAATATGCAGATGATACAAGCTTGCTTGCTGAAAATGAAGAGGACTTAGATCAAAAAGCACAGCCTTTGGTATTGATTGAATCTCAATGTAAAGAAAACAAAAATCCTCACCACTGGACTAATAAACAATATTCTTATCAAAGGAGAAAAGATTGAAGTTGTCAAGGATATCATTCTTCTTGGATCAACTATCAACACTCATGGAAGCAGCAGTCAAGAAATCAAATGACATATTGCATTAGGCAAATCTGCTGCACAAAACCTTAAAGTGTTACAGAACAAAGATGTCAGCTTGAGGACTAAGGTGCACCTGACCCGAGCCATGGTATTTTTAATAATCTCATATGCATGCGAAAGTTGGACAGTGAATAAGGAAGACTGTAGAAGAACTGATGCTTTTGAGCTATGGTGTTGGAGGAGAATGTTTTGAAAGTGTCATGGGCTGCCAAAAGAACCAACAGATCTATGTTGGAGGAAGTGCAGCCAGGGTGCTCCTTGGAGGCCAGGATGGCCAAATTTCTTCTCTCATACTTCGGACATATTGTCAGGAGGGACTAGTCTCTGGAGAAGGATATCATATTTGGTAGGTTGGAGGGTCAAAGAAAAAGAGGAAGACCTCCAGTAAGATGGACTGAAAAAGTAGCAGCATCAATGGGCTCAACTGTGGCAACGATTGTGAGGTTGGCCCAGGACTGGGAACTGTTTCGTTCTGTTGTGCACAGGGCTGCTATGAGTTGGTACCGACTCAATGGCACCTAATAACAACAATAATGGAACAAGTGTATGTTTCTTACATTAGTAGAACCCTTAGTAAATGAACTATTAGAACTATGACACAAAACACTTTTATTTAGCTTTTTCAAGTATGACATATGTCAATACCGGAGCAGAAATATTCAATTATGTTAAGAATTAGAAGGAAGGGTTATCATTTCCTAGAAGATACTGTATTTTCAAATGCGATTTAATGGCTTAAGACCACTACGTTTTATATGAACCAAAATGTCTCTTATTTGATGTCCAGAAGGATAGTTAAAGATGAGAATCCAAAAGACAAATAATCAAACTAGCTAGCCCAGTTTAATAAATGAGTTTACAGCTTATCAGACTGACAAATTTGGAATGTGCACCGTAAGCCTGAGTTCCTTACAACAGTAGCTCTTGTTACAAAGAGCAAAATCCCCACAGGATATCTATCATAGATAACACATATCACTCTCTTTTTTGGAAATCTTCTGAAAGCTGCTATTATAAGTGCCATGGGAAAAATCTTTCACACTCTTCCTATACTCCTCTCATTTTTATTCTCGTATTCCCTTTCCTCTATGGAAGCTAATTTACATGGACCTTTTTGCATTTTCTATTCCATGGTTAGCTTCCTTCTGAGACAGTGGCCTCATTTCATGTCCCCATGAAAAGAATTTTTCAAATCTTTTTTTTCCCCCCAAGTTTACCTTCTTCTAATACATCTTGCCCCAAAAGGAAACCTTTTTTCTTTTTTAAATTAACTCACCAAATTTTATTTCTAGCAATATGTAGCAACAGCTAACCATCTTATATGTAATTTCAGCAATGGGCTAAATTTAAATATCTCTTTTATATAATGGTTCCATCTAAGAGCTAGAGCTTTGTTACTAAGCACTTAGAGTTTCCAGTTTAGGTACCAGGTATGCAGTCAATGAATTCATTTCACTGTTAACAGTAATTTAAAAGAAGAAAATTAGTAAAATAAGAATAACTGAAATAATTGAATGTGAATATAACCCAATGCTATGCTTTTTGTTTGCTTGTCTTTTCGTTTTTTTGTAAGTCACCTCTCTTTACATAGAGCTCAGGTTTTGGCACATCTAGAATTGAATTCCTTAAGAGGAAAGGAAGGTAGTAGAATTTCAGGAAAGTGAACTTATTTTGTGGGTAAAATTCAATCTTTGAGGCTTTTGGTATTGATTATGTTATAAATATAAAGAAATACTGCATGATCAACAGCCTTAATCTTAAGGGACGCTAGGACAATAAAAGTAGTAATCTCTGGAAGCCAGCTGTGGCATTTGGAGCCAGAAGCCTGGCATGCATCATGCAGAAGGCACACACTATATTTGGTGACATGACTCAACTAGCCAAATATAGGCAACTGATATAGACAGTGTGACCCTGGTAATTTGTAGATTGCCAAATTCTACAGCCTGGAAAAGATTCATTCTTCACTAGGCAATCCTATGCTAGGCATTTATGGTTTGGAGAAAACTAATATTTTCTATCAAAACTGACTTAGAATTTGAGGAGGGACAGGAGGTACTCAAAAGTATGAACTATTACATTAGTCTAAGACACTAACTAAAGCCACCTAGTCAAAGAGATGAAAGAAGGAAATATTCCAATGTACTACCAGAATATGTATGATTATTTAAAAAATTAAAGTTCTTTCTAAAAAGTAACTTCAATTTTATTGCCACCATTTCAAACACACAAACATTGAAAAATATAAAATGTTCTACAGTGCTATTACATCTCATACCATTACCTTCTCTTTTCTCAGAGTCATGCCATTTCTGATGACATGGTGTAGGTCAAGACATAATAATAGGGACTAACTCTGCAGGGTCGTCTCAGACATAGTCATGTCGTCCTATAAAGTGATGGCTGTCAAGTGAAGGTGACTCATGGCGACCCTGTAAAGGGTTTCTGAGGCTACAATCTTTACAGGAGCAGAAAGCCTCATTTTTCTCCAGAGTGGCTTATGAATTGGAATTGCTGACCTTGCAGTTAGCAGCCCAATGCAAAATCCACTCTGCTACCAGGGTTCCTTTATAAAGTAGCAAGTGACATTAAATTCTAAGTTATATTTTATTTGATTGAATCAAATTATAAAAACTTATACACTAAAAGAAAAAGTATGTGTGGTGGAGGGAATTATTTGATGAACATCATTAGACATTCTAATAGGGAAAAGATAAGTATGTGCTTAAGCACATTTCTAAAACAGATAAATTATTTTATACATACACACAAGTAAGGAGAGCCCTACTAGCATAGTGGGTTATCAGTTGGGCTGCAGTTTGAATCTACTAACCACTCTCTGGGAGAAAGAGGAGGCTTTCTGCTCCCGTAAAGATTTACAGCCTCAAAAACCCTATACAGAGTCACTGTGAGTTGGAACTGACTCCACTGCACACCACCACCACCATACACACAAGCATGACATTCACACATACACATTTGCTGTTGTTCTTTAACTAGAAGTGCCTCTCCTATGTCTGCTCTATTATTTAGCTCATTTCAAAGTTAAGTCAAAGCTACACCTCCATAGTAATTTTTTAAAAAGGAAGTTCCAACTGCCTCTCCATCTGAGGTTTTTTAGTAACTATGATGGCACTGATGTGGCGCTGTGGGCTAATGTGTCAGAATGCAAACTCGTTTGAATTGCAAAGTCAGTGGTTCAAGCTCACCAGCTGCTCCCTGGAAACCCTATACAGGGTTGCTATGGGTCAGAATCGACTTGACGGCACTTCACAACAACAACAACAAATGCTGGCACTTGCAGCATGATGGCATTATGAGCACTTGGACAATGCAGAACTGTGTGTGTCATCCATTCCAACTCGCGGTGACCCTGTACAGGGTTTCCAAGAGTAGCTGACCAAGTAGTTACTAGTTCAGTGCTTATCCTACAGCACCACACCAGGGCTCAAATACCAACATTAGCCAACTGCCTATGTTGTTGTTGTTGTTATGTGCTGTCGAGTCGGTTCCGACCCATAGCGACCCTGTACAGGGTTTCCGAGGGTGTAAATCTTTACGGGAGTAGAATGCCTCATCTTTCTCCCGCGGAACTGCCTATAGTTGTTGTTAAGTGCCGTCAAGTCGGTTCCAACCCATAGTGACCCTGTACAGGGTTTCCGAGGCTTTAAATCTTTACAGGAGCAGAAAGCCTCATTTTTCTCCCACGGAGCTGCTGGTAGTTTCGAACTGCTGACCTTAAGGTTTGCAGCCTGATTCGCAACACTAACTAATAATAATATGTTCAATATGTTCTATCACTCAATTGTATAAAGTGGTGGTGTTAGCTTATCATCGAGTTGGTTCTGACGTATAGTGACCCTGTATACGCTTTCAGAGGTTGTAAATCTTTAGGGATGCAGAAAGTTTTGTCTTTCTCCTACAGAGTGGCTGGGGGATTCGAACTGCTGACCTTGTGGCTAGCAGCTCAACTAAAAGGCATTTATTCTGTTGATCTAAGAATTATCAAAATCTACTCTCTGACCAGTGATTTGACCATAACAAAACAAACAAAAAGTCAAATACACTGCCTTCAAGTCTCGATTCTGACTCAGCAACCCTATTAGCACAGAGTAGAACTGCCTTGTTAAGGTTCCAAGATTGAAATCTCTATGGAAGCAGACAGTCTCATCTTTCTCCTGTGAAGTACCTGGTGGTTCAAACCACCACTTTGGTTTGCAGCTAAGCAGTTAGCAGCTGAGCATTTACCTCCACCACCCAGGATCCTTATATGAGCTGACCAATTTCCAGTAAAAACATTTCCATGCAAAAATCACAAGAATGGAACCGGAAGAGATTATTATCAACGGGATAACCTTGCCCCCTTACCTTATTCAAATTCACTAAACACACACATATACAAACACAAGCATAGACATCTTAGGCTAAACAAAACTCTTCTCTGGGGCAGAAAGTCTTCAGTTTAAACGACAGGGCTTTACAAACTCTTGCATTCAAGCCCTCATCCATGTCTCCACACTGGCACCTCCCACCTCCCATCAGGTACTCAGTCATTCAGAACTCTTAGCCTATAACTTTCTTTTACTTCTGGGCTATTCCCTCTATCAGGAAGGCTTTCTCTTTGTTTGCTCCCCGCTCCCCTGAACTGTCCCACCCCCAATGCCTCACCACTTTAATTTCTATCCTTTCACCCAGGCGATTTCCATATTCCTTCATAGGCATCACACATCCCATGGGGAAGTCTTCTCGAACCCATTACCCCATCTCTGGTTCTGAAAACCCCGTATGTCTGAAAGAGCACTGGCTGTACTTACTACAATGAACTTAAATTGCCTATTTCCAAGCTGTCTCTTCCTCTAAGGCAACAAGTTTTTTGAGGACAGCTTTTGAGTTTTGTATTCCAAAGCTTGGAGGACAGACAAGTGCTCAACAAATAGCTGTTGAATTAATGAATGCCCCACAAAGTCAGCAAATAGTAGCCTCTCTGTCTAGAAAGTTGCAGTGAAAAGTATAGGAAGTCAGACCAACCCCATTTTGTGACCTAAATCAAATTACTTAGTTTCTCTGAATAGTAATATGACAAGAGTATGTTTCCATTTCCTTCATATGGCTTCTGTGAGAAATCCATCAGTTAATATTTTCAGAATACCCAGAAAAGTGCCCCAGTAGACAGTAGGTGCTCAATTAACATTAATTCCTTTTCTTTCCTGTCCTTCTTTCCCAAAATTATAGCTAGAAATAACCAACACTTTTCTACTTGTGAAAGAAAGAGGGAGGATTCCTTTTGGCCAAACAAGTCCCAAACTGGAAACTTAAGAGCATGGAGTGGCAATCTGAGGGATTTTTCCGCTTCAGAGAATGAGAGCTTGCTAATAGTGTCCTTGGTTACAAACAGGGTTATAATTCTTTTCTGATGAAGAAATGAAAAAAAAAAAAAAAAGCTTAACCTCTTATTTTTATAATAGCCAAATTGGCAATGTAGCAGAAAGATTTTAGGGAATGAAAACTTTGAAATTTTAAACTTAAAAATTATCCTTTTAATACTAATAGGGAGGATATTTCTTTTGTACTCTAAGCTCAAATTTAATGTTTTAATTGTGATATGACAGTTGAAAAAAGAACAGTGGCAAAAGTGACCCATTTATAAGCGTATTTCTACAGATTGAGTAGGGTCTGCTATAAAAGGACTGCTTTGGCTGTAACTCAGGACAAGTGCAAAGTTGCAAGTGCTAAAGGCACCTAAGAGTTTCAGGCAGAAGCAGTAGCTACAGAAAAATGAGCAAGGAGTTGATCCAATTAAGGAATTCAAAAGATTTCCTACTGCCAGTAAGCCTAACAACAAACCAGCAAGCAGGAAGGCTATTTTTACCACTGCCAGCCGCCTTCCCACTCTGGATGCTACATTTAGAGGACAGAGCAACAAGATAACTTGCCTTAAGAGGATGTTATGATACCAGTGATTAATGGCAATTTCTAAGCTTTAAAAAACTAAGCCTAGTTTTTGTCCAAGCTAAACCAGCCAAAGTCCGTGAAAAAAAGCAAAACAAAACAAAAACCATACTGAATAACGTAACGAAAAGGAAAGTAGAAAAACAGACCAGTGGGTGGCAGAAAAAAATTAAGTAATCCAGGAAAAAAGAAGCCAAAGCAGTAAATTAAAATTCTCCTGTCTTGCAAAAAAGATTAAGGAAGTCTGTATTATAAGAGGCATACTTTTTTTAAAAAGAAGTAGTGAATAAACAAAGAATTCTGGAATTGTCCCCAAGGTAAAAATGATTTTGAGAAATGGCTTTCTGTATTAACATGAGTAAAATAGGAAATAGAGACAAACGTATAAAATCCCTAAGTATCATAAGCTAAATCACTTGCAAATGACTAAAAACTTTAGAGCTAAGATGTATACTTATTATAGGACAAACACAATGAGATACTTCTCTGACAGACTACAGAAACTAAAGAATTAAGAGTGACTTCCTTATTTTATTGAGTATTTTTAAAAAGAGTACTATTGTTGTTAAGTGCAGTCAAGTCGGTTCCAATTCATAGCGACCTTGTATAGGGTTTCCAAAGAGCGGCTGATGAGCTTGAACCACTGATCTTACAGTTCAAAGCGATCTTGCAGTCCAGTGCATTAACCAATAGCATTACACCAATCATTCATTTAACATAAATTCTTAGGACTTTATTGAATCTTAATTAAGAAGATGCTTGAATTTCAACCTGATCTATTATTTCACACTTCTCAGAAATCCTATACAGAGTTGCTATGAATCAGAACTGACTCAATGGCACTTAACAACAACAGCGTCTCTTAAGTCCTAGACACTACTTTCTCCTATCTGTATGCAAGGCCATAGGTCTTCATCATACTAATGAGGAAGTTTCCAAAAGTTCATAAAAAAAAAAAGGAATGAAAAGATAGTGGAATTTTTTATATATATGTTGCAGTTAAGCACCTTCGAGTTGGTTCCAACTCACAGCAACCCTTTATAGAGTTTCTGAGGAGCAGCTGGTAGGCTTGAAGCACCAATCTTGTAATTCAAACTTACTTTGCTGTCCAGCACATTATCCCACAGCACCACACCAGGACACTTATTCTCTCTCTCATTATATCTATATGAGAGAATGTAAATATATAAGTATACACACACATACACACACACACACATGGAACTCTGGTAGCGTAGCGGTTATGAATCAGGTTGCGAACCGCAAGATCAGCAGTTTGAAACTACCAGCTGTTC
>NW_006408589.1:3344028-3346112 GCF_000296735.1 Chrysochloris asiatica
CCTCGGAAACCCTGTACAGGGTCGCTATGGGTCGGACCCGACTCGATGGCACTTAACAACAACAACAACAACCTAAATACATATATAGATACATAGATATAGATAGATATATGGCAAGAGAGAACTGACTCAAAGGCACTTAATAGCAACAATATATATGTATATTATATATACACATATATACATATACATCTGCTGTATGAAGGATTTTTGTCAGCTTTACAATTTACATACATTCAAAGTGGTTCTCAGAGTGGAGTGATGGTGGGGGTAGAAGGCAGAGCAGTATATTCCAATTACCTGGAGAACATACATGCTTAGGTCCCATGACAGACTTGATGAATCAGAATCAGGGAGAGAAGCAGCCAACTTGGAAAGCTACCGTCAGTGTACTTTGACCTCTACCCGCAACAAGCCTTTCTTCAACAGGAAAGCAGCAGGTATAAGATCTGAATATTTTTCAGAGGTTATGAGGAGATAATTCATGTTTCAAATTCTGCACCTAGTCTCCTGAATAGAAATTAAGCAATCTTAATGTCTACCCTCTATGTACCGCATCCTAAGCAAGTGTTCAAGCTGTTTATGACAATTACATTCTCCAGGAGGCTGGTGTGTTTCTCCTCTAGATCCTCTAGACACTAGTTAGCTGAGTTACTTTACAAAAGCTGCTGCATACTTTTGAATTTCAATTTCCTCAGTCATAAGATGAAGATCACAAAACCCACATAAAAGGTTATTGTAAGGATTTAAGTTACAGATAATTCTCAGAAGGGGCAAGAATAAAAGACAGAGAAATGGTCTCAGAAGGAAGTGCCCTTTCACATGGAACTGGAAGCTAACACTGCTTTCTATACAGACTTTGGCCAGGTCTGCTTAAAAAAGGAAAGGTGTAGTCTATCACTGCAATGAAGTATAAGGAACCACCTAAATTACTGGAGGATAAGCATCAGGGTTAGCTCAAAGTCAGGTCCTATGAGGTACAAGACAGAGCTCTACTCTCCAACGTTACCATTTCTAATACCAACCATCCCCTTCCCCCTACTTCTTACTCCTTCTCTGCTGGGTTCAATAATTCATTGCAATGGTCACACAACTCATAAACTGCATTTACAGCTACATAAAGGTTTGCTGAAATACAAGTAAGGAGAAAACACAGAATAGGATACAATTTGGAAATAACAAAATATAACTCAGGATAGAATCAATTTGGAAGTAACAGGATATATACAACTCACGACAGGATCAACTTCATCAATCAGAACAGCTTCCAACCAGAACAGCTCCCTGAGCCATGCACACACCCTCCTTGGCTGTGAATGGCCTCTCAGCCTAGTCTGTGTTAGCCTTTCTGCTGCTAAGTGGCCTAGCTCATAGCCAACATGTGGGTCAGTCATCTGTAGCCCTCCTAACAGCACCTTTCCTGTCACCTGCTACCAGGCTCCTCCTCTTACAGGCCTCTCACTGCTAATTCTGCGCTGGGCCCCTTTTCAGGTTTCTTATTTTTTTATTTTTTTTAATGTTTTATTGTGAATTATGTGATGGTTTACATTGGAGAACATTAGCCTTACAGTCAACCTATCATATATCCTTTCGTTGCCATGATTACAATCCCCTCCATGCATCATCAACCAACCAAAGGGTATATCATACATGCCTGCCCCCCAGCTGTCAGCACAAAGCCCCTCTTCGTCTCTGGGTCTAAAGTCCCCAGTTGCTCCATCTCTCCACACCATCGTCTCTGCCTCCATCTCTGGCGTCACTGCTTCTCTGGGTAGGGTTCTGCACTCTGCTCTTCTCCCTTCATGGTTCCAAGGACCTCGGCTCCTGGACTGCAAAGTTAATCACTCCCTTCCTTGCCACAAAATGTCTACCTTTACATTTACAACCTTCACAATCAGTCCTGGTAACAATTATTCACCCTTGTATCACAAGGGACCTATCCGAATTTCCTTCCATCAGCTTTGCCTACACAGCTTGGATCCTACTCAGTGGAGATTCTACCTTCCTCCGTGCCCCTTGGATCTAGGCTCCCTCTTGAAAGCTTGTAAGCCAGTCACTTCTTGCCTTTGTAATCCTCCCCCCTC
>NW_006408589.1:3347648-3406463 GCF_000296735.1 Chrysochloris asiatica
TTACGGGAGTAGAAAGCCTCATCTTTCTCCCGCGGAGCGGCTGGTAGTTTCGAACTGCTGACCTTAAGGTTCGCAGCCCGATTCAGGGATTAGGGGGCGGAAAATCTCCCAAACTGTTTTTCCAAAGAACCACGGCAAAAGGTCACATAAAAGAACTCATTTTACCAGAATCAAATGTGCCCTTCAGTGTTCGGCTGTCTGATGTTGTTATCGTTAAGTGCCGTGGAGTTGGTTCTGACTCACAGTGACCCTGTATAGGGTTTCCAAGCAGCGGCTCGTGGATTTGAACTACTGACTTTGTGGTCAGGAGTCCAATGCTTACCATCATACAGCACCACACCAGGACTCTGCCTGGTAAATGAGAAATGTGTAAATGTTAATGAAGATGGAAAGGAAATATGCTTTGCTTTATTGTAGATATTGCATTTTCTACAAATAGAAGATTTATGGCAACACTGTGTTGACCAAATCTATTGGTACCATTTTCTCAACAGCATGTGCTCACTTAATATCTCTGCTTCACAGTTTGGCAATTCTCAACATATTTCAAACTTGTAGCATAGTGGGTTACAAGTTGGGCTGCAAGTTGCAAGGTCCAACAGTTTGAATCTACCAACTGCTCCACAGGACAAAGATGAGGTTTTCTGCTCCTGTAAAAATTTATAGCCTTGGAAACCCTATACAGGGTCACTATGAGTCAGAACTGACTCCATGGCACACAACCACCACCACTATATACTTAACAGACTACATGACAGTGTAAATAAATTTTATATGCACTGAGAAACCAAAAAAAAAAAAAAAAGAATATACCTCACATTACGGTGATATTCACCATATTGCAGCGGTCGGGATCAAACCTACAATATTTCCCAGGTATGCTTGTATAAGCAGAAGCCTAAATATAAGTTAATTCTACTCCATTGTGGATTAAAGGAGGCATTTGTAGCACCTGTTTCTCCTATCTGACAAAGGCTGTCAGGAACACATTGAGAAGTGTGTTGTCTAACAGTCCACACTCCCAGGAATGGTTTCAAACATCACAGATGATGCTCCAAAATGCTATTTGGTAGAAATGACAATCTTGGATTTGGTAAGCTCTCCAGCTGCTTCTCGGAAACCCTATACAGGGTCACAATGGTTCAGAATCGACTCGATGGCACTTAACAGTAACAATTCTAATGGCAATAGCCTGAACAGAACACCCGAGAGAAGTTCTCTATAGTAGTGTTGCACAATGTTTTATAATTATTAAAATAGATTCCTGGTGTGGCACGGTAGGATAAAGCATTGTACCGCAAGGTTGGTTTGAACCACAAGGTTGGTAGTTCAGATTCACCAAACACTCCTTGGAAACCATAAACAGGGTTGCTCTGAATCAGAAGCACCTCCACAGCACTTAAAAACAACTGTGAATTCAGAAAAACCTTTAAACATATTTTAATGTATTAGATCAGTTCCACATTCTTTTGGAAGATAATCATGCACATGTAAGTGACATCTCTCCATCTAACTGGAATGTTTGGTCATAAATGGGGTCACATGTCCTTTCAAATCACTCCCAAGGCTGAAGAGACTCCCAATCCCAGGTTGAGAACAGAAACATTTCACAAGGCCATATCTACACAACTTCCTAAACATAGTATTTCTAGGACTACTTCAAAAAGAAAATATGCAGTCTACAAGTAGAGCCTTCATTCAAAAGCCTAAATATATCTAAAGTTATATCCCTTCTACAAGTTATTCAATGCTAAATATGTCACACTCAGACACATAATATTCATGCCCTATTTGCAGTCATTACAAACTATAAAAACCTCAAATTTTGTCATTCAGAAACGTAAAGATACTGAGTCGAATCGTAGTAGATGATAATTTAAAAATCATTAAATTCCATCCCTTAGTTCACAAGTAAAAAAATGGTGGTAAAGAAAGAAGTGATCAACCTATGGCCATATGACTCCTAGTGGCAGAGTCAGGTGAGACCACAATCCTAGATGTTTTTCCCTTTTTTATTTCTTAAACATTTGGGAAAGTACACTGTGGGTTACTGCACCAGACTGCAAAGTTGCTTTGAACCATAAGGTAGGTGGTTCAAGCTCATCAGTCACTCCTTGGAAATTTATGGGTCAGAACCGACTCAAAGGTACTAAAACACAATTATGATCTAAATAGTTCTGGTGTGGCACTCTGGGATAAAACACTGGATCGCAAGGTCAGCTGTTTCTTGGAAACCCTATGTTGTTGTTAGGTGCCATCGAGTCGGTACCAACTCATAGTCACCCTGTGCACAACAGAATGAAACAGTGCCCAGTCCTGGGCCGACCTCACAATCGTTGCCACAGTTGAGCCACAGTTGATGCTGCCACTTTGCCAATCCATCTCGCTGGGGGTCTTCCACTTTTTCTCTGACCCTCCACCTTACCAAACATGATATCCTCCAGCAAATGGTCCCTCCTGACAATATGTCTGAAGTATGAGGGACGAAGTTTGGCCATGCTGGCCTCCAAGGAGTACTCTGGCTGCACTTTTTCCAACACAGATTGGTTTGTTCTATAGGCAGCCCATGGCACTTTCAATATTCTCCTCCAACATCATAACTCAAAAGCATCAGTTCTTCTACGGTCTTCCTTATTCACTGTCCAGTTTTCACATGCATATGAGGTTATTGAAAATATCATAGCTTGGGTCAGGTGCACCTTACTCCTCAAGCTGACATCTTTGCTCTTCAACACTTTAAAAGGTCTGTACAGCAGATATGCCTAATGCAATACATCGTTTGATTTCCTGACTGCTGCTTCCATGAGTGTTGAATAGTTGATCCAAGAAGAATGAAGTCCTTGACAACTTCAATCTTTTCTCCGTTGATAAGAATAATGCTTATTGGTCCAATGGTGAGGATTTTTGTTTTCTTTACATTGAGATGCAATCCATACAGAAGGCTATGTAGTCTTTGATCTTCATCAGCAAGTATTTTAAGCCCTCTTCACTTTCAGCAAGCAAGGTTGGATCATCTGCATATCACAACTTGTTAATGAGTCTTCCTCCAATCCTGATGCCATGTTTTTCTTCATATAACCCAACTTCTCAGATTATTTGCTCAGCATACAGGTTGAATAAGTATGGTGAAAGAATACAATCCTGTTGCACACCTTTCTGAATTTTAAACCATTCAGTGTTCCCACGCTGCATTCAAACAACTGCCTTTTGGTCTATGTACAGATTACTCATGAGCACAATTAAATGTTCCATAATATTCATTACTTCGCAATGTTGCCCATAGCTTGTCATGATCCACACAATTGAAATCCTTTGCATAGTCAATAAAGCACAGGTAAACATCTTTCTGGTATTCTCTGCTTTCAGCTAAGACCCATCAGACATCAACGATATCCCTCGTTCCACTTCCTCTTCTGAATCCGGCTTAAACCTCTGGAAGTTCTCTGTCAGTGTATGTTTGCAGCCGTTTCTGTATTACTTTATAAAGTCAAACTTTACTGGCATGGAATATCAAAGATACTGTCCAATGAATTCTGTTTTCTGTTGGGTCACCTCTCTTTGGAATGGGTATAAATATGTATCTCTTCCAATCAACTGGCTATATAATTGTCTTCAAAATTTAGTGGCATAGATGAGTACCTCCAGTGCTGCCTCACTTTCTTGAAAGATTTCAATTTTTATTCCATCAATTCCCGGTGCCTTGTTCTTTGCCAGTTTCTTCAATGCACCTTGGACTTCTTCATTCAGTATCATTGGCTCTTGATCTTATGCTACCTCTTGAAACAGCTGAATATCAACCATTTCCTTTTGGTACAGTGACTCCTTGTATTCCTTCCATCTTCTCTTGATGCGTTCAGCACTATTCAATAATTTGCCCAGAAAATCCTTCAATAACAAAAGTCGAAGCTTGAATTTTTTTCTTCAGTTCCCCCAGCTTGAGAAATGCTGAACCTGTTCTTCCTTTTTGGTTTTCTGACTCCAAATCTTTGCACATTTTGTTGTAATATTTGACTTTGTCTTATCGAGCTGACCTTTGAAATTTTCTGCTCAGCTCTTGTACCTCCTCATTTCTTCCATTTGCTTTAGCATTTCTACACTGGAGAGCAAGTTTCAGAGTCTCTTCTGATAACTATTTTGATCTTTTCCTTCTTTCTAGTCTTCTTAATGACTTTTTGCTTTCTTCATGTATGATGTTCTTGATGTCATCCCACAACTCTTCTGGTCTTCAGTATTTAGTGTTTAATGTGTTTAATCTGCTCTTCAGATGATCTCCAAATTCAGGTGGGATATATTCAAGGTCATATTTTGGCTCTCGTGGAAACCCTATGTTGTTGTTGTTATGTGCTGACGAGTCAGTTCCGACTCATAGCGACCCTGCACAGGGTTCTGAGACTGTATATCTTTAAGGGAGCAGAAAGCCTCATCTTTCTCTCGTGGGACAGCTGGTAGTTTCGAACTGCTGACCTTGTGGTTCTCAGCCCGATTCGTAACCACTCTGCTACCAGAGCTCCTTAGAAACCCTATAGAGGGTTGCTATTAGTCAGAACCAACCTGATAGCACTTAACAACATTTACAGCTAGGAGTCCTAGTGTAGGGTTGTAGAATAAGTACTGGATTGCAAAGTTAGTTTTAACTATAAAGTCAGTGATTCACACCCACCAGCAGCTCTTCAGATACCCCATACAGATCCACTGTGAATTGGAACCAAATTGACAGCACTTAGTAACAACAACAACATTAAGAGCTAGAGGGGATCATGGTGTTTCTGTAGTATAAGCACTGGATTGTGAACTACTAGGTTATTGTTTCAAGGCCCCCAGCCACTCCGCAGGAGAATGATGAGGTTTTCTGCTCACACAAATAATTACAGCGTTGGAGACCCTATACAGAATTGATGGCACTGAACTGACTTGATGGCATGGAGCCAAAGCAACAACATTATGAGTTTAGATGTCTTTGGGTGGTACAGGTGGTACAGATGGCACACTCAATAGCTGATCAAAAGGTGTGAAAGGTTGGAGATTCAAACCCACCCAGAGGTATCTCGATAGAAAGACCTGGCAATCTCTTTGTGAAAACTCAGGTACAGAAAACCTATGAAACATAGTTCTACTTTGACACACATGAGGGTGCCATGAGTTGAAATCAACTCCCTGACAACAGACAATGGTACTGTAAACTAACAACTTCTGTTCATTTACAATAAAGAAATCAAGTGACTATTCAATCAGCTGAAGGACTCCTTGTTGTGCAATGGTTAAGTGCTTAGCTGCTTGAACCCACCAGCCATACCATTTTGTGGGGTAGTTCTACTCTGTCATACAGGCCCACTATGTACTCCTAGTGTGGTGCTGTAGAATAGGCACTAGACTGCGAGCCACAAGGTAAGCAGTTCAAACCCACCAGGTGATCCTTGGAAACACTATACAAGGACACTATGAGTTGAAACCTACTTAACAACATTTAACAACAGCAAAGATAAGTCAAAACCAACTTGACAGCATAACAACAATTAATCAGCCATGTCAGATATTTTACTATTTAAAACATTATAGAACAGGAAAACTTAGTCAGCTGAAGTTAGATTGGTTTCTAAGCTCTTTTTATTTCAATTAATCATGGCTGCTCTTCAGAATTACAGTTGTGTCCTTATTACCTACCAGTTTCTCAAAACTGAAAAAGGCCCTCCTAATTGGCTGATAGTTCATTCTCGTTTTTCAATGTATATCAACTGGCAGAGACCCAACTGAATTCCAAGGAGATTATAGAAGCACTTTCCCTTCAGAGTTCCATTCTAATGTTCTTAATTGACTGGTTACTAGGTAATTGCAGGAATAAAACAAAACTTTGCTTTTAGAACTAAGTGTACTAGTGTGGGACTGAACTGAGAAACCAGCCCATTAAATAGAAAAATGAAGTCTACCTAGCCATCTCAATTTCTTCCTTCCTAGCCATCTCAATTTCTTTCTCCTTTCTCTATTTCTTTTTATTTTTTTAAGTTTTTATTGTGAATTAAGTGATAGTTTACATGGGAGAACATTAGCTTTACATTCATCCTATTGTATATCGTTTCATTGCAATGATTACAATCCCCTCCATTTATCATCAACCATCCAAAGGGTACACCCCACAAGCTTGCCACTCAGCCATCAGCACACAGCCCCTCTCCCTCCCTGAGTTCAGAGTTTCCAGTTCCTCCATCTCTCTACAGCATCATCTCTGCCTTCATCTCTGGAGTCACTACTTCTCTGGGTAGGGTCCCGCACTCCGCTCCTCTCCCTTGATGGTCCCAGACTTCAAAATTAACTCAGCTTCTGGACTTCAAAAATCAACCACTCCCCTCCTTTTGTTACAAAACATCTACCTTTACATTTCCAACCTTCTCAGTCAGTCCTGATAGCAATTATTCACTATTGAACCACAAGAGTCCTATCCCCATCTCCTTTCATAAGCCCTGTCCAGACAGGCTGGAAACTACTCAGTGGAAATTCTACCTTGCCTTTGTAGCCTCTCCTCCTCCCCCATTTTGGATAGCCAATGTCTAAGTTGCCCATCCCTGTCAACCCTACGTACCGAAGGGGTGGGAATGATCCTTGCTGTAAAGATTTCTTCCCTCTTTTGAGCTACTACATCTATTAAGTACAGGTCAAGTTCATCAAATTGTAGGGGGATCTTTCTTTCCTCTTCTTTCTTTCTCTATTTGAGTTCTGATCATCCAGCCATTGAAGCCAGGTCAAGTGGGTACTATCTGCAAGTATAGCTGTTCTTGTGCATTTCCCCTCACTTCATATCAACTGGATACTTCACTCTCTGCTCTAGTCCTCTGTGGCCATGTCCCTGTCTCTGGATCCAGGCATCCCCAGGTCTTGCGATACTGCTGGCCAACTAGGTCTCAACCCGAGTTGACAGGAGTCTACTGAACATGGTCGGAATTGGCTCACAACTTCATTGCTGTTTTTCGCCTACTTCCCTTTTTCAGTGTCCAATGTGGTCACCAGCCAGACCACATGCCTGCTCGTATATCCCCCTTGAGTCTCAGTCTTGGAAGGGGGTTTGCCCTGAAGGGACCCGATTGCTTGCCTTGATGTCTCCTGGAGGAGCAACTTGCTTGTTTTTGTAGTAGTCAATCAGACTGCCTTTATTGTTTTTTATTTTTCCTGCTGGTCTTTCTTTCAAGAAGTAGCTTCTGTTCTTCTAGTTGCTCCAGGCTGGTCTGCTTGTCCTTTCAAGTGGAAATTTCCCTCCTCAGAAGATTCTGGACAGGGATCAGAATTCCACCTATGGTCTTATGCAATGCACAGGCTCCGTAGGAAGCCTTCTTCACTGGGCAAGTTCTAGCCCCATTTTAGGTATTCCAAAAAGTAGCCTCTTTTTTTTTTTTTTTTTTTTTACAAATTATTATTGCTAACCTGCAACAAAGTCACTGAGTTTTCCCTCTCTTCACAAATCAGACACACATAGCTAGTAAGTGAAGCAACTGCACATAATATCCAGGAAGAAATTCCATACGTATCAGGAAGTAATAATTTTGTAGCTAGCTGTGCAACTGTTCCTTCCTTCCTGTTGCTAAACTGCACGCAAAGAGAAGCTTGGATATTTTTATGACAGCTAAAATATCTAAAGTGATGCTGCTTCCCCTCCTCCATAGTCAGCAAACAACATATTTCAGGATTATGTAACAGGATCAAGGAAAGCCTTATAAACTTTATAGACAACTATTATATTACTTCCATCATCAAAAGGGCATTTATTAGGCAGGCATAGTATACAGGGGGAGCTCTGGTAGCATTTGTTGTTAGGTGCCATTGAGTCTGTACCGACCCACAGCAACCTTATGCACAGCAGAACGAAACACTGCCCGGTCCTGGAGTGGTTACAAATCAGGATGCTAACCTCAAGGTCAGCAGTTTGAAACTACCAGACATTCTGCAGGAGAAAGATGAGGCTTTCTGCTCCCATAAAAATTTACAGCTTCAAAAACCTTGTACAGGGTCATTATGAATTGGAACTGATACCACAGCACTTAACAACAACAACATAGAAGGTTTTCAAGGCTGTAAATCTTTATGGGAGCAGAAAGCCTCATCTTTCTCCCACCAAACAGCTGGTATTTTCGAATTACTGACCGTGAGATTAGCGGCCCAATTTGTAAGCACTACACTACCAGAGCAACCTATATAGAGTCGCTATAAGTTGGAGCCGACTCCTTGGCACACAACCACCACCAGAATACAGTACTGGTGTGGCGTTGTTGTATAAAGTACTGGACTGTAAGGTCCGTTTGAACCATAAGGTTGGCAGCTCAAATTCACCAACTGCTCCTTAGAAACTTATACAGGGTCGTTAGAAGTCAGAACCAATTCAACAGCACTTAACAACAAGAAGACGTATATAGGGGAATACTGGTGTGGTGCTGTAGGATAGCTAACTGCAAGATCAGTGGTTCAAACTCACCAGCAGCTCCTGGGAAACCCTGTACAGAATGGCTATCAGTTGGAACCCTCTCAAAGGCACTTAATAACAGTATATAGATGCTGTAACGAAATGAGATGCAATAGTCACCTCTCTCTATAAAGGATTTTACAATAATGCAAAAGAAAAAGAATTAATACTATCAAAAGATAAATAAATGATAGGAGGCAGATTCAAAGGTTAATTGAAAAACGGAATTAAAATAATGGAAATTTTGAAGCTCCCTCTTCTACTACATTAATTTGGATATAGAACAATTACAAAATATCTCTATAAATGTCTGAACTCTCTTTTTTATAACAGAGCAGTTCAGAATATGTATCACTGACTAAGTCTCAAGATCTTACTAGTTGAGTATCAGTAGTCCAGAATAAGCACTGGACTGCTAACCACAAGATCAGCAGTTCAAACTCACCAGTCTCTCATCGGAAAACCTATACAAGGTTGTTATGAGTTGGAACCAACACGAAGGCACTTAACAAGAACAACTAATGTCATTCAGATTTCATTTCTGAATAGAAACAATGATTAGTTTTGTCTGTCACATGGTAAAACCAATACTTATTAAACTGTGCACAATACTTACTATGAAAATATAAAGTACTAAAGAAAAGTTCTTGCTTAGTTTGTTATCTGATTGTTAATTGTTCTAGGATTTATGCCTAACTGCCTAATGGCTACATCGAACTTATTCCTATAATCCCTGCCGTGAACATGTATCCAAACAAAATTAAGTCACAACAGCCACAGAATAATTGAGTCTTAATATAACTGAAATGAAAAACAAAATTTTGAATGAGTAAAAAGAATCTTTAAAAGAAATGCTTAGGAACTTAAAACTTCTAAAACATGTAAGATTCAAGTTCTAGCCACGCCCCTCCTTTACCCAGGCCTGAGCCCTCATTTCTTGCCCAAGTGAAAGCAGAATTGCAATAAAATTTTAAATGCTTAGTTAATCTCCATGGACTCAAAAGAAAAGTCTTTGTGCTCAGTGTTCAGGATTAATTTAAGGTGACTGCTTTTCTGGACCAACATCATGGATGACATAAGATAAATTCTCCCTTTCTGACAACTAGTTATGTGAGTTTCAGAACAAATAACAACAAGGGTCAAATATTCTATCACAAATTTGTGGCAGATAGAGGGGGCAAGAGGTCATTACTTTCTACTTAAGAATATATATATTTTATAAATAAACAGAGCAGAAGAGGATCTGGCCATTATACAAATTGGTTTCAGTTCAGAGGCCAGAATAAGGAAGGATTCAATCCCAAACTAAAATCACTTCAAAAATATTTTTTTTGTCCTTTTCCTCCCCCCTTTCCCCTTAACAACAATTAGCAACCTCCAATCTGAAAAATTCACTTTTATAAACTCTGCTTATACAGTGCTGACTGAAAGACAACAAATTCTGACCAAAAATAAATCTGCAAGGAGACAGCTGTTCCAAATTAAGAATATCTCCTGGACCAGTAATACAAAGAAAATCATGCCACACTATTTTGCCCTCCTTCCTCCTCACAAAAGAAGTTACCTCAATGTAGAAGCCCAGGTCCCACCACTCGGCACAACTAAGCACAGGCAAAAAGGAAAGACTGTTTAGGATGTTCCATTCAGCAGTCTGGACAGGTAGAGGGCAAAAATTGATGAAATGTACTGCATTTCTCAGTATCTACAGACAAAATTCATTGTAGCCAAGTATTCATTATATTATTTACCAAGTACCTTACTCCATTATTCATGAGGCTTCTAGAAGGAAGGCAATTTTGCACTCTCGACACACCTCAGCTACTCCCCTGCCATGTTGCTTTGAATTACTTGGTATCATCCAAACAGAGCAAGAAGGAACGAGCCGGATTCAGGAAGGCTCCACCAAACTTACAGGGTGCAGCTGCCTGGTCAACTCTGAATCCTTAAGAAAGTCTGGTAATATCAAAAGATCCAGCAATTAGCCAGAAGACTTTGAGGACCACATCATACTAATTTACTTGGAAGAAGAAATTTAATTATGAGCCCAAGTAAAATTAGCTGGTTTACATGATCCATTTCTGCTTTATGGTATGCCCCATTAAAAGTTCCTTAAAGGAAAATGTCCACCTAACCCTTTTAAAAAAAGGGGGGGGGGAGGGGATGGTAGTTAAGGTGCAAAGAAGTGCTTTCTCAAACTGCCAAAGGCAAACTGATTTAAACAGAAAGAGGTTAAATATTATAAGAAAAGATACACCACCTCCAACCTTACTAAACATAAATCATTCTAATTTTATATGCAGCAGAACCTCTTTTAGACTGAGTCTCTTTCATTTAACAAGTTTTTTTTTAATTCCCAAATTATTTCAGATTTAAAACGGAATGATATAAAATTGAACCCTATATTCAGCAACTCTCACAGCTGATTTCTAGAGCTCTTAGTCTCCATAAAGTCTGTATCAGTGTATCTGTTTAAAAACAGCAGTATCTGCATACAACATCCATTCTCTAAAGTACAGAACTTGTGGCTACAAATTGGAATACAGGAATATGAGAAGAACTGTGTTATCAAAGGAAAAGTTAAGGTCTCCTGGTCTCTTGTTTATTACAGATATTATGCAGCACTAGATTCATTCTCATTCTATATGTAAATAATTATCCCAAAAGTCATTCTCTTATAGTGACATTAAAAAAATCTCATACGAAATTACTGAAACAGGCTTTGTGTACTAAACTCTCAACTGATTTTCACGATTTTGTTCTAGACAGGCTATTATAACTTCTTTTGCTTAGTAACAAAGAAAAGAGGCACAGATGGACTCATCACTTGACTACTCATTTACACAGTCTTTTCAAACACATCCATAGCAATGAAAGTATGGGGTCCCAAATTTAATGTGTACATAAAGTGTTTGAAAATGCAAGGTCATATACACCTTCAACAATCAGAAATTTAAAACCGCATTTTTAGAGCAGACCCATAGCTCTTGAAATAATTTTATTCAATGAATGCATGAAGCACAGGAGGCAGTAGTATGCCCATTACATACTCTACATATGCAACAGGTTTCTTGGGCACCATGGGATTTGTAAAAGATGGGCATTTTAAGCAACTTGCATTTCTGAATTCAATAGTTATTGCTCACATTGCAATGAAGTATTGGAAATGCCTGAAAACTCAAGATGGACTGTGGTGATGGATATGTTGAGTCCCCCTTCCCAAAACAGAAAGCATGATATATTCTAAAACAGTATTAAGAGACAAAGAGTCCATTTTCACAACACTCAGGGGAACTAATATGATATTCTGGCTCATAATTTAGTTAATTAATATCTGAAGAACATATTTTGACAATTCATGATTGCCTTTGTTCTCCCACGATTTTTAGTGTCCCATTTGGCTTTGTACAGAACCAAACAAGTTGGAGAAGAAATTGTTTTCATGTATAGGATTTAAAATAAAATACTCAACCACTATGATGAAACTGTAGATTGTTCTAATCCAATCTGACATCTCATAATTTTCCAGCACTGTTTTTTGTCTCTCTATATTGTCAGGAGGGACCAGTCACTAGAGAAGGATATCTATCACGTTTGGTAAGGTGGACGATCAGAGAAAAAGAGGAAGACCCCCAACGAGATGGATTGGCCAAGTGGCAGCATTGATGAACTCAAGCGTGGCAACAGTAGTGAGGTTGGCCCAGGATCGGGCAGTGTTTCATTCTGCTGTGCATAAGGTCACTATGAGTCGGTACTGACTCGATGGCACCTAACAACAACAACGTCAGTGTTGCCTCCCTCGTCTTCTATTCCATAAACTACTATGTGCTTTGTGGTTTATGCCTAATTCCTTTATTCCTTCATACACAGGAAAGGGGGGAAAAAGCTCCTTAATTTTCAGAGGTCTCTCCTATCAATGGACTCTAACACCGTTCCATGAATCTCTGGCTGTGGCCAACCTAGACTTCAGAAGGCTGGAAACAAATGTACTCGCATGTGGTTTTAATCTATTTCATGCTGTTCAACTTTTAATCAGTAAGCACCAAATCTACAGGCCAGAAAACAGAAAGATACAGTATTCCCCAAATATAATAATCATTATAGCATCTACAACAATAAAAGGAGATTTTTTTTTTTTTTTTTTTTTCTTCTGGGCAAGTGAAGAAAATACTTGATAAGCCTAAAAATTTTGTAGCAATGTGCAAACTACCACCTGGGAGATGGAAATTCAAAATCAGTCTCTAGCTCAAGTTCCTAGCTTATGAGCCTGGGTGTGAGGTAAAGAAAATGACATCAGTCTGTGGAGAAAAGATTCTGCAGATTGTCTCTGGCATTGGTAATGAAGAAGTAAAAAATACGCAATCTCATAGACAAAAATAACATGCAGATATGCCAGCTGACCAGAGAAAGGACATGGAGATAAGATGTGGGAGGACCCTTTCCCACCTCAAACTGCTGTACATGAAGAAAATGATAAGTCTCAAATTCTTAGAAAACAATGTTTAAAATAAACTGTAAAAAGGCTATGTGAAATGATGGCTATGAACTCCTTTTAAACATTTGCTAAAGGAAAACAAATTTTCAACAAACTGGTTGGATCAGCAATACAGTTTTTCTTAAAGAAGCTCAAAAACTATTTGGAAGTTAATAAGCACATTAGGATATGATGGCAAAAAAGGATAACATGTTAATCCCACAATATGTAGGGGATAATAATATATTCATACCAATTTATTCAACATGTAGTTTTCATATTTCTTTTAGGCTCTAATTATTTAAACACATGCACACACAATGCATATCTTTGAGGAACTGCAAATGAAAAGTAAACATAAAAGGTAAACAAAAGGTATATAAAAATGAGTCACTCACATGCATTTTTAAACATGTTTTAACATAAAAGTCATACATAAAATTTGCCTTCATATAACAGAGCATTTTTTTAAAGTTTTCAAATAAATCCTTTTAATTGAATTTTTAAACTTTTTTTCAGACAGGTATATTACTCTCTAAAGAAGCTAAGGTGGTGCAACGGTTAAGTGCTTGGCAGCTAACCAAAAGGTTAGCAGTTCGAATCCATCCAGACTCCAAACCTACTGCTGTCAAGTCGATTCCAACTTACAGAGACCTTTAAGAACAGAATAGATCCAAGGCTGCCCATCTTTATGGAAGCCCACTGCCACATCTTTCTCCCCCAGAGCAGCTGGTAGACTAGAATCATTGACTGTTTTTGATTACCAGTTGAGCACCAGTCACTGTGCCACCGGTAAAACCCTTTATGAGAGTTCTACTCTGTCACATGGGGTCTCTGTGAGTCAAAAATTGACTCAACAGTATGTAGCAACAACATATTGATCTCTCCTAGTCAGATTGAGTCCTGGTGTGGTGCTATAAAATAAGCACTGGATTGCTAACCATAAGGTCGGCAACTCAAACCCACTAGAAATCCTATGAGTTGGCACTGACTCGACAGCACTTAACAACAAGTTACATAGAAGTTGAACTTTTTTCTTGCAAAAAGAGCACATGAAAAGATTAGTTATTTATTTTCATAATGAACAGGCATATTTCAGATACTTTAAAAAGATAATGTGCTACGTTAGAAACACTGTTCCTAAAACAGCTACCAAAATCAGAAGGGAATTAAGGTATTCCCCTGAGCAAAACTACACTTCTGGTACTGACTGTCTACAGTGCTATAAAGTTAAGCATCTTGGCTTTACCTATAATCTTGCATTTTAGGACCATGCACTCATCTGTGAGTTCTTTATTGCTCTCTGAAGGAAAAACACACGAGGTTCATTTAATATGCTGAAGTTACCTTGACATTTCAATATAAACTGTTCAAATGAAACTGCCTTTTCTTATTTGATCAACATGAAGGCAGATTAGCTAATAAGTAATAATATGAGGGGGGAGCGTCAAAAAAATTCATGGAAAAGTTCCATTACCTTTCAATTTCAGTTTTTCCATGAACTTCTTGAAGTTTCCTCATATATATCATGCCTTTTTATTAAGTATCTGCTATGATCTCTAGATCCATTCTATCATTCAATCCTCACAATCACCACCAACTGAAACAGCTAAGTGGTATTTTAATCCCACTCACCACTCAGACAATTCTTACTAACGGTGACCTTTTAGGGTTGAGAAGAACTGCTCCACAGGGTTTCAGAGGCTGTCAATCTTTCCTAAGTATGCGGCCTCATTTTTCTCCTATGGAGAAGCTGATAGGTTTGAGCCACCAGCCTTTTGGTCAGTAGTCCAATGCTGAACTCACTTCACGAGCAAGGCTCTTTATTTTTGAAACCAGATACATATAACTCCAAACCCCTGGTCTTTCCATTCTGTTGTTGCTATTGTTGTAAAGTGCTGTTGAGTTGGTTCCAACTCTCAGGGACCCTATATAGGGTTTCTGAGGAACGACTGGTGAACTTGAAGTACCAACCTTATGGTTCATACTGACTTTGCAGTCCAGGGCGTTAACCCGCAGCGCCACACCAGGACTCCTCCATTCTGTTATGTTGCATTTTATTAATCTCACATTCTAAGACTAGGTTAACCAGATTTTACTTTTCCGTCACTTAATTTTTTACGAATTAGGCTGTGAACCATAAGGTCAGCAGTTCGAAACTACCAGCTGCTCCGCGGGAGAAAGATGAGGCTTTCTACTCCCGTAAGGATTTACACCCTCGGAAACCCTGTACAGGGTCGCTATGGGTCGGAACCGACTTGAAGGCACTTAACAACAACAACAACAAAATTTTTCCCTAAAGAAACTCAACAGCACTTAACAACAACAATTACTTATTAAAGCTCTAATGTGGTGCTGCAGGATAATGTGCTGGATTGAAAGGTCGGTTTGAGCCGCAAGGTGGGCAGTTAAAACTCACCAATCGCTCCTCAGAAACCCTCTACAGGGTCACTATGTGTCAAAATGGACTCGATGGCACTTAAGAACAATAACAGCAATTACTTATTATCCTTAGTGCACAGGAAGCTCTAAAAAAATGATGGCAGGAGTAACTACATTTATAACAAACAAATGTTATTTAGCTACATTTTTGTACTTAATTTTTTATTTTGAAATAATTATAGATTCATAGTAAGTTGATAAATGTAATAGAGAGATTCCATGTACCCTTCACCCAGGCTCTCCAATATTACCTTACATAACTATAGTATGATACTAGGAAATTTTACATTGGTACGATCTGTAGACTTCACTCAAATTTTTCCTTTACCTACTTTTTGAGATTGGGTCATTTTTTTCTGGTGCCAGAAAGGACCTTGGACTCTCATTCTTCTGATGAGAAAACATAGGACCAAAAAGGCCAAATGACACCCTCAAGGGCAGTGTGCTGAGAATTCTAGAAATAAAACCAATTTTCAGTTAGAGATCATCTTTCCTTACTAATGACAACTGCTAACAAGAAACAGGAGGATGCATCTAGGTTAGAGTCATACATCAGAATTCCCGGATGAATTCAGTAAAGACCTGTGAAACATTTCTATTTCAATATACTCTCATCAGATGGGTACATATTTTCCCCCACACATTATTTTTGTGGCACTGTACGATAAGCACTGGACTGTTGACCACAAGGTCAGTGGTTCAAACCCACAAGGCCTCTGTAAGTCAAAACCAACACAAGGGTACTTAACAACAACCAGATCCACAAAAGCTCTCATTAAAAAAATTGTCACGATTGGTCTGTGGAAACACACTTAAAGTTTTACTGCATCAGTAAGATGAGAAACGGAACGCAATGCTATGTTAAGTTGGTCACAACTTGAAGTGCTGGCCGCTCCCCGGGTGAATCCTGGTGTGGTGCTGTGGAATAAAGCACTGGACCACAAGGTCAGTTTGAACTACAAGGTCAGAAATTCAAAATCACCAGCTGCTCCTTGGAACCCCTATAAAGGATCACTATGAGTCGGAACCGACTCAATGGCACTTAAAAATTCTCTAGTGTTGGGCACTAAGCAGGCTTATACACATTTATAAATGAATGATGAAAGAAACTTAAGTAGATGACCAAACATCCCAACATTCCAAATTTCTTTAACAACAACAATTAAAACTCTGTTTCCTATTAAAGTAAGATTTTTGTAAAGAAAACATTTTGCATTGCAGGGTGGTTATCACAAAATCATAGGCTGACTGAGCTGAAGAGGCCCTTAGACTATATAATGTATCTGGTCAGTCTCAACCTTGGCTGTACTTTAAAGTCACTTGAGACATTTAAAAGAAGTTCCCAAGACCAATCATGGAGTGGGGGCAGGGCATCTGAGTTTTATTTTTAAACCTCCTCAGGTGATTCTAAGTTCCTTATTATAAAGGTGAGAAAACTGAGGCTTAGTCACTAAATGTTTTATTCAAGATAATACAGCTCGCTACCAACAAAATTGTCATGTTGTCAGGACCAGTCGCTGGAGAAGGATATGATGTTTGGTAAGGTGGAGGGTCAGAGAAAAAGAGGAAGACCCCCAATGAGAGGGATTGGCCAAGTGGCAGCTTCGATGGACTCAAGCATGGCAACAGTAGTGAGGCTAGCCCAGGATCGGGCAGTGTTTCATTCTGCTGTGCATAAGGTCGCTATGGGACGGTACCAACTCTATGGCACCTAACAACAACAACAACCACCAAAATTGAGATTAGAATCCAAGTAGGATCCCAAAGAAAATATTTCAAGAACTACAGTTTCTTTTCACTTTAACTTTCAACCTATTGGCCGTTAAAAAAAAGTGAACATAGGCAAAAATAAAACAATAACAAAACAAAAAAAACAACTCTCAACATTCTCATGGGATACTGAGCAGTTTTTGCCTGAGATACAGAAAAAGAGATGTGTGATTCATGTCTTTCCAGTGAAGTGTCCTCCCTTAGCAATTTGTACTTCTGTGGCACCAAAGGATAAGCACTCCAATCTCAAAGTTAGTTTGAACCCCATGGTCGGCAGTTTAAACTCAGCAGCCATTCCTTGGAAACCCTATACAGGGTTGCTATGAGTCAGAACCAACTTGACAACACTTAACAACAGCAGCAAGTTCTCTTCATAGGCATTGAGATGGATGGACTGTGTGTGGCCATCAAATATGTTTGATTATTCAACAAAAAAAGAGGTATATGGGTCAAGTTATTGGAACTTAATAGATCCCCAGTATGAATCCAATATTTGCCATATTGCTCATCTGATTTATTATACAGACAGTACACTTTTAACTATTTACTGAAATCATATTGTTATATTTCTAAAATTACCTTTAATTGAATCATTTTCAGCTCTCATTATGTCAATGAGCGAGCTCTCCAGCGAGTGCATGTCAAACGTCCGGGGGCGATCCTGTAAACACAAAGAGTCACAAACCAAGTTTAAAAATAATACTGAAATGGAATAGAGGAAATAACCTGCATGATATTGAACACAGATCAAAAAGTGTTAGTTTTATTCTTCCTGTATAGAGCACACACTATTACTAAATTTATTATTATTAAAGGTTTCTTAAATGTTAAAAACAGAAAAATATAAGAAACACAAAAGAAAGTACAAAGGGCTCAGCAAATAGTGTCAGGTATGATTTCTAATAATAATTGCAACAAACACATTTCTTTATTCCTAAAGCAGAAATAATTAAAACCAATTCCCTTAGTTGTTACAATCATTATACCAATGTAAAAATAAAATTCTTAATCTTTCTCTAGCACATAAGACTGCAAAGATGTGGCAAAGCTTTCCCAACTTGTTCTAACAGTTACCTACTAAACTGACACCTGTATGTGCTACTCATAATAATTCTACTTTCTTATAAGTCAAGGTTTGAAAATAGTCATCAAATGCCTGTAAGGCCACTGAATGGCAACATATTCTACATTAAACATAATTCATAAATCACAAGTAAATTATACCTTTATTAAAAAAAAAAAAAGAAAAGATTTATCTATAGGGAGCCCTGATATGGAGCTGCAGGATAATGCACTGGACCTCAAGGTTGTTTTGAACTGCAAGGTCGGCAGTTCAAACCCACCAGCCACTCCTCAAAAACCCTAGACAGGGTTGCTATGAATCAGAACTGACTCTACAGCACTTCACAACAACAATGGGGAGCCCTGGTGCGGCACTGTAGGATAAGTACTGGACTGCTAACAGCAAGGTCCGTGGGTCAAACCCAAGAGCCATTGCTTGGAAACTCTATACAGGGTTTTGGAATGGACTCAACTGCACTTAACAGTAACATACACTTGATTGTCTCTATAATGCTAAAAAGGTTCCATAGCAACTTTCAAACTAAAATGAACTAGGAAGAAAGGTCTCCTGATCTATTCCTTGAATGTCAATAATTCACCTACTCTATAGATTAATTTTTAAAAATGAATTGGCATTGTAGGATAAGCAGTAGACTGCTAACCATAAGAGCAATGGCTCAAAACCACCAGTCATTCCTCAGAAACCCTAAACAGTGTGACTATGAGTTAGAATTGACTTGGTGACACTTAGCAACCACAACAAGGCGCTCTGGTAGCAGAGTGGTTACAACATGGGTTGCTAACTTCAAGGTCAGCAGTTCAAAACTACCAGCTATTCCCGTCAAGATTTACAACCTTGGAAACCCTATGTAGGGTCGCTATGAGTCGGAACAGACTCCACTGCATATAGTCACCAGCAACAACAACAATGAACAAAATAAGAAGAGAAGTCTGTCCCCATATAAAATATTAATTTTGGTAGAGACCTCCCCCCACCCCAATTAAAAACAGATTTGGTATAATGAGGTACAGGAGCTACCCTCATTATTGTGATGAACCCTTCTCTTAGGAAAAGGAAAAGAGCAATAAAGGACTGTTGAAGCATGTCTTTTCCCAGAGCCGATGCACCCCCACCTGCTGGCCAGCATGCAACAAGTCATTAGGCCCTCTAACAACCTACTCATTATTTCTGGTAAATAAAGGATAAAAGGATTCTGACCAAAGTTAGAATCTGGTTGAAAAACCAATTACATTTTGATTCTTACTTCCTTCCTCAACTTGCAAAGTTAGGTTTTATTGTGCTGCCTTTAAAATGAATAAATGCATAAAAGAAAGAAGGGGTGTGGAGAACAATGCTGCACATAAAAACTGGTTTTAAAAAATGTATTTCCAGAGTGGGTACGGAATCTTAACATACACAATGTCCAAAGGGGACTTGCATTTTTCTGGATGAAGAGCATTACAGATAGCTAGCGCTAAAGCTTAGCTTGATAAGTTCAAAGTAGAAGATGGAAACACTTAAATTAAACTGCATTATTATCAAACTTTAAAACTAAACATCTATTAACAGCATTAATTTAGAATTAAAGTTAAACCAGTAATATATGTATCTGACCCACCTTAAAAACAGACATATACAGAAAAAAACATTACAAGATTACTGTCTTAGTTACCCAGTGCTACTGTAACACAAAATATTCCACACCATGGCTTTAAAGAACAGAAATTTATTTTCTTACAGTTCAAGAGGCTAGAAGCCAGAGTGAGGCTCTAGCAGGTGATGGGGGTGGGGGAACTCCTTCCTTGTGGGTAGCCCCAGGAGTTCCTTGGGTGTGCCTGTGTCTGTTCTGCTCTTTTTAGAACTCAGAAGATTTTAGGTTTAGACTCTTCCCTGCCCTTGTATTGACTCATTAACATAACAAAAGAAAATCTTATTTCCAAATAGGGCCATATTTACAGGTACCCTCTGCTGCTTTAGAATTGAAAGGGAGCCAGAACTCCATGAATTTTATTGTCTCATCAACATTAAAGAATCTTTGAAAAGGAAACATTTACTTTGAACACCAAAGGGTTAGTATGAAATCTGAAAGAGAATAATTGCATGATATTCGGGCTCAAACACAGTACTGTTTCTCACAAAGGGGTTTCATGTCTCTCTCTCACACACACAAATATACACACACAGATTGTGTTGTGTCCAAGGCACTATTATGCTTCCCAGGGGAGAGCCTGACCAACACCCAGAGGCCTCTCTAACTTTAATTAAATCTTGCCTTGCCAGAAGCCAAAGTTCCCAGTCATTAATCAAAGTCTAGTGGTGTGGCAGAGTCCTGGTATGGCACTGTAGGATAAAGCACTGGACCCCAAGGTCGTTTTGAACCACAAGGTCAGTGGTTCAAACTCAACAGCTGCTTCTTGGAAACGCTATATAAGGCCGCTATGAATTGGAACCAACTCAATGGCACTTAACAATAACAAGTGGTATGGGACCAGCCCTAGAGTCCTGGTATGTAGAATAAACACTGGACCGCACGGGTCACTCTGAGTCAGAACTGACACTGAACAACAACAGAAGCTCTGGTAGTGTAGTGGGTTATGAGTTGTGTTGCTAACCTCAAGGTCAGCAGTTCAAATCTACCAGCCTATCTGCAGGAGAAGCATGAAACCTTCTGCTTCTGCAAAGATTTATAGCCTAGGAAACCCTATTGTTGTTGTTGTTAAGTGCCATCGAGTCGGTTCCGACCCATAGCGACCCTGTACAGGGTTTCCGAGGGTGTAAATCTTTACGGGAGTAGAAAGCCTCATCTTTCTCCCGCGGAGCGGCTGGTAGTTTCGAACCACTGACCTTAAGGTTCGCAGCCCGATTCGTAATAGAGGGTCGTTATGTGTCAGAACCAAATAACCACCATTACACCATCACCACAGTTCCTCCCAGAAGGAGTCCTGGTGTGGCACTGTAGCATAAGCACTGTACTAACCGGAAGGGCACTGGTTCAAACTCATCAGTGCTCTATAGTAACATATATAAAGGGTTACTATGAGTCAGCCAACTCAGTGGCACTTAACAACAATAAGTCCCTATCAGAAGTCCTGGTATGGAGGATAAGCATTGGAATGATAATCACAAGGCTAGAGATTCAAATCTACCAGCTGCTCCTCAGAAACCCTATACAAGAACTCACTGTGAGTTGGAACCAACTCGACAGCACTTCATAATGTAACAGTCCCTACCAGGTTGAGAACAGACCCCAAACCAAGTCCACTGCCTTTGAGTTGATTCCGACGCTTGATTCTATGGGGAAGACAGAACTGTCTCCTAATACTTCCAAGGTAAGTCTTTATGGAAGCAGAATGCCATATCTTTCACAGCTGGTGGGTTCTAACCCCCGATCTTTCCATTAATGGTGGTTGGTGGTTATGTGCCGTGAAGTCAGACTGACTCATAGAAGAGGTACTTTCACCACTGTGCAGGCACCAAAAACCAGAAACCAAACCCACCGCCATCAAGTCGATTCCCACTTCTAGGGACCCTATAATGGATTTCCAACACTGTAATCTACCATACAGCAGGAGGAGAAAACCTCATCTTTCTCCCTTGGAGTGGCTGGTGAGTTTGAATCACCAACCTTATGGTTAGCAGTTCAAGGACTAGTTCACTGTTGTTGTTGTTGTTAAGTGCTGTCAAGTCGGTTTCGAGCCATAGCGACCCTGTATAGGGTTTCTGAGGAGTGGCTGGTGAGCTTTAGCCACCAATCTTGAGGTTCAAACTGACTTTGCAGTCCAGCGCATTAGCCTGCAGCACCACACCAGGACTATAGTCCACTAGGACTCCTATTTTCATATTCCTTTTTAATTCAGAATTTTGGCTTAAGAAAAAAGAAGGAAGGAAAGAAGGAAGAAAACAACAGTGTAGTCTCCTAATTTTATTCCCACCTTCCCCCCCGCTTTTCAAAATTGGGATGTCACTTCACTTTCCTAGCGATCTTTGAGAACCTTAATATTAATAGAGCATTTCCTCCAACTGAGAGCCATTTTCCATCAACTTGACATTTCTCTACTGAAGTTTCCTAACACTTATTACCTTGTCTGATTATTATGCTTGCATGAAGATAGGGACCATGACATAATCCCATGCCACCAGAGTAGATAAGCAATAATGTTCACTGAATTAATTATTTTACGATACAAACTTTTGACCTCTATGACATGAAGAGTCCAAGGGGGCAGTTACAGTTAGATATAATCCAATACTGGAAGTAGTAGACAGAGTAGTACAGAGGTTTTTCCAGGGTGGGAGTAGGAAGATGCCCTAATACCCATTCTGCTCTAAATTGGCATGATTCAATGCACAACATCTTCCCCATCTTTTCCTCCTGCTTCTTTCCTGTCTCCCTCACCTCTTCAACATGATTCATCATGAGGCATAAGGTTATGTGGCCAAAATAAAGACTTTCTCAGCATTAGTGTTCACAAGAAAGGAGACACTATTTTGTTTTAATCCTTCTTTATCTCAAGCACTGACTTTTAGCACAAACTTTGTTGTTGCTGTTGTTAAGTGCTGTCAAGTTGGTTCCCATTCATAGTGATCCTGGATAGGGTTTCTGAGGAGTGGCTGGTGAGCTTGAACCTCTGACCTTGTGGTTCAAATTCACCTTGCAGTCCAACACATTAACCCATAGCACCACACACGAACCCTTACTGCCTATTTTGTTTTTTTATAACCAAAGTACGTTTGAGATAAAATTTGAAGCCTTATAAATTAATATAGTTATAATACTGCATTCTGTAACACCTGGATTTGTCCTCTTTCCTCCAAACCATGAACTACACCCATAACCTGGCCATATACTATGCCTATCTCCCTCACAAAACTAGTTGTAGAATCAGTGAACTATTCTCCATGTCTGTCCACTAGGCTATCTTCTGCCTGTGAGCTTTCCAAGGACACTAACTGCGCCATGCCTCAGATGTTCACAACGTAGATGCCTCAAATGGTTCCCATGTGCCAAGATACTTAGCTCCTCAGTCTCAGCCCTCAGGACTGCCCAGAAGGAACAATTAACCCAAATTAAAGTATTACCATTTTCTCTGTATATCGTGAGGTGAAGAGTTGAGAAACATGTCTTAGCCAACATGTCTGTGTCACTGTGACTCACAAACTTGGCACGGAGACAGCAATTCAAATGTTCGCTCAATCAATAGAGGAATTATGGCAAGCAATTTTAAATGGTTAAATGGTTACAGTATTTTCTTCTCTCCTGCTTATCTTCTATTTCCTCTTCTCCACTACAGAGTTTTATGTTTTCTTTTGCCAAAATAATTGTAATGGGGGAAAATCACATAACTAAAGTGAATTTCCCACCACCTGTCTGTCAGTTTGTCCAACTTCATTTGCTTGGATCAACCATCAACACTCATGGAAGCAGCAGTCAAGAAATCAAATGATAGATTGTGTTAGGCAAATCTGCTGCACAACTTCTTCAAAGTGTCAAGAGCAAAGATGTCAATTTGAGAACTCAGGTGTGCCTGACCCAAGCCACGGTATTTTCAATAACTTCACATGCATGCAAAAGTTGGACAATGAAGAAGACCACAGAAGAACTGATGCATTTCAGTTATGGTGTTGGAGAATATTAAACATACCATGGACTGCCAAAAGAACAAACAAATTTGTGTTGGAAGAAGTACAGCCAGAATGCTCTCGGAAGCAAGGATGGCCACACTTCACCTTCCATTGTTGTTGTTAAATGCTGTCGAGTTGGTTCCAACTCATAGCAACTCTGTACAGGATTTCTGAGGAGTGGCTGGTGAATTTGAACCATGAACCTTGGGGTTCTAACAGACCTTGCAGTCCAGCGTATTATCCCACAGTGCTACACCCGTACTCCACAGTTGAGACATATTATCAAGAGGGACCAAACCTGAAAGAACGACATCATGCTTACTAAAGCTGAGGGTCAGTAGAGAAGAGGTAGACCCCTAGAGAGGTGGAGTGGCATAGTGGCAGCACCAATAGGTTCACACAAAGCAGTGATTGTGATGTTGGTGGAGAACTGGGCAGAGTTTTGTTCTGTTGTGCATAAGGTTGTTATGAATCAGTACCAACTTGATTGCACCTAACAACAACAAAGTGAGTAACTGGAACTTTCATTTTTTCCAATCACTAGAGATGACAAGGGTACTAAAGATAAGTAGTTGATGAAGAATATAATCTAAATTATTTTTGTTTTAATTGCTTTATTTTATAAATTGTTTCCTTAAGCCCAAGAAGCCTCCTTTTTTTAAACCTGTACACGTTTCCAATTATTTTACAGAATTTTGTAAAATGATTTTACAGTTCCCAGCATACTGCCTGGAACATAAAAATTTCTTGCTAAATTGACCACTACTTCTAAATGATTGTTGTTAAGTACCATCTGTTGGTTCCAACTAATAGCAACCCTGTATCGGGTTTCAGTAGCTACAATTCTTTGCATAAGCAAAAAGTCTCATCTTTCTCTTGAGGTGGGCTTGAACCACCAACCCTGTGGTTTACAGTCCAGTGCTTATCCTACAGAGCTGCCACAATTCCAAATTAATAACCATTGACTTCTAATTGGTAGCAGACATTAAAACTAAAATTATGACTAAACTAGGATTAATTTTTGAAAACCTAGACTTTTTACAAGAAGCCCTGATGACATAGTGGGTTGCATGTTGGACTGCTAACTGCAAGTTCAGCAGTTCAAGTTCACCAGGGGTTCCACAGGAGAAAGCTGTTGCTTTTTGCTCCCATAAAGACTTACAGCCTTGGAAATCCTATGCAGGGTCGTCAAGAGTCAGAACGGACTCGAGAGCACACAGCCAGCGAGTCAGCCAGACTTTTTACACTGATACTAATTTTTACTTTAATTTGCCAAGGCTTACTAGAGGAGCGGATTCATGATGTGGCACTGTAAGATAAACACTGGACTGCTAACTGCAAGGTCAACAGTTCAAACCCACCAGCTGTTCCGTGTAAACCCTCTACAGGATTGCTATATGGCACTTAACAACAATAATAGAAGCATGACAAGTACATAGCACTATACAAACTCTGATCAATTGTTACTATCAGATGCAACATGTTAAGGATTCTTGGATTTCAGACGAAAATGTGCCTCAGTGTATGATAGGAGGAGTCCTGGTATGGCGCTGTAGGTTATCGCGCTGGACTTTGAACCATAAGGTCGGAAGTTCAAGCTCACCAGCCGCTCCTTGGAAACCCTATACAGGGTTTCTATAGGTCGGAACCAACTTGATGGCACTTAACAACAAATTACGATGGTAACAACCAGGTGCAAGGTATAAAGTCCAATGGCACAAGTACCACATTCTTGCTAACCCTAGCCTACTGTGTTTTCCCACAACCCAGCCTTATAAGCAATTATAATTATTATAAAACAGTCTACATTTGAATAACTTTTTTTTTCTTATGATGCTTTTGAAATGGAAAGAATTTAAAAGTTACATTATTTGTCAACATTCTGCTTTTAGAGAGGATCCACAGTTTATCATTCTTGATTTACTTTCTCACTTTTTTTTTCTACCTATTTCTGACATTTGAAAAAAAAGAAGAAACTAAACTACAAGTATCCAGGCCATTTAGTTAGTTGTGGGGCAGAGAAACCAATAAGCTCAAGGTGTTTCAACAGCACATACAATTCACATTTTCCAACCCAAACCAGAATCAAATCAAAGGTTGATTTCCATGCCATGTCTTCAGCCTTGCCTTTCTTGATTGCTAATTGTGCCAAATATCATAATCATTGATCTGTCTTCCATGATCCATTTATTAGAAAATAAAAGCCTTGTTTAGTATCAACTCTCCTTGACTGAACTTGAGCTGATGACCAAAATATGAACATCTGCATAAACAGAGGGAATGAACATTAGACCCTGAAAAGCCCCAACTCTGGCACTAATGTAAGCTTGTGGCACTGCAGGATAAGCACTGGACTGCTAATCACAAGGTCAGTAGTTCAAACCCACCAGCTGCTCCTTGTAAACCCTACACAAGATTTTCTCAAGATCTCTTTCCCTTATCTGTCAAATGAAAGGCTTGATTAGATTTCTAGTATCTGTCTCCTAGCTCCAAACATATCTGTATTCTAGTTTATAATCACATTTCAGAGTCTGACATATATTTAGTTAACAATCCAATGGTTATCTTACAGCACCACATCAGAACTCAGCCATACCAGGGTAATAGAGGACAATAGTAAGAGAAGTTAAAAACACAGGAAGAGAAAGTGAAGTCCTGTCATCTCCATTGTGATGACAGACAGATGTGGCACATAAATTAGGCACAGATGCATCTCCAGGTTGTCTACCACAGGATTATAAGTGGTAATCAAAGCAATAATAATCATATCAGTAGCTAACATTTACCAAACTCATATGCTTTACATACATAATCTCATTTATTTCTCACAAGAATCCTATACAATTAGCTGTGTTCAGTGATTCTCCTACTTCATAGGTAAGAAAGCTCAGAGTGATTTAATAACTTGATCAATATCAGGTAAGTGAAGAGGCATAAGTTGAAACCATGTCTTGTCACTCTAGAATACATGGGCATGAATGAAAATACAAGCGCACCAAGTACTTCAAGGCTCAGCAAAGCAAACTGTATTACAATACTTCATTTTAATCTGTAGTCTTAATTGCTATATTTAATATATTGACTTGCATGTCAGTATCTGGTGGGTTTCAGTTTCTGTCATTTGTAATCCATCAGACAGTTTCTAAAGGAAAAACCATACAATGTCACTTAACGAAAATCAAACCTGAACCATGTAATCTTTTGACAAAACAAATTTCTATCAGAGGGCAGTGTTCTTGGATCAATCCTTTTACTTACACACCTGAATAATCCTGCCTGCCATGACAAAATGAGAAGACCAACATCAGCATATTGTTGATGATGTGGTCTTTCATAATATTTCAGAAGTAACTCTAAGAAGCAAGTGAACCTGTTGAACTAGTACTATTAGGAAGAATAATTAAATTGCAATTCTGCCACAATGAAAACTATCATCTTTGGTAATTATGTTAATATCCAAGTGGATGCATATTTGATGAATACTTACTCTTAATGTATATCTAATAATATTGCATGGGTAATCAAAACTAGTAACTCTTCTACTTGCGAGTTCAACATAATCACTTAGCAGTCTTATTAAAACAGATTACTAGAGGTCATGCCTAGCTTTTCTCAGTCAACAGATCTGAGTAGGGCTCAAGATTTCATGTTTCTAACAAATCAAGGATTTCGTTTTCCTTGGATCTATATAAAATCAACGCTCATGGAAGCAGCAGTCAAATGACGTTAAATGATATATTGCATTGGGCAAATCTGATACAAAAGATCTCTTTGAAGTGGTAAAAGGCAAAGACGTCACTTTGAGGACTAAGATATGCCTGATTCAATCACTTCACATATATGTGAAATCTGGATAATGAATAAAGAAGACTGAAGAAGAATTGGTGCCTCTGAATTATTGTGTTGGCAACGAATACTGAATATATAATAGACTGCCAGAAGAACAAACAAATCTTTCTTGGAAGAAGTGCACAGAATGTTCCTTAGAGATAAGGATGGTGAGACTTTGGGCATGCTCTCAAAGGGGACTGGTCCCTGGAGAAATACATCATGCTTGGTAAAGTACTATTGTTGTGATAAGCCCTGTAAAGTAATTTCTGACTCAGTGACTCTGTATAGGGTTTCTGAGGAGTGACTGGTGGGTCTGAACCACCAACCTTATGGTAAGCAGTCCAGTGCTGATCCTACAGCACCACACCTGGACTCCGAAGAGGTTCAGTTAAAAAGAAGACCCTCATCAAGATGGACTGACACTGGGACTAGAAACAGTGGATTCAAACAAGAACAACTCTGAGGATGGTGTAGACCAGGTAGCTGTTTCTTTCTGTTTTACATGAGTCAGTACTAACTCGATGGCACCTAACAACAAATTTCCAAGTGGAAAACTGAAAATCTCTGAGCAAAGCAATTCCGTTTAACAGGTTAACATCATTAGATACTTGGGGCATAATTTGTAGCTTACATTTTCGTTGATCAACAATGTAATCCAGTTGAAGTTAAATATTCTGTATAGGTTTTCCCCACTATCTGAGAGCAGAGAATCCCTATGAAAACTTTCATAAGCCAAAATGGCATAAAATAATATAACAATTACTTTTAATTTTTATGGAAAAATTCTGAGTGTTCCCAGACTCAAAAAATGTTTCCAAATCATACCAAATAACACATAAGACATAAAATAACACTAACATATAGTAAAACTGATGGTAATGCTGCGGCTCTGTAGGATAGGCACTGGACTGCTAACCAGAGGTCAGTGTTCCGAGTCTACCAGCTGCAATGCACCTCAAAAGAAAGGTAAGGCTTTCTGCTCCTGCAAAGATTTATAGCCTCGGAAACCCAGTACTATGAGGTTGCTATGAGTCAAAAATGACCAGACTACACTAACAACAACAATGTAGTAAAAGTGCAAATGATATAAATACACAGCCTATATAAAGTAGAAATAATTTATGTACAGTATAGATCCTGGAGAGGAGCTTTGATAGCGTAGTGGTCAGCAGTTCAAAACTATCAACCGTTCTGTGGGAGAAAGATGAGGCTTTCTGCTCCCATAAAGATCTAAAGCCTCAGAAACCCTCCGCAGGGTAGCTATGAGTCAGAACTGACCCCACGGCACACCATCACCACCACTATAGATCCTGGGGACAGAGTCTGACAATGCTACTCTTACTGATAGGGGTGCACTCTGCCTTTCTAACAGCTCGTTGAAAAACAAAATTCTGAATGCTAATTTCACTTTTCACCTTTTCCCATGAAATCAAAAATCCTCTTTGGATTTCTATTGGTTAGCAAGAATAGGCATTGATGTAGGTATTTTCATAAAAGTGAAGTGGTATACAACAAATTTTTGAAAAGCAGAAGATACCTATATTCTTATAAAGAGAAGGGTTTTACTTGCAAAATCTAAAACACATTTCTCTCTTCCAGGTTCTGGGGTACATAATTTGAAATTTTTCAATTAAGATGAATGAAGTATTTCAACAAACACAGACTGACTCTTTGAGAAACGCCTTGAGAGGTAAGTGGTTTGCTATTAAGAACCAAATACAAATCTGGTGCTTACATTTGCTTTTGCTTTTTTAATAATATTTTATTGTATTTTTAGATAAAGTTTACATGGAAAATTGGGTTCCCATTTAATAATTTCTATGCATGTTGCTCAGTAACACTGGTTCTATTTTTCACAATACTTTAAAATTCTCATTATTTCAATGTAGGTTGTCCCATTTCCATTAATCTCACCTTCCTGGCTCTCCCCACCTCCCCTTTACCTTCTTGTCTTTGCTCTAGGCAGGGATGGGGAACCTTTTTTCCGCATCATTCACGGCCTCACAAAATTATCAATTTAAAAATTAGCCTGCTATATTTCATCAAACATTTAATTAACTCATCCTGATGTGATAGCTGGAACTGTGGTTGCCATGGCAGGGCCAGAGACCAAATGATTTTGGGGGCCTTATGTGGTGGTGTAGGATAAAGCACTGGACTGCATGCTCAGTTTGATCCATAATGTCTGTGGTTCAAACTCGCCAGCTACTCCTTGGAAACCCTATATATGGTCACTATGAGCTGGAACCGACTCGATGGCACTTAAAAACAACAACAATACAGCCAGCAAAGAATCCTGGTATGGTACTGCGGGTTAATGCACTGAACTGCAAGGACACTTTGAACTGCAAGGTTGGTAGTTCAAGCTCACCAGCAGTTCCTTGGAAACCCTATACAGGTCCCTATGAGTCGGAAATGACTCAACATCACCTGATATCATGTAACAACAACAATCAGCCCGCAGGCCTGATGTTCCCCATCCCTGCTCTAGGGTAATAAATGTTAACCATTTGGTCTTGTGTAGTTGAACTTTTAAAAAAAAGATAACAGTTCTCACAGGCAGATGCTTATTTTATAGACTTATCTGGAAAATGAATATGGAAGACTATAGAAGAAGTGATGCATTTGAGTTATGGTGCTGGAGAAAAATACTAAAAGCACCATGGATTCCCAGAAATCTGTGTTGGAAGAAGTACAGTCAGAATGTTCCTTAGAAGCCAGGATGGTGAGACTTTGTCTCTCAGACTTCAGACATATTGTCTGGAGGCATCAGTCCCAGAGGACATCATGCTTGGCAAACTGAAGAGCCAGCAAAAAAAGAGGAAGATCTCCAGTGAGATGGATTGGCATGGTGGCAACAATAGGTTCAAGAGTAGCAACAATTGTGAGACTGGCAAGGACAAGGCAGTGTTTCGTTTTGTGGTGCATAAGGTCACTGTGAGCCAGTACTGACTCCATAGCACCTAACAACAACAACAATCTGCTATTTAACTGAAAGGTGATTCTCAGGAGTTGTTACAGTTCCAGGTTTAAGGGGTATCTCAGGGCAACAATTGCAAGGATTCCTTTGGTCTATTATCAGTAAGTCTGGCTTTCTGTTTTGTTTCTAACATAATTTGAGTTCTGCCCATGTTTTCTCCCGTTCTATCCAGGTCTATTGTATTCCTAGTCAGAACTGTCAGTAGTGATAGCCAGGCACCATTTAGTTCTTCTGGTCTCCTCTTAGATGAGGGAGTGGTGCTTACATTTCACATAGAACACTAACCTTTGATTTTTATGTACTTGATTTCTTAAGCACATTGCCTTTCTTTAATGCAACAATATTGTATATATGCTCTTCAGGTATACACTAATGATGTGTCTATTTTACCCCAAAACTGTGGTCAAATTCCTTAAGGTCCTCACTATTCAAGAGGAACAATCTAGACAAAGGATATGCCAACTACTCATTCCTCAAGAGTCTAATTAATTATCAAGTCACAAGCCAAACCACACTCATAGAGGCCAGATGAAGAAGCCCTGGTGGCACAGTGGTTAAGCTCTCAGCGGCTAACCAAAAGATCGGTCACTTGAATCCACCAACAACTCCATGCAAGAAAGATGTGGGATTCTGCTTCCATAAAGATTATAGCTTTGGAAGCCTTATCCTAGCCTATAGAGTAGGTCTATATTGTCTATCCCAAAGAGTAGGTCTGAATAGGAATAATCAACTCAATGACGATGGGTTTTTAAGTCAAGTCATATTATCAGAAATCTGTATTGTATGTTCTGATCTCTGTCACTTGCCTTTATAGAATTGTGATTTAGCACTATGTTCTTGTATGCTGGGATGTTCACAGCTAAATTTTGTGCTCAGAGGTAGTAACTTTCTCAGACTAAATTTCCTCATCTAAATATACTCCATGCTATCCACCTCCACCACCCTGATTCTTGGCTTTTCATATTTAGTTTTACGAGACCAAGTCTAACACACAAAATTTAATTAAAATTTTATTTAAATGTTATTAAAAATAAAAGCCAAGATTCAGCTACTCTTTTTTTTTCTTTCTTTCTTTCTGTAAAAACATATTGCACAATTACCATTTTTCAGACTGCTATGTATCTACATTGCCCTGTGTAAATTTCTTCTCTGGTTTAAACATTCCCTGGTGAAGACGGGGATAGAAAATGTTTTGGTTGGGAAAAAAGTTTATGCCAATGTGTGAGCTGCCAAAATAAATACAAAGTTTGAGATGCCAATGGAGCCTATAATTAGCCAGATGTAACTATGGGAGTTTTAATCCAAGACTTGCCAAAATATAAATATTCTTCTTTGATTAAGTAATATTTAATCCAACAGATCAACCAGAATTGACTATACAATGAATTTCAAGATTCTACTTCCAAGTGACCCTCATATTTCTGTGCAGGCGGCCAGTCACATTTCCACTGTGTTCCCAAGCTCACTGACATCCACGTGATAGCGACACTCTCTGTTACAATGATTCCCCCACTGAACTGGGAGCTCCCCTCATCTCCCTATCCACAGATCCCAGCATATGTTTAGTATACACTAAGTCCATCATCATCCTCACCACCATTACTAAAGGAGTATGTTGCTTCTGGCTCTGTGTTGGACATAGCTCACATGCATCACATATCATTTACATACATCAACTCCTCACAACCATCATGTAAAGTAGGTACTATTATTATCCCCATTTTACACAAATGAAGCTGTGAGAAGTCAACCAACTGCCCTCGAAGTCATACAGTAAGTGGTGGAGTTGAGATTCAAACTTCAGGGGGTGACTTCAGAGCAGAAGCTCAGAAAAGGGGTCAGTATAAATAAGCCTTGTCATAACCTAGAATTTTCATTCTGTTGACACCTGCAAGATATACAATTTTTCACTGTATTTATGTCTGACACGACTGCAGAGAAGTGGCAGAGGCTGAAGTCAGAAGCAATTATGTGAAGTATGAGGAATCTCCTATTCCTAATACACCTCTTTTTGAATGACATTTCATATTTCTCATCAGGTTCCCTCTTTAGTCAGGAGTTTTTCATTATTATGACCGTTTTAAAGAAGGCCAAGATTTTAGACTACCAAATGCTCCCTAAAAAATAATAAACTATAACTAAATTGAATGTCTCCTACAGTGTTTTAGCCTGATTGGGTCAAAAGCTACATTTAGTTCTTATGTGAACTGACAAATCAAAACGCTCCAAAAAGTCTGTAAGAAGAAAAAAAATGTCTTTCATTCCACCTTTGCTAAATAAACCACACTCATTTGGGGCTTTAGAAACCCTTAAGGTGATAAACATTTCTTGCCACCACTTATCTGTATTAAAACACAAACAAACTGGCATGTTAAACTCGATTAGCTAGTTCCTGGATCAATAGACCTTTCTTCTAACTTTGCAGGGCAGAGAAAAATAATTAAAAAATATTACAAGGCCTAAGTTTAAATCACCACTTACTATACAAGCAATCTGGACCCTTTCAAACATTGAATCAAGATTCACACACATCTTTGTATCTTGGTCTTGTCTACAAAATGGAGATAATAATACCTCCTTTGTAAAGCTGTGAGTCCTGGTGTGGCGCTGTAGGATATGCACTGCACAGAAAGGTTGGTGTGAACCGCAAGGTTGGGGGGTGGTTCAAACCTACCAGCCACTCCTCAGAAACCCTATATAGGGTTGCTATGAGTCGGAACTGAGTTGACAGCACTTAACAACAATAAAGCTGCAATGAGGATTACATGAAGATAAATACATGAAACCAGAAATTAATAGGCCCAAGTAATATACATTCTCTTTGCCCCTTCTTCCTGTGGTATAATGACAAAAACTCCAAAACTTAGTTTCATCTGAATAATTCAGCTGTTCTATGCTATTTCCAACAAGAACAATGCTATTTTCTATAGTCCCTTTTTATAGATAATTAAAGTGAGCCCAAAACTCTGAACTCCAAAACACCATTGACATAAAATGAGTTTTTCCAAAAAAACTGGGTAAGATTCCTCCTATCTAATAAGCATTCAAGGCAAGAGAACATTAGTTTAAAGAAAGCAAATGTTGTAAAGCATTGAGTCAATTCCAAATAATAGTGGCACTGTATAGGGTTCCCAAGGAGCAGTTGGTGAGTTTGAACTGCCAACCTTGTGGTTAGTAGTGCTTATTCTACAGTGCCACACCAGCACTCCAGGGAAAGTAGATGTTGTTAAGTGCTGTCGAGTTGGTTCCAACTCAGAGGAATTCTGTACAGTGTGTCTGAGGAGTGGCTGGTGAGTTTGAACTGCCAATCTTATGGTTCAAAGTGACCTTGTGGTTCAGTGCATTACCCTGCAGCACTAATACTAAATCTCAGCTCTGAGAAATGACACCAGGAAGACCATTCCAGTACTCCCTTGCTTGGGCAGCTGACTTGTTCTCAGGGTTTGTCTTGAGCAAGGTTTTCTAGAGAAGTAAAACCAGTGAAACAAATATTTGTATGTATGTATGTATGTATATGTATGTATGTATTTGTTGTCAAGTGCTGCTGAGTCAAATCCGACTGATAATGACCCTGAATAGGGTTTCCAAGGAGCAGCTGCTAAGTTTGAACTGCTGACCTTGCAGTTCAAACAGCTTTGTGGTGCAGTTCTATATCCCACAGCACCACACCAGGACTTCATGTAAACATACATTGCTGCTGTTGTTGTTAAGTCAGTTCTGACTCATAATGACCCTGTATAGGGTTTCAGAGGAATAGCTGGTGAGCTTGAACCACCAACCTTGTGGTTCAAGCCAACCGTGCAGTGCAGCACATTAACCTGCAGTGCCACACCAGGACAGAGTCTCAAGAGTCCCCTGTGGACGAGAGAGAAAGTTTTTCCTAAGTGTCCATTATACTGAAAGCAGGCCACCCCCTCAAGGAAGCATCCCTTTAATTGACATGGTTATCTTAGAGTTAACCATGCCTGCATTAAGTTTCATCACCATGGGAATAAGCACATCTATCTCACTGCTTTGTTGTTAGGTACCATCGAGTCACTTCTGACTCATAGCGATCCTATGCAAAACAGAATGAAACACTGCTGGGTCCTTAGCCCATTGTTGCTATGCTTGATCCCACTGATGCTACCACTGGATCTCACTGCTAACCCTCTGGAAATCCTGGCCTAGTCAAGTTGACCAGAACCCTCACCATATAGGGTTCTTCTTCTCCATATCTGTTAGGCCTGATCAGGGTGCAGAGTCAGCAGAGCATGTAGGTCCACCCAAATGCACAATCTTTATTTCAAAAGTGAGGCTTGTGCCCTGCAACCTTTGCCATGGCTTCTCTTTTGTGAGACTTGACAACAATCTCCAAAAGCAGCCCATCCCTAATTTTAGCCCTCTGGACTTCCACAGATCCCACCCACACATCCCAATTCCATAGCTCTTCAGAGTTTCCTTAGCAGAAGGTACTCCTCAACACTCTAGCACAACACAAAAGGCCACCTGACTGTATCCTTCATGGGCAGAAGGATCATGTTGACCTTGTTCCAGTACTCCCAGCACATGGTCCATAAAATATATAAAAACTCACTGCCATCATGTTGACAGCAACCCTACAGAGACATCATTAAACACGTGTGATTGAATGAGAGCAAGAGATGAAAAGGTGTGATGGCATCTAAAGACACAAAAGACCAAAACTGTCTCAATTCTTAATAACAAAGCAAGAAAATGTAACCAGCAAGTTCTTAGGCCTGCCCTGTTCTTTCATTCCTCCTTTTAGAAGACCTGTACACCCAAGTCCCAAGAAGCCTGAACTAGAGCAGGGTTATGAAAGAAAGAAAACAGTATAATCTCCACCCAATTTTTTTGGTCACCAGTTGATGATTCGGTACTTCAATTGGATTTCTCATTCTCTGGTTTTGACTGCCTTGGTGACCACTAACACCCCACTATGCTGTGCCCAGAGAGGAGGAGCTGAAGTCAATACTGGTTTTCCCTAGTGATTTGCACCAGGATGAACAGGTATAACAAAAACATGGGCTTTCCTTTAGTTCCTCACAATCATTCTTTTAATAAACTAGAAAAAAAATGTTTTGTGATGCTTTAAGGCAAAGAAAGATAACTTATCTCTTAGAAACATATACGGAACCATTTACAGATTAAATGATACTATATCTGGAACTGCTTCAAGATAATATGAAAGAGAGAATGAATAGGAGTACAGATGAAACAGGGATACCTAGGAGCTGGTAACTATTAAGGTAGGTGACAAGTACACGGGGGTTTTCTCTATGCTATTCTGCCTAATACTGAATATGTTTAAATGGTTCATAGTTCAAATTTTTACAGGCATAGGGGACAGAAAATTAGCCAAAAGAGAAAAAAAATCACCAGTTGCCCATTGAATTTTCAGCAGTGTTTTGAGAAAATGGGAGTATAATCTATCTTGAGTCCTACAATTCTTTAAATACACTGACTTTATTTTTTAAAGGACAGTTCCATTTATAAAATTCTACTTTGAAGTTAAGCTCAAATTATCCTACTCAAGTTATATACTGGTTTTTACTTTTTTGAGATTTTGAATATTTCTATTTCATGACATATTTCTCATAACAACAGAATTTTGTGAAAGGCAAATATATATACAGCTTGTTGTCATTAAGTGCTGTTGAGTTGGTTCTGAACCATAGCAACCCTGTATAGGGTTTCCAAGGACAGGCTGGTAGGTTTGAACTGCTGACCTCGAATCTAGTAGTCCAGTATTGATCCTACAGCATCACACCAGGACTCACAATTATTTTCTTCTGAGAATTCTGTTGTCAGTTCTGACATAAGATACATTTTTTTTTTTTTTTTTTTGCATTACTGTTTCTGTTGTTAAGTGCCTTTTGAGTCGGTTCTGACTCACAGCAAGCCTGTATAGGATTTTCAAGACTGTAAATCTTTGCAGGAGCAGAAAGCTTTATTTTTTTCCCACGGACTGCCGAATTTGTGTTTAGCAGTCCAGTTCTTACCCTTCAGAGGCATCGTGCTCCCCCCTTTTATTATCAGTCTCTTTATAAATTCAGTCTTTGGTTTGGGGGGTTAACAGGAGTATGATAACATCAGCCAATCATACTGCTGGAACATACTGTATGCAGTACATCTCATCAGTAATGTTGTTGCTGTTGTTAAGTGCTGTTGGGTTGGTTTCGACTCACAGCAACCCTGTGAGTTATAGTATAGGGTTTCCGAGGCTTTTTAAATCTTCAGAGAAGCAGAAAGCCTCATCTTTCTCCCACAGAATGGCCCGGTGGGCTAGAACCATGGACTTTGTGGTTTGCAATTCAGAGTTCATCATATGGAACCACTGCACTCCCATTATCAATGATGAGGTACAAAAAAACGCACACACACAAAAAAAACTGGACAATAACGTGGCTTGTTTTAACTCAAATGCGTCATAAATCAGGGAATACCTGCACCTCAATTAATCCTCAAATACACCAGATAAGAGAAATGAAAGACTGAGAGATCAGGAAGACTGAGTAGTTGAGTTGACCACACAGTTATTAAGTAGAAGAGCCATTTTTGGAAGCCAGACCTCATACTTCCACTGTCACAATTAGAGTATTTTTCTGAGCAGCAGTGTTACTTATTTTTAGTTTTTTTCTTTCCTTAAAGGAGTTGATAATAGCTGTCCTTGTCCTAGTGTGGAGCTGTAGGATAAGTACTGGACTGCTAACCACACGGTCAGCAGCAGCTCCTTGGAACTCCTATACAGGGGCACTACGAATCAGAACTGACTTGATGGCACTAACAGCAAAAAATTATACTGACTTGCACAATAACGCTACTGACTAGCTACATTCCTCAAGAATACATAGAGGAACTATTATTAAAAGTATATCACACAGTATTTTAAATTCAAATGCGGTAAAATGTACAGTGCTGTGGGTTAATGCACTGGAATGCAAAGTAGGTTTGAACTGCAAGGTTAGTGGTTCAAGCTAACCATTCACTCATTGGAAACCCTACACAGATTTGCTATGAGTTGGAACCAACTCCACAGCATTTAACACAACTATAGCGCAGTTGTGCTAAAAAAAAAAAAGCTATAAAAATAATAATTGAGCTATATCTGGCAAGTGTTCTGCCTAACAGAAATACCCTATAATAACAAAAATACCTGTACCATTTTAGGCTTGAACTTTAATATTTCACACTGCAAACAAGAAACGAACCTGTGTGTATCTGAGGGAGCTTTTCTTCAACAGGTAATGGGATCTGAATTCTGCTATTCAAAGGTTAAAGCTTGCCTTTTCTGGTACTATTTTGTCACAGAATTTAAATAAACACTTAAATAAGGTAACTTAACAAGTGTATACTTATAAGTGTGATTATAAACGAAAAATACTACTTACATGTTGTTCTTATAATGTTAAAGTTGAATCTGTTTGTCTTAATGTTTAAATAGTTCATAAATTAAAATTAAATCATAACAAAGTGCTAGTTGATAGTTTGTTTTTAATATTTAAGTGGGGAAAATGTACAGTTAGTATAAAAGACTAGTATAGAAGATAAATAAATACATAATTAAACCAAAACAATTTTTATGAGATATTGAGTTCTGTAAATTATCCATGTATTAAAACTTCAGGATAAAAGTCAAATTACACCCAATTCGAATTTCAATGTACCTTTTCCTCTCTTAAATACAAAAAATAATAAATTCTCCATTAATAAGTAGTCTTCTTTACTGTATGCAAAAGCAATCACATTGCATGTTCCAAACTTCTTAAAATAACTATGGGCAAAGTCTTTGAAAATACAGAAAAATAAAGGCTGTCAACACTAATGAGACTTTATGTATGAGTCTCATGTATGTATGTATATAAATACATAAATATAAACTTATTTAAACCTCTCTTCAAGATAATAGATAATTTGGGTAAATAGTTTACCTATCCCTACCTGCATCTAGCATACTTAAAGGGAGCATTCTCAGAAATGAAGTCTGTACAAGAAAATAATCAATAGTATACCTAAAAGGGGTTCTAGAACTTGTCCCATGAAATAGGCTTCTTATGGAGCCTTTGCAGTATATAGGACCTTATGTGGAATCCTGAGCCCCATCCAGAACTTTCTGAGGTGGGACATTCCCACTAGAAAGGACAAGCAGGCCCACCTGGAACAGGAAGAGTGACAAAAGACACATCTTCAAAGAAAGCTCATTAGGAAAAACCCCAAACAAAAATGTCAGTATGACTGGCTACTGCAAGATAAGCAAGTTGTTCGCCGGGAAGCCATCAAAGCAAGAGGAAGGGCTGGTTGGTCCAAAGAGTGGTGAGACCTGGGGACACCTGAGCCCATGGACAAGGACATAGCCACAGAGGGCTAGAGCTGAGAGTGAAGCATCCAGCTGATAATGAAGTGAGGGGAGAGGCACAAGAACACCCAAACTTGCAGATAGTACTCATTTGACCTAGCCTCAGTGGCTTGATAATCAGAACTCAACTAGAGGAAGATAAAAAAGAAAACAAGTTTTGATAAAGGAAATAAGGGTAAATTGCTACAATATGAACTTGACCTATATTTAAGGTGGTGGTGGTGGCTGTGTGCCGTGGAGTCGGTTCCGACTCATGGCGACCCTGTAGAGGGGGTTTCTATATTCAAGGTAGTAGCTTAAAATACCAACAGAGAGGAAAGGAGTCTTCACATCAAGTATCAATGCTATCCCCTCTGTATACAGGGTTGATAGGGATGGTAACTTACACATTGGGTACCTAAAATGAGGGGGTGATAAAGGTACAAAGTGACTGGCTTACAAGGTTTCAAGAGGGAGTTTAGTTTAAGAGTGTGCGAGGGAAGATAGAGTCTCCACTGAATACTTTTCATCTTGTCTAGATGGGTCTGGTGAAAAGAGATGGGGATAAGATTCTTATGATTCAATAGTGAATAATTGGTATCATGACTAATTGCAACTCTCACAATTGTAAAGGTAGAAGTTTTGTAACAAAACCTGGGAAGTAGTCAATCTTACAGTTCAGAAACAGAGGACCCTAGGATCATCAGGGAGAAGAGCACAAGTGAAATGCAGGACCTTATCCAGAGAAGCAGCAGTACCAGAGATGGACGCAGAGATGGGGACATGGAGAGAGGGAGCAAGCAGCTGAGGACTCTGGATTCATGGAAAGAGAGGGACTGAGAGCTGGTGGCCAGGAGGCAGGCTTGCAGAATGTGCTCTTTGGTGGTATAAATTATTATATATGCCAAGTGCTTAAAAAAAAAAAAAAAAAACAGAGATAAACAAAATAAGACATCAGAATTAAACACTTTCTAGTCCTGTCCAGGAGTTCTGGTGTGGCACTGTGGGTTAATGTACCACACTGCAAGTTTGGCAGTTCAAGCTCTCCAGCTGCTCCTCAGAAGACTTACAGTGTTGACTATGCATAAGAAATGACAGCACTTAACAAGTCCTGCCCAGGAGTCCTGGTGTGGTGCTGTGGGGTTAATGCGCTGAACTGCAAAGTCTCTTTGAACTGCAAGGTCGGCAGTTCAGGCTCACTGGCTACTCCTCAGAAACCCTATACAGGGTTGCTATGGGTCAGAACCGACTCAATGGCACTTAACAACAGTCCTGTCCAATCCTCACAATTGTTTCTATATTTGAGCACACTGTTGCAACTATTGGTTCAATCCACCGATTGCATTGAGGGTCTTCTTCATTTTTGCTGACCCTCTATTTTACCAAGTATGATGTCCTTCTCCAGGGACTGGTCCACCCAAATTTTATGCTACCTAATATGCTCACAGCTTTGGAAACCCTATGGTCGCTATGGGTCAGAACCAACTAGATGGCACTTAACAACAACAACATGCTCACATGAGCTCTGGTGTGGCACTGTATGATACGCACTAGACTGGTAACCATAAGGTCAACTGTTCAAACCCACCAGTCACTCTCAGAAACCCTCTACAAGGTCACTAAACTCAACGGCACACAGCAAGAACACTATATCCACATACTTAATATACCTCACAATAACCCTTCAAGTGAAATCTTAATTTGATGAGATATTGCCTTCCTTTGCTCAAGGTTATACTGCTAAACAGAATTCAGAATCAAACCTAAATCTGCCTGGATCCACAGCCTGTGCTTCACTCTATTACATTTTGGCTTTATAAATAGCCTTGCTCAATAACTATTTGTGTTTTACCTTCAGAAACTGGTTAAAATAAAGATCTATACCTTGATCTTTCTAGCCACTAAATATTTTCTGAAAACTAGAAAGAACTCATTCCATTTCAATAATATAAAATGTGATGAGAATCTACACTAAATTTGAAGTTAAAAGAAATATAGATTTGTCTAAATTCTCATTGCAAAAGTTTTACTCCAATTTCTGCAAGGCATCTTTGAACAATTAAATATGAGTTTTGTAGGGAAAATTATAATGAATGTGGTGTTCCCTGTCTTAAAGAGAAACACATTATACATACTCACTTATCTGTGATAAAACCAAAGCCCAGAGACAATATGGTGCTGAAAAAATAAGTGATAATGGATCTACAAGCTTATTTTCCTTATAAGATAGAGAAAAGTCATACAAAAAATATATTTAAACTGTAAAATTGAAGCCAGGTATAGATTAATCTTAAAACTACTTTTCCCATTTCTTTCTCAGGAGCACCAACAAGGATTACGCTCAAAAACTTAATCTCATTAACTAAGTAGCAACTTTCCTTAGGTTTGCAACAAACTTTTTTTTTCCTGAAAGAGGTTGGAGCAATGTGTTGATCGTATTGTGGTTTTTCTGAAGACAATAACAAAAAATAATCAAAACCCCCACCCCATCCAAATTTCTATTCCATCAGGAAGGAAATTAAACCGAGTTCAAAGACCTACTACAAAGGTAGTGGTGGTGGCGGTGTGCCATGGAGTCTGTTCTGACCTGAATAGGGTTTCTGAGACTGTAAATCTTTACAAGAACAGAAAGCCTCATCTTCCTCCCTGGTGGTTTTGAGCTGCTGACCTTGAGGTTAGCTGCCCAACTCTAAGCACTATGTTACCAGAGCTACTTGGGGACAATGTGTATTGAATCGGCTTATTCCAGTACCATCCAACCCATGCTTACTTTTGTTTGTTGTTAAGTGCTGTCATGGCGTTGGTTCTGACTCATAGTGACCCTGTATAGGGTTTCCCAGACGCAGATGGTGGGTTTGAACTGCCCACCTTGAGACTGGCAGTCTAGTGTTTATCCTACAGTGCCGCACCAGGAGTTAGTAGTTAAAAATTAGTCTCCTACCTCTAACCCCCGCTTCTAATATAAATACTAAATCAAAGATGATGTTTCCTATTCGGATTCCTCTTGGGATTGTATTAAGAATCAAAAAACTCCAATGAAGCAGAATTTTAGACAATTTAAACAATTCCCCATAACTTTCAGAACTGAAGCACTGCAGTAACTTTCTGTTTACAAATACAAGATGACACATATAATTGTAAGGATCAATACACTGACAACAAAAGGAGAGTTATTAAAAAAGTGACCTGCATTATTTGCCTGGTTGAAACAACTTAGATATCAGTGGTAACTGTATCTAAAGAAAGTGCAAATGGGCTCTAAGTAAAGTCCTAAGGTGTTTCTCTATCAAGTTTCAGGACAACCTTTGTGACTTAGATTTTGCCTTCTTTTTATTTTTTTGCTTGCTTTCTGGATCTTAGCTAATGGAAGTGGTACCATAATTGAGCCATATATAACATGGTGTCTGCATAAATACCAGGCAATTCTCCTTTGCTTTCCTGTAAGGACAGTAGAAAACCTAGGTAACTCTCCAAAGAAGTACTGTGGTCAAATGTAATTTGGCAGCACCCTGATATATTATTTGGTATGGACATCAAAATGCCAGGATGCGTTTGGCTGGAAGAATTTTTTTTCTCTTAATGTCAGCGTCAAATCATGCTCTTAATCACATGAATAATGGACCTTGTTTCTTCATTATGAGATTAGGACAGTGATACCAACCTCATAGGGGAAAGAAAAATCTATAGACAAACTGTAACAGCAAATGAAAGCATTGAGTATATAGTCCCTGGTATAAAGCATGATGAGGCTTCAACAGTTTGGTAAAAAATGGAATGAAAAGATAATGGAATTTTTCCACAAACTTTAAGAAGCCCCTTCACATAGATTCAAAATAAAAAAGTAATTCCTTTAATATGATCTAAGTATAGAGTTTTTACCTTGATAAGCAAATACATTCTATTATTTTCCACTTTCAAAATTTCATCTACAATCAGCTTCTGATCAATTTTCCTCTCATTTTCCATGGAGGTGTTCTCCCCTTCTGCTCCCTCCCTCTCAGTTGCTGAAGTAGAGCAGTTAAAAGTCCCATCTTAGGTGTGACTAATAATGAGAAGAATAATAATAATGTCTACCTCACAGAGTTGTTGAATGAGCTAAATGAGGTAATACATAGAAAACACTTAGACCCCAATGGCATTATTATTATTGCCATTGTTGATTCTGACTCATAGCAACCCTGTATACGGTTTCCAAGGAGCAGTTGGTGGGTTTGAACCACCGAATTTGCAGTTAGCAGTCCAGTGCTTATTCTACAGCACTGGACTCATTTTTTATTAGCCATTATTATTAAATGCATATTACTTTGGTTGCATCTGAAAACAGAATTTATGCACACCATATGAATTATTTTAATAAAAGCTTTAAATGAAGCAAATGTAATATTAAGAAACAAGTTTTTAAAGAAAACATTCCCCAAATATAATGTCTCTGCATATCAGTTATCTGAGGATTATTCACGTATTTGGAATCTCCACTCCTGCTCCATAAACATGAAAAAAAGGGAAAATTTTTAATTATTCATTTTAATTGATCAGAAACTGATTGTAGATGAAGTTTTGAAAGTGGAAAATAATAGTAAACAAATGTAAAAATCGGAAAATTTTCAAATTAAAATAAACATGCCCAATATTAATCACATTTTATGCAAATCATCTCCTTTAAATAAAGCAATACCATGCTAGCTTTGCTTGCATACCATCATTATAATATAGCTATGTAAACTCCGTCCTGTATTTCTGTGGTATATTTTAAGACCTCTCTACAGAATCTGAGAAACATTTTCTAAATAGCAATTGAATTGCTGGCACCTATAAAATTTTTTTTCTAAAACTGATAGTACTTAAGACATTTGTAAATAAAACAGAAATGGTTTAGAAATAAGAGTGTGGCTTGTGGTTGCAAGGATTTAACAATTTCACAGGAAAGTGCTTAAGGATCATTAAGAATTTCAGACATTACCTAAATTATCTCCTCCCTCATTTTATGTAGAAACTCAGGCCCCAATAAATTATGACACTGGGTAGAGTCAACACTACAACCTAGGCAGGTCTGCTGTCTCCTAGTCATGTTCCTTTTCAGTTTTTGGTATCAAATTTAACCAAGTCATTGATATAAACTCAAAATTATATTTCTTTGCCAAAAAATGAATTTAAAAGAATTACTGTCTAAACACACACACACATGAAAGAATAGCATTCAGCGCCAAAGTAGTTTACTTATTTCTTTTGATTTTTTTTCAAGATTATTAGGAATCTGTTGTCACAAAATGATTTTATTTCTTGTGACTTTATTTTTCTTGTGACTTTGAACCAACCCCATGGCTCCCCCACATGCTCTCCCAAAATCATTCCTAAAAATGGTGGGAGAAAAGAGCAGAAGTCAGCAACTTTCTTCCTACTCCCACCATGTTTGAGCCAGGTGGGGCCATCCCTTTTCCAACCTTAGTATAATACAGAACAATTCTAAGGGAAGAGTTTCTAACAATATCATTTAATATCAATCTTAGCTTCTTCTTATTTCATTAACCAATTTATGATATAAAGAAAATATCTGATCAAAAGTATGTTAAAGATATTCCATTATCCCCAATAGAAAAACAGTATTAATGACATGCATATAAACAGAGTTTATTTATTTTCTGAACATTTTTTTCAAAGCAATCTTTATCAAAAGTCAACAGTAACTTGAAAGAAACATCACGAGTTCATGTTCTGTCAGTGAATAGCAGTAAAATAAGACAAGTGTATTCAATTTTGAGCCAAATTTAATCCAGTTAAAAATGTACACACTGCCAATTTAGACTGCTAAAATTAGTAATCTATACGTAATTCATAAACTACCTTTGCACTACACTTCTTTTAAATTTATGTTCAAAGGAATATCAAAAGCAACCCTTTAAAAATAGATTTCATAGGATTGCTAAATGTCTTAAAAAGCCTTTCTCCTGACCATTAAAGAAAGATAATTGTTCTTCAGTTTCAGTAAAAACCCTTTCTAAGAGCAAATGCCAACAACCTTTTGCTACTGAGACCTATTATTAGAAAAAAAAAAATCTAAAATGGAATTTAACTAAGTATTTTAAGATATAGCCTAACCATTTCACCTGAATCCTTAAAGAAGGAATATTTAACTCTTTGGAATGACATAGGGTTCACTCAGCAAGCTCCTCCTTCCCCTAAGCAAATGACTAATGAAAACAGATAATTCTGTTTGTGTATCATATTTGGGGACATTGCAACTATTTTGTAATATGTTCCAGACCTTGCAGATAGACTTTTAAAATAACCTTCTAGCTGTAGCACATGTGCACGTGCGTATGTGAAGGTATACATTTATATACGTTGCTGAGGTTGTTGTTAGCTGCCTTCTAGCTGATTCCATCTCATGGGGACCCATGTGTGCAGAGTAGAATGGTTCCACAGGGTTTTCAGGACTGTGACCTTTCAGAGGCAGATCACCAGGGCCTGTGCTTCCAGGCACCTTGGAGAGAGTTCAAATCACTAACCTTTTGGCTAGTAGTCAAGTGCTTAACCATTTGTGCCACCTAGGGATTGTAATCATATTTATTTTTAAATCTTGTTTTTGCTTTGTAACCTAGAGTGTGATCTTTTACTAGCTGTATACTCTTGGTCAAGTTATTACATCTTTCTGATACTCAACTTCCTCATCTGTAAAATGGGAATATAATTTACTTACCTTGTGGGGTTGTTGTGAGGGCTGACACAATGTTAGCTATTATTACCCTATATAAATTTATTGGGAGTCCAGGTGTGGCACTGTAGGATTAGCACTGGACCACAAGGTCAGTGTGAACCAAAAGGCCAGCAGTTCAAACCCACAAGGTGTTCCTTGGAAACCCTATACACGGTGGCTATTATGGTACTTAACAACACACATTTACTGTTGTTTTTGTTGTCATTGTTAAGTGTCATGGAATTGATTCTGACTCATAGCAACGCTGCATAGTGTTTCCAAGGAGCAGCTCCTGGGTTTGAATCAGTGACCTTGTGATTAGCAGTTCAGTGCTTATCCTACAGCACCACACCAGAACTTCATACATTTACTAAGCTTCTATAAATCATTATATCCTCAAAGTATATAAATTCAGTGGGGCACCTGATGTTCAATCAACTATGAAATTCTCTTTATCTTGAGTCTATCAATTAAACTGGCTACTCATTAATTAGAAAACATCCAGCACTGTCTCTGGCCTGAACCAAGAGAATATGCTGGTAGCAAGAAAAGACACATGATCTTTGCCTGGACCTATTTTTAGCAATGGTTTACTTTACTACACCCTTAGTGTTAACACTGAAAAATAAATAACTAGGGGAAAGACACCATAACAAAGTCATTCTGGGACTAACAGTTTCATAGTATCATATTTAAATTTAGGAAGAAAGCATTTAGATCATTTTTCTCTCACTACTAGTCCTTACTAACCCAAGGGGGACCAGGATTTGAAAAAGCAGTTTAGGAGACATTGCTGGATGGATCTAATTTAGAGAGTTCAAATTGTTAGGTTTGCTTTGTTTTGAGTTATTATTTGGGGGGGGGGGGGGGGAGATGTCCAGGTTCCAAATAAACCAGTGAGAAGTCTGCCTGTCATTCAAGCTTTGGTTTTCCTAACAGCGGAGAAAGAACTGCATTTTATTTGGTTGCATAGTTACTGTGTATGGGCAGAGAACAGTCATGAATTTCCTCAATAAATAAATCCATACCTAGGTGTTGACTCTCACCTAAGTAGGTAAGAAAGGCATTACAGGTTAAGGGTTATGACATCACTTGCTACCTGGCATTCATAATTATGCCAATTCATAACATTATCTATGGTTACAATTCAAAAACTGCCAAAGAAACAGCTGACTATTTTGCTCCCAATGACTCCTCTGCTGCGAAAATAATGTCTCATCATGAATTCATTTTCAATCTAAGAAGAGTTCAGATGTGAACAAGGGACAATTCAAAATCTCTAAGGCAAATAGATACTAGGCTATGGCCATTTCCTAATTTATCTAAATCTATTATTGGAACATAATCTTACCGGAAAAGGAAAAATGTTGTCAGCTCGGTTCAAGCTATCTTCCATCCAGGATTTGGGAGCAAAGGCAGAGCTGGGCCGAGCGTACTTCTGCAGCTGAATATGATTGCTTGCAAAATTTTTCTTCAAAGGTGAGATGGAGTTCAGGGGCGTTATTCCTCCATTCAGCCCTCGGCGGTGATCTCGGCCTTGGGAGCCTCCCCAGCCACCATATCCACCACCCCCTGGGCTCCAGGAAGAAGACGGGGTCGGAGACGGACTCTGATAGCTGCTCCACGGAGAGGGGGGTTTGTTAAGGTTATTCGCCAAATGAGGCAGCTGGTTAAAAGCAGCATTTCTGTGTGTGAAAGGCGGGGGATGGGGACTGGCAGGCGACCTCCTTTGCTGCTGATGCTGGCTGTGATGATGTTGGAAATGAGGGTGATGAGGGTGGTGCTGCGACAGGGGCCCGATCTGAGGGGAGAAGCTGCCTCCAAAGCCAGGGCTGACATGATGGGGAAAATTTTGAAACAACAGAGCACCGTTATTCGCTGAAGCAGCAGGGACCCCTCCCTGGTGGAAGAAACTTGCATCTTCATTGATTATTGTAGAGGAAGAAGGTGCTATCGCTGCTGACCAGTTACTGAACCCAGTAAGAGACGATGCACTAGATGTCAAGGGTTGGGTGGAACTCCCTAGCCCAGTAGCTTCTTGATAATCGAACCCTGTCAACACAGGCGATTCAATTCGTATTTTCTCCTTCCCGTTGCCATTTTCTGAAGAATTGTCCCCTTGATTTTCTTCAGATTTTGCCTTCTCCGTTTCAGGCAGTATTCCAGCTTCTTGGCCTGGACTGGGAGAGAGCTGCTGCTTTTCTAGAGGGTCCTGCTGTTCCTGTTGCTGACTTTTGGCTTTTTCTGACCCCAAGATCTCATCCTGAATGTTATGGGTAGCTGGGGCAGGAAAAAGCCAAGCTGACCCAGCACTGCTGCCATTGGCAGCTGTGTTATTATTTATAAAAGCAGCAGGGCTGGGGGTGGCATTTTGGTGATGGTGTGGAGGCTGCAGATGTGGATGGAATCTGACTGGAAAAGCAGATTTATTCCCAGTATTGCTTTGCACTAGCACTCCAAACCCGTAATCCCCCATTTATTATTTTTAGGATCAGAATCTTACAATTAAAAAAAAAAAAAAGACAAACTGATGTCTCACACTTTATCTTCTACAATGTAAAATTTAAGTTGTTTGAAATGTCTTATTTAGAGCTAGCTCAAAGATCGCAGTTTATCCCCACCCTAAATAGTTTTGATTTGGAATTCTGGTCTCTGAAAAAACCAACAATAAGAGAAAAAATTGGAAAAAAAGCAAAACAAGAAGCCTCCTAAAACATTGACATGAATCCAATTGGACTTATTTCTAAGAAGGAATAAAAATGAAGAGGGTAAAAATCAAGTCTTTGGTTAGTAAAATAGGCGCTTTCTTTTTCCAAAGGAAAATACACATGAATGACAAAAACACAGCTTCTCAATCATCTATGGATGTAGAAGAATAAGCATTGCGCGGAGTAAAAATATATTTATATATATAATTTAACAATCACATATGGTCTTCCTCGGGAGTTTCGATTCACTCACATAAAAATTAGAACAGGGCTAAGGGGGAGAATACGTTCTTTTCTTGGCAGTTTTAAAAAATCAGGAATAATTTAAGAACATTATATATTATATATTATCTCTATAGATTATATTAGGCGATCTGGGATGGGAGGTGAATTTCTGGTTGGTTGCGGGAGAGGCAATCAGCATGGACTGAAGGGGGGAGGATTGCGGGCAGCTCTCTGCTGTTCCTGGTCCTGCTTCTGCTCGTTCACAGGGTGCAGTGGGGGCCTCTGGGGCTGATCCTGAGGCTCCGGGTGCAGAACTTGCTGCGGTCGCTGTTCCTGGGCTCCCCCCGGCCTCCTCTCCCCCATGAAATGGGCTGGAAACACCCGTTTCTCCCTCTTGGGGCGGGGGGTCGCGATCACGAAGGATTTAGCAAGACTCGTCGAGGGCGAGCTGGTGACCCGGGGGTGCGGGGACCAAGGGAGCGAGCTGGAAGGTCCTGCGGTCTCTGCCTCTTCCCCTCTCTGCGGCTCCGGGGTTTTTTTCCCTCATGGGACCCAGGGGCGGTTTGTTCGGCTCTCTCAGTTCGATTCTTCGTAAGGGGGTTAAAAAAAAAAAAAAGAGGAAAGAAAGGGGGGGAAAAAAATCCCACCGCTGTGGTACTCTAAAGGAGAAGTGCCTCCCCTCTTTGCTCGCGCTCTCTGTTTTACCCTAGGTTTTTAAAAAACTATAATTTAGAAGGCTTTTGTTTCTCCTCACGGTTGTTGGGCCGTCGTCGTCGCCGCCGCCGCCGTCGCTTTACCCCGGCCCGCTCTTCTCGCTATCGTTGCTGCGGACTCCGTCTGGCTCTTCTTTTTCTTTCCTTCTTCCTCCTCTTCTTCCTCTGCTGTCGTCGCTGCTGCTGCTGCTACCGCCGCCGCCACCGCCTCCCGGTGCCCGGGTCCCGCAGCCGCGGCTGAGTCCTTCTCCTCAGGACCGAGCCGAGTGAAATGACAACCAGCTGGAAAGACCAAGAGACACTTCCGGTTCGAAGAGGGAGGGGTAGGGTACGGAGGACGCCCCACCCACTGGCGGGACGACCAATAAGCTGATAGAATCTAGGGTAGGCCACGCCCATTAGACTCAGACCCATCCCAGGAAGGTCGAAAAGTTACACCACCACCACCCCCCGAGAGACGCCCCTTCCGTCTACGCCTCGCCTAGTGAGGCCCAGCGCCTGGAACCCGCCCCCCACCCCCACCCCGAGTGACCGCAGTAAATCGCCATCTTTAGTATGGGCAAAGGACTCCTTCGATGTTTATCTTCTCTAATCAAGCTTTGCAGGAGGAGCATATGGTGACGCGCGGAAGAGAATGGAATTCTCGCGCAAGGCGGAAAAGAGTCAAGGGTCTGGGTATCGAAGTGGCGACCTGCGAGATCCTGGGTAACAGACCGGCTGCCCACAGTAAATGTGGTTACCCAGGCCTCACGTGCTCTGGACTGAGCTCCGCCCCAGAGGGATATGGGAGGGGGCGGCTGGTCTTTCCAGCAGCTGTGCTGTGCCTAGAACTGCATATGCTTTGGACCTGAATGTGGATTTAACGGGGTTGCTCTCTCTCCACCTTCCATCCCGCCCCATATTCACGTCCCCAACCTGTAGTAGACTCCAGTCTTGAGAAGTCTTTCAGCTACAAACATAAAGCTGCTGTAGATGTCCGTTGCAGAGCTCCTATCTCTATGCTGCTCTGGTACACCCTGTACGCAGTACCGGGGAACACTTCCAAAACAAGAATCCTAAGGTCCTCTCCTACTCATAGCTCTTCTACCACTGCTCATTGCTTCTAGGCTAAAGATCACACTCCGTGTCTGGTATTCAGTCTTTCTACTCTGAGCTGTATATCTTAAACACCTCATCTCCCTCCAAAAGCCCCAAACTGCTCCATGCGTTATCCCAGTGACTTTTTTACGTGCTTTTTTCCCTACACTTTGTAGATACCTGTTTCGTTTCCAGAATCTGTTCAGATAATGGTTGCTTACACTTCTCACACCTATACTAGAACTATTTAAGAAGCGGATACTCTAAATAAGAGGCTTCACTGAGTAAATGCTTATGAAATTAATGAACAAATTTATAGCAATGTCTTCTGGAATTAATGATCCCCATTCACAAGTCTAAATTTATATCGTTCTTTGCATCTTCACAACATTTAGTTTAGATTTCACATCTCTCAAACTTTCATCATATAGGTTATTTGCTACCTAGGAGCTCTATGTCTTTATTCAATTTACATAGTCCCACCACTATGACCACCATCCACTTGCTCTTAGCATGAGCTCTAAACATGTTGAGTAAGTTAATGTTTTCCTTTAGCAGAAAATGGAAAAACTCAGGGTCGAGTCAGTAGTGACTATGGCAAGACTAGGAAAAAAAGAGAAAGTGATTAATATACAGGTTTTTAAAGAATCTTATGGATAATGGTGACTTGCATTTCATTTTGATAGCCCTTCCCCAACCGTTCCAGACTCAATCCAGCAACACCTCTGTGGGCCTTGTTGCTGTTAAGTGCCGTCGAGTTGATTCCGACCCATAGCGACCCTGTATGGGGTATCCGAGGAGCCAATGGTGGGTTTCAATTGCTGACCTTACAGTTCAAACTAACCTAGCAGTCCAACCCATTATCCTGCAGCACCACACCAGGACTCCATGGGACCTTGTTGTTAAAGTGCAGCTGAGTGAGTTCTGACTAATAGCAACCGTGTATGGGTTCCCAAGGAGCGGTTGGTGAACTTGAACCACTGACCTTCGGTTCAAACCGTGTATGGATTCCCAAGGAGCTGTTGGTGAACTTGAACCACTGACCTTCGGTTCAAACCAACCTTGCAGTACAGCGCATTAACCCACAGTGCCACACCAGGACTCCATGGGGCTTTAGACAGTAATTTTATTCCCTTTCTTTGTATCATGAATATGACTACTGTCTCTGCAATCCTAACACAAGCTCCTTGACAGTAGATATTAGGCCTTACTCTGTAGTTTATCCCCTACAACTGAATATGCCTTGAGACTAAATTGGTTTAGTCTTGTGTCGTTTTTTTCTTAATACCTTCATTGATTGTCTCCCTCCATTCTGGTTAAGTGGCTTTCTTCTATGTTCCCTCAGCATCTTGTAAGTTCCACTTTTCTTAACTCCTTGATGTGAGGAAGGGCCAGACCCTGGAGAAGGATATCATGCTTGGCAAAGTGGAGGATCAGTGAAAAAGAGGAAGACCCTCAACAAGATGGGTTGCCATGGTAGCATCAACAATGGGCTCAAACATAACAACAATTGTGAAGATGATGTAGGATGAGGCAGTGTTCTGTTCTGTTATACATGGGGTCATTATGTATTGGAATTGACTCAATACCATCTAACAACAGTTGTCAGTGGGTTAGTTTCTTCAGGGTGGAGGTTTCATCTGATTGCTTTTTTGGGTTCCCAAAGGCCAGCAGAGGGTCTGATACAGAGTAGATTCAGGACATGTCTATTGAATGAATGAATAAATGTTCAGTGATGTTGGAAGGTGTCTTGGAGCTACAAGTACAGTGTCGGAAATGGCAGCCATAACTTGTAAGAGAGAGCGATCTTTGGAATCAAAAAGACCTATTTGAATCTAAAGGAAGGGCTAGTTGTGCAGCTTTGGGTGTCACCTCTGCAAGCCTTTGGTTCCTATTCTGCAAAATGTGGATGATGTTTCCTCCTCACTATGTTGGTCTGGAGTTCTGGTATGGTGCTGTGGGTTAATGTGCTGGACTACAAAGTCATTTGAACTGCAAGGTTGGTGGTTCAAGCTCACTAGCCACTGCTTGAAAACCCTATACAGGGTCACTGTGGGTCAGAACCAACTAGAGAGCCCTTAACAACAACAATGTTGGTCTATGTGATTTATATGAGACATGTGAAGTGCTGAGTTTCTAGGACATGTTCAGAAGTGTCAGTTCCTTATTAGCATCTTAAGAGCAGACTATATTTCATACATGCCTTTTGTCTAAAAGCAGCTGCATGCAGGAGGGAATCTAGAATTCTGTCTTGGTTTATAGTGGTAGGAGTATGACCACAGCCACAATCATCAAGATGCTGCCAAGTCAGCCTGATCTTTCAAGGCAAAAATCAAAGATGTGTAGTAGGTTTGAGCTGGGCTCATGCCAGATTGATCATTGTAGACATCAGCCAGGCTTCTGTTTAGGGACTGGGAATGTGGGAGAAGGAACCAAACCCAGTTGCCATCGGATTGATTCTGATTCATGAACTGTAATTCACAGGGTTTTCAACGGCTGATATTTCAGAAGTAGCTTGGCCAGGCCTTTCTTCTGTGGTGCCTCTGGGTAGACTCAGACCTCCAACCTTTTGGTTAACAGCCTTGTGTGTTAGCTGCTTGAACCACCCAGGGACTCCTCAGGAAAAAAATGAGGAAAACGGTTGCCTACTCAGAAACTCAGGATACCCAGTCGAGGGCTGCCCTCTTTGAAAACAGTCTGGCCTCATAAACGGTCCCATGGTAACCATGACAACACTTCAGCAGCTCCATTTAGGATCTCCAAATGGATCTGCAGTTGCAGATGAGTGCTGGCTTGAAACTGCTGGCAGATGAGAATCCGTCTCATGAAGCATGCTCAACAGAAGCTTTCTGGTTGCAGAAAAAGCAAGCTCTGCCCCAGCATTAAGGGACTACTAGATAAAAAAGCTCCTCTCTGTCCAGCCAGGGCTGACACACCTTCAGAGAAGTCACAGGTTGATTAATGTCTGTGTCCTGTTGGCTACTACCCAGCCCCTCTGGGATTTGAGGTCAACCACACCCCAAATCCAGAACTTCCAAGGAAGCAGTGCCTTAATATCCCTTCACCAGACTCTTTTAGAGCTTGGCAGGAGATACAAATCTCACTGTATAATCACATGGGGCGAACTCTGTTTCACTCCAACTTGAATGTCCTCTGTCACTGACCTGGCAACTTGAATGTCCTCTGCCACAGCCCTCTCCCAACAACCACACCCAAGCTCCCCAGGAGCCTGTCTGATCACTTCAACCATCAGGGCCACCACCCAAGGCAGCCTGGGTTTGTACCACACAACTCTACAAGGCATTCCAGCTTATAATATGAATGCTGCCCCCTGAAATTGTGCAATGTGGCCACCCTACATAAGACGCAGAGGCGCTATGCATTATGGAACTATGACACCCGTACAAAATAGCCACCAGACACTACCATAAATTACATGAGCACATGTTCATTGTGAGCAGAAATATTTAAAGTAGGCACTCCTTTTAGTGTTGGTGGCCCCGGAGCATTTTGTAATGAACTAGAAGGACACAGTGTCCTTGGTGGCAGTTTTGGTTTGAAGCCATGGTGAGAAACAAGTCCGGGCAGGTGCATGCTTCAGCTTCCCCAAGAGATTAATACCCAGCAGTTCCTTTGCCTGACAGTGCTAATACATATTCTAATGTAGTGGTGGAATAGATATTTTAATGAAATAAAAAAGTAATAACAATCAAAAGCAGATCCTGTGAAGAAAGGAAGAGAAAAGGAATTACTTGAGGGATATATGTATACTCTTTTCCAAGAATATGTGTGTAAAAAGCAAGCTGGGTCAAATAAATAAATAAATAAAAACATTCCCCAAATAGGGTTTATTCAACTCGACCTCTGATCTTCACCTGTCTCAATATTGGGAATTGTACATAGTGACTTCGAAAGCACCATTGTTTTTTCACAGCTAATTGCTGGGGTTACCTTTTCTCCTTTTGTTGATAGTTTTGCAACTTATCCGAGCCCTCCACATTTTAAACACTGTTCTCTTCCTGCCTTCACCTTTGCCATGTTATCATTCACATAGATAAAGTGCACATTTAACAAGCCATTTTGCTGGGAAGTGGTGAAGTCAGTCCAATACATTGTCACTGATTAAATGATTTGGAAAGATTCTGGACACAGACATAACTCATTTGAAATCTGCCGTACCCTGGCAAAGCTTTAGGTGAGCTGGTTGACCTTCCAAACTCTGACTTGCATCACATGGGGGATGACTTGGATTCTTTTGTGGCTCCAGCCACCTGTGAGGACAGGCTGCTGACCTAGATTACCCCTGGCTATTTGAACTGGACATACTTCACTTCCGGTATACCCATGCTGCCACATAGCTGCCATCTCACACGGCCCATGGCTAGGCTGGAGGGCTTTCGCCTACCATGCCGGAGAAAAGAAGAAGAGCTTTTTCAGAGGCTATGGAGAAGCTGTAGAACCCAGAGGTCAGAAAGCTGGGAGTCAGAGACCAAAATTCTAGCCCCACCTTGGTATAAATTCACAAGCCAAAACCAAACATCAGTTGCCCTTGAATTCATTTGTGACCCATGGCAAACCCATGTGTGCAGAGTAGAACTGCTTCCTAGGATTTTCAAGTTTGTAACCTTTCAGAAAAAGACTGCCAGACTTTACTTTCAAGACACTTTTAGGTGGGTTAGCACCACCAACCTTTATAATTAGTAGTTGAGTGCTTAGCTGTTAGAGCCACTAAAGGACTCCTAAACTCACAGACATTGGTCTAACTGGTGGGGGGAGGGGGGAGGCTATGTGCCACCAAGTCGGTTGTGACTCATAGTGACCCTGTATAGGACTTCCTAGTAAATGTTTATGGGAGCAGAAAGTCTCATCTTTCTTCTGCAGAGTGGCTGATGGATTCAGAATACTGAACTTCTGATTAGCTGCCCATTTTGTAATCCACTACACTACCAGGATTCCTTGGTATAATTATTAAGCAACAGAATTTAAGGAAACTATCTTGGGCTAGGTTATCTCTAGGGAAGCAAAACCAGTAAAATAGGTGTATATATATATATGTGTGTGTGTGTATGTGTGTGTGTGTGTATGTATACATATATATAAGGAGCTCTGGCAGGGTAGTGGTTACTAATCGGGCTGTGAACCTCAAGGTCAGCAGTTCCAAACTACTAGTTGTTCTGCGGGAGAAAAATAAGGCTTTCTGCTCCCGTAAAGATTTACAGCCTCGGAAACCCTGTGCAGGGTCACTATAAGTCAGAACTGACTCCACAGCACATAACAACAACAACAACAACATGTATATATGAAGGAAATGATTCACAATTGTAGAATCCTGGGTTCCCAGGGGAAAAAGAGAGTGAGTCTTTCCTGCATGCCCATTATATCGGAAGCAGGCCACACTCCCAAGTAAACATCTTTTCAATTGATTGGCTGATCATAGCCAATCATCATAGAGTTAACTATGCCTGTATTAGACTTCCTCACCATGCAGTTAACCACATTTCAACTGCCAATACACTGGGAATCCTGTCTCAGTCAAGTTGACCCAAAACCCTAACTATCACAGTCCACTCCTTGTCAATTTGGCACCTGTAAACATATGCATGATATAACTAAAACACATACAACAAAAAACATACTGGCCCCATTTACATTTTCTATTTCACAAATGAACAAAGCAAAAATATTTGATACACACATATAAAACAAAACAAAAATCGTATATTCAGTGAGATATCCCAAAGGCACATTCTGCAAGACAACCTTACTCAGTCCCTGGGCTGACAGCTGCTCTGTCTCTTCATGCCATCTCCTCTGCTATCACCACTTTTCTAGATAGGGATCTCACACTCCACTTGTGCTGTTCCTTCTTGAAGGGCCTGGGATCATCTGTTCCTGAAATTAAAGATTAACTACTCCCCACTTTAATTACACTTCTTCTACAATTACAGTTTTGACAATCACAATTAATCCTGCTAACAATTACTTACAATTGAATCATAAAATACTATCAACATCATCTTGGAACCCCTTTCAACAGATTCATCTGAAAAAGAGGAAAACTATTCAGTGGGGATCCTACCTCATGCCCCTTTAAACCTAAGCACACCCATGAAAGCTTGTAAGCCAGCCACTTCATGCCTTTATAGCTTTCCCCCCACCACCACCACCATTTTTGATAGCCATTGTTCAAGTTGCCTGTCCCAATCAACCCAGTAGTACACTGAGAAGATAAGCATGTTTCTTGATCTGAAGATTCTTCTATTCCGGTTGGAATTTAGAGTAACTGCATCCATAAGCAAAGTCCAATCCATCTAACTGTAGAAAGTTGCACTTGCTCACAGTCTCAAACATTTTTATCTTCATCTAGTTCTATTCTGGTCAACTCAGCCCTAGCAATCCAAGCTAGATCAAATGGGTATCAGCTGCACATTTGGGAGTTCACACACACCTATCTGCACCTCAGACCAGCTGGCTACTTCATGTTCAGCCTTAGACCCAAGGAGCTAGGTCAGTGTCCAGGGGCTCAGGAGTTCACACATATCTATAAACTTCAGACCAGCCAACACTTCCTCTTTTCTCTCTTGTCTCAAGGTCATGCCAATGGAACATGTCCAAACTCAGCCCATGTCTTCATTGCTGTATTTTCCCCACTTCCACTCACAAGTAGAGCCAGGTAGGTGGTCACCAGTGAGCATACCATATGCTACTCACTGGCTCCCTTTAACTTTCAGTCCTAGAAGCGGGTTTGCTCTTATAGGCAGAATTTTCTTGCCTTGATATTTCCAAGGCAACCAGTTTGCTTGAAACTCAAAAAGTCATACAGTTCCTTTATCCCTGCATGAATCTCCTGTTCTCCCAAAAGATCTGGATTGGTCTGCATTTCTTTTTTCTGGGAAAATTCTAACTCCCCTTTTAGCAAATCCAATCAAGTATAGGCTGAAGGTGGACTTACAAGTTCTCTGTAATCATAATTTCCAGTATTCACTTCCATCACATGTATGTTTAGTTTACAATAATTTGTTATTGTTGTTAAGTGCCGTTGAGTTGGTTCTGACCCATAGCGACCCCATATAGGGTTTTGAAGAAGTAGCTGGTGAGCTTGAATCACCAAACTTGTGTTTCAAATTGACTTTGCAGTTCAGTGCATTAGCCTACAGCACCACACCAGGAGAAATCAATATCCAAAAGGCTGTCAAACACAAACTTTTTTTTTTTTTAATGTTTTATTGTGAAATATGTGATAGTTTACATGGGAGAACATTGGCTTTACATTCATCCTATCATATATAGTTTCATTGCCATGGTTACAATCCCCTCCATGCATCATCACCCAACCAAAGGGTATACCCTGCAAGGCTACACCCTGGGTGTCAGCACACAACCCCCCGCCCCCTCTCTCTGGGCCTAAAGTCTCCAGCCGCTCCATTTCTCCATGTCAACATCTCTGCCTCCATCTCTGACATCACTGTTTTCTGGATAAGGTCCTGCACTCTGCTCTTCTCCCTTGATGGTCCATCCCAGGGACCTCCGCTCCTGGTCTGCAAAGTCAATCACTACCCCCGTTTTGCTGCAAAATATCTACCTTTATATTTCCAATCCTCACAGTCAGTCCTGACAGCAAGTATTATTCACTATTGTGCCTCATGAATGCTATCTCCATCTCCTTTCATCAGTCCCACCCAGACAGATTGTATCCTACTCAGTAGAGATTCTACCTTCCTCTGCTTCCTCTGGATCTAGGCTCCCTCTTGAAAGCTTGTAAGCCAGTCACTTCTTGCCTTTGTAGCTCCCCTTTTTGGGTAGCCAATGTCCAAGTTGCCCATCCCTCTCTACCCTGTGTATCCAGGGGGTGGGAATGATCCTCGCAATAAGGATTTATTCCCTCTTTTGAGCTACTGCATCCATAGGTGTAGCTCAAATTCATCAAATTGTATCAGATAACTCTTTTTTCCCCTCTTCTTTATTCTTCTAGTTGAGTTTTAATCATCCAGTCATTGAAGCCAGGTCAAGTGGGTATTATCTGCAATTGTGGGTGTTCTTGTGCATATGCCCTCTCTTCTTATCAGCTGGACACTTCACTCTCCACTCTAGTCCTCTGTGGCTATGTCACTGACTCTGGGCCCAGAAGTCCCCAGGTCTTGCCACATTGCTGGCCAACCAGGTCTCCATCTGGGTTCACAGGAATCATTGCTGTTTTTCCATCACTTCCCCTTATCAATGACCAACGTGGTCACCAGTCAAAGTGCATGTCTGCTTGTGTATTCCCATTGAGTCTTAGTCTTAGAAGGGGGTTTGCCCTGAGGGGACCCGACCACTTGCCTTGATGTCTCCTGGGCGAGCAACTTGCTTGTTCTTGTAGTAGTCAGTCAGACTGTCATTATTGTTTTGTATTTTCCCTGTCCGTCTTTCTTTCAAGAAATATCTTCTGTTCTTCTAGCCAC
>NW_006408589.1:3410053-3410829 GCF_000296735.1 Chrysochloris asiatica
GTCAGCGGTTCGAAACTACCAGCTGCTCCGCGGGAGAAAGATGAGGCTTTCTACTCCCGTAAAGATTTACACCCTCGGAAACCCGGTACAGGGTCACTATGGGTCAGAACTGACTCGACGGCACTTAACAACAACATATATATATATATGGAGAGACAGAGAGAGAAAACCCTGGTGTGGTAGTGTAGAATAAGCACTGGACTTCAAACCACAAGGTCAACTGTTTAAACCAGCCAATTATTCCTAGGAAACCTTATATAGAACTATCTCAATGGCACCTAACAATAACAGTAACATACATATGTATATAGAGAGTCTTGGCATTGCACTGTGAATAAACACTGGACCGCAAAGTTGGTTTGAATCTCAAGGTCAGTTTTCCAAACATAAGTTGCTCCTCAGAAACCCTATTAACAATGTATATTGCACCTTCGATTTTGTGGTTCAAACCAACTTTGCAGTCTAATGCATTAACCTACAACAACACACCAGGACATACTCCATATATATATGTAGAGAGAGTCCTTGTGTGGCACTCTAGGATAAGCACTGAACTTCTAACCACAAAATTGGTGATTCAAACCCACCAACTGCTCCTTGAAAACCCTTTACAGGGTTGCTATGAGTTGAAACCAACTCAAAGGCACTTTACAACAATATCATATATATATATATATATATGGAGCTCTGGTAGCGTAGTGGTTACGAATCGGGCTACGAACCTTAAGGTCAGCGGTTCGAAACTACCAGCCGCTCCGCGGGAGAAAGATGAGGCT
>NW_006408589.1:3410929-3415277 GCF_000296735.1 Chrysochloris asiatica
TTAACAACAACATATATATATATATATATATATATTATATGTATATAATTTTTTCCTAAAAACTATTTATAGCACTGTAGGATAAGCACTGGACTGATAACTGCAATGTTGGTAGTTCAAACATACCAGCTGCTCCTTGGAAACATTATGCAGAATCACTATGAGTCAAAAGCAACATGGTGGCACTTAATAATAACATTTATAAAATTTGCCTCTATAAGCATCTAACCTCAAATGTCAGATGGTCAGTCCCAAGGGGAGCCCATCAAAATGCAGATTTCCAGGCCCTACCCCAAGACATCTTGAGTCAATTTTCTCATAAAGCTATAAAGTACAAGATATTTTCTCATAATAATGCAAGAGGTCAGAAGCTAAAACAAAAACAAAAAATAAAAAACAAAATGCTTATTTCTCACATAAACAAAGTTTGGGAAAGATAATCTAGAACTGGTATGTATTGGTGTGTGTAGGGGGAGTTCAATAAGTCGTCAGAAACCCAGGTTTCTTCTATCCCATCACTTTGCCTTTCTCAAATTATGTTCCAAGATATCTCATTAAGCTCCAAAATGCACTTCTACATATCAGACCAACGGAAGGAAGAAAAGATGGAGAAGATCGTTTTTGAAGAAACTTTTTAGAAGACATACACACACCATTTCTGTTTTCCTTCCATTGACCAGAAGTTGGTAACATGGTCATACCTGTGACAATAGAATCAGAATCGAGGAGTCTGATGGTTCTCTTGGGCTCCCATGTACTTAGTTAGAAATCGGGGTTCTATTACTAAAGGAGAAAGGGAAGGTGGATGTAGGGAGGTGGACACTTGGACCCAGAGAGACTTAGTGACTATCTCATAGTTGTAAAACTAAGTTAATCCTCTCATTTTGCAGCTGAGGAAACGGAGACCCAGGGAATGACCTTGTCTAAAAGAACCCACTTTCGCCTATTCAGTGGCCCTCACATTTTAGCATGTATCAGAATCCCCCAGAGGGCTAGCTGAGATCCAGACCAGAATTTCTGATTCAATAGATTTAGGGTGGCACCAAGAATTTGCATTTCTAACAAGTTCTCAGGTGATGCCGAGGTGATGCTGCCAGTGAGGACCACTGGACCACAGCCTTTAATTCAATGTGGCCAAACAGAACCCATCATGCTCCATCGCAGTCATAATTTGCCTTCTATTTTCTCTAGATTATTTAATGGTGCCATGATTCATTCTCTCGGTTGTCTAAGCCAAACTTTGGAGTCGTCCCAAACCCCTCTCTCTCCTGCTCCATTATCTTGTAGTTGATGACAGCTTTTCTTGATTTTATCCATCTAGCCATCTCCTCTTATTGTCTATTCCTGCTTTGGTTCAAGCCTGATCATTTCCCATCTGGATTTTTTTTTTTTTTTTTTGCAAAAGCCATTTCCAGGTCTAATGTCTGGCCTTGCCCACGGGATCTTTCTAAATGAGAAGTCTGATTACATTACTCCATTGCATAAACACTTTCGGTGCCTCCCTTGTTTTTCCAACTTCAGTGAATTCCATACTAGTATAACATTTTTAAAGCTGGTAATGTTGTTGTTGTTAAGTGCTGTCGAGGCTGTAAATCTTTACGGGAGCAGAAAGCCTAATCTTTCTCCCGTGGAGCAGCTGGTAGTTTCGAATGCTAACCTTGAGGATCGCAGCCCGATTCATAACCACTACGCTACCAGAGCTGGTAGTGTTGTTGTTGTTGTTATGTGCCGTGGAGTAGGTTTGAGCTGGTAGTGTAGTGGGTTATAAATTGAGCTGCTAACTGCAAGATCAGTAGTTTGATTCTACCAGCCACTCTCTGAGGGAAAGATGAGGCTTTCCACTCCCATAAAGATTTACAGCCTTGGAAACCCTATACAGAGTTGCTGAGAGTTAGAACAAACTCCACAGCACACCACCACTACCATCACATTTTTTGCTATATTGATATAGTTACTTCACTATCATTTACTTAAGATAGTTCTATAGGTTTATTTGCTTTAGGCAAAGATGATGCACAAGGCCTCTTTAAAGTGTTGAAGAACAAAGATATCAGTTTGAAGACTAAGATGTACCTGCCCCAAGCCTGGTGTTTTCAGTAAGTTAGACAGTGAATAAGGAAGACCACAGTAGAAGAATTGATGCATTTGAGTTATGGTGTTGGAGGAGAATATTGAAAGTATCATGGGCTTTCAAAAGAACAAACAAATAAATCTGTGTTGGAAGAGGTACAGACAGAGTGCTCCTTGGAAGCCAGTATGGCCAGAGATCATCTCTCATACTTTAGACATATTATCAGAAGGGACCAATCCCTGGAGAAGGGTATCATGTTTGGTAAAGTTTAGGATCAGAGAAAAAGAAGAAGATCCCCAATGAGATGGATTGGCACAGTGGCAGCAGCAATGGGCTCAAATGTAGTAACAATTGTGAGGTTGGCGCAGGACTGGGGCAGTGTTTCGTTCTGTTCCTATGAATTGGTACTGTGACAACAATAAGCTTACTTACGTTTTACAAAAGTTAAATAAGTATATATTTTAAGGAAATTTGACATTGTTTCCCCAAATTAACAATGAATATCACTGCTATAATCAAAAGGTAATTATCAAAATTAAAACAATAAAACAAAATAATGATATTAAATTCCTGCTAGATTTTATATGCTTATGAAAGCCTCTGAACCTGAGATCTTCTTACTTGTTGTTAAAAAAGATTAATAAGGTTAAAGAGGTGGTAGTGACATATTTCCAAAATCTTTATATCAATCAAACCAGTTGCCTTTAGCTCTGACTCATGGAGACCTTATGTACGTCAGAGAAGAACTGTGCTTCATGGGGTCTTCAGTGGCTTGGTTTTCAGAACTAGATCATCAGGCCATTCTGTTGAGGCACCTCTAGGTGGACTTGAACCTCCAACCTTTTAGTCAGCTGTAATTTGTACCACATAGGTTTTCTTTTTTATAAAATTAGAAAGACTAAAAGAGCTGAAAGAGAATGGGAAAGGAATTAAATGTTTCATGACGTAATTCAAGGTTGTTGTTGTTGTTATTGTTAGGTGCTGTTGAGTTGACTTCTAATAGAGACCCAATGGACAACAGAACAAAGCATTGTCCTGTGTCATCCTCACAATCATGGCTATGCTGGAGCCCATTACTGCAGTCACTGTGATGGTCCATTGCCTTAAGGGTCTTCCTCCTATACGCTGACCCTCTACTTTACCAAGTATGAAGTCCTTCTCCAGGAAATGGTCTCTCCTGATAACATGTGCAAAGTTCATAAACCATAGTCTTGCCATTCTAACTTCTAAAGACCATTTCGACCATACTTGTTCTAAGACAGATTTGTTTATTCTTCTTATAGTCCATGGTTAGTTGTTGTTGCTATGTACCATTGAGTCGATTCTGACACATAGTGACCCTGTATGGGGTTTTTGAGGAGTGGCTACTGAGTTTGAACCACTGACTTTGAAGTTCAAACAAACTTATGGGCCAGTGCTTATCCTACAGCACCATACCAGGACTCTAAATCCATGGTATAAAGATTATTAAATAATATTCTTTACAAATACCATGATTCAAAGGTATACATTCTTCAGCCTTCCTTATTCATTGTCAGCTTTTGCAGGCATGCATATAAGGCCATTGACAATATCATGCTTTGTAAACTAAGATGCTTGACTGTCTTATGAATATTGGTTTCCTTTGCTTACTGTTGTAAAATACACACTTGGGATAGAAAGGAATGTAGGGATACACAATTACAGAAAGCTTGTAAGCCCATCTTCAGCCTGTAACTGATTGGAATACCTAAAAGGGCTTCTATAACTTACCCAGTGAAATAGGTGTCTTGCAGTATATAGGACCTTAGGTGGAATCCTGAGTCCCATCCAAAACCTTCTGAGGTGATTATTCCCACTAGAAAGGACAAGCAGATCAGCCTGGAATGACTAGAGTGACAAAAGATACATATTCAAAGAAAGATCATGAGGAAAAACCAAAAACAAAAATGACAGTATGATTGGTTACTACAAGAATAAACAAGTTGTTCACCAGGAAGCCATCAAGGCAAACAATCAAGTCCCTTCTGGTCAAAGCTCTCTTTAAGATTGAAACTCAAAGGGAACACATGAGCATGCATGTAAGCTTTCTGGAGACCACATTGGTCTACCGATGAGTGGAAGAGGGTGAAAGGCAGCAATGAAGAAATGGGCTGAGTTCAACTACATTCCATAGACTCCTGTTGACCTGGAGATGAGAGAGAGAAGAGGAAGGGCTGGTTGATCCAAAGTGTGGTGAGACCTGGGGACACCTGAGCCCATGGACAAGGACATAGCCACAAAGGCATGGAGCTGAAA
>NW_006408589.1:3415377-3417414 GCF_000296735.1 Chrysochloris asiatica
CCCCCTCAAGTGTCTGTTTTATAATGGTATCCCAGGGAAATCAAGATTCAAAAGACAGCCAAACATCTTAACATTATTTTCCTCCCTTCCCCCCATTCCAACCATGTTTCAATCCCTGTATCCCAGAGCCCTGTTGTTCCAAGGTTGTGCATACATCATTATTTACCTCTGTCCCACTTAGCCCATGAAAACCTGCCTAATTGTTCTTCCATCCACCTTGTTCTTCAACTCCACTCCATCTTCTCGTGTATTGCCCCTCTCCCTAGCACCCAAACTATCCTGTGTCTATTCCTTACCCTGTGCTCCACCTTCCCTTCCCTCCCTTCACCCCAATCCCCACATCCCGGTAACCAGCAAAGAACCCAGGCCCCTTTAGTATGGGTTCTTTTTCTTAGTCTTTTACAATAGTGATCCTATGCAGGATTTCTCCTTTTGTGACTGACTAATTTCACTCAACATAATGTCCTCAAGGTTCATCCATGTTATGCGGTGGCTTGCAGCTTCCTTCTTATTCTTCAAATTAGCATAATATTCCATTGTTTGTATGTACCACAGTTTGTTTATCCATTCTTCCATTGATGGGCACTTAGGCTGTCTCCATCTTTTTGCTATTGTAAATAGTGCTGCTATGAACATTGGTGTGCATATATCTACTCATGTTATGGCTGGTATTTCTTGTGGGTAAATACCAAGTAGAGGAATTGCTGGATCATAACATGTGGCGCTGTGGGTTAATGCGCCAGACTGCAAAGCTGTTTAAACTGCAAGGTCGGTGGTTCAAGCTCATCAGCTGCTCCTCGGATACCCTATGCAGGGTCACTATGGGTTGGAATCGACTCGACGGCACTTAACAACAAAAACAAGGTTTTTCTATTTCCAACCTTCTGAGGAAGCGCCATATTGCTTTCCAGAAAGATTGGACCATTTTGCAATCCCAGCAATGCAGGAGCATCCCAGTCTCTCCACATCTTTGCCAGCATTTGTTGTCCTCTACATTTTAAATCTTTGCTCTTATTTCTTGTGTAAGATGATATCTCACTGTTGTTTTGATTTGCATCTCTTTAATCTCTGGTAGTGTAGTGGTTACGAATTGGGCTGCTAGCCACATGGTCAGCAATTCGAAACTACCAGCCCCTCCATGGGAGAAAGATGAGGCGGTCTGCTCCCGTAAAGATTTACAGCCTCGGAAACCCTGTGTAGGGTCGCTATGAGTTGGAACCAACTCCACGGCACATAACAACAACAACAGCACAATGGCTAGTGATCGTGAACATTTCTTCATATGTTTGTTGGCTGCCTGGATCTTCTCCTTGGTGAAGTGTCTGTTCGTGTCCTGTGCCCATTTTTTAATTGGGTTATTTGTCTTTTTCTTGTTGAGGTGTTGTAGTTTTCTATATATTTTAGAAATGAGTCCCTTTTCTCATGAAACACAAACCTTTTATAAACACTCAAGTTCAATCTTCTCCTCTCCACCCTTAGACGAACTCCATTCATATGTATAGAGCTTTGGACCTCTGGCAGGGTGTATCCAATAGGTCCTCACTAGCTATCAGCTATCTAGTTTAACCAACATGACATCTACTTTAGGCAACTTCAGAGGCTGTTTTTCTCCCCTCAGTTGAAGCATTTTGTCCTTTATGATCCTTTCAACTATTACAGGTAACAAAAACCAAAACAACCATCTAAAAATTGAAAGTTTCACTTCCTGTAGTCCTTTGTTCCTTTTCTTATAAAACCTCATGCTTCTGTGAGTCTAGAGCCATTGCAATGAATCCTGCCCCTGACGCCAACTACTAAAACCATGTGGGGACCATGTCTGACTTCCTCTGATTCCACAAGGGGGAAAGAGAATCAAACTTAAAATCAGTCCAAAGCCGATTCCTAGGAAGTAGGGGTCTGACATGCTTCCACCCTATATAACCTTCTTTAGTAGTGGAAGGAGAATTATTAGTGCCTTTAAAATTAGTCAGACTTGACAACCAATTAAGAAAACTCATCTTTGTGATTTTATTTCTCTAGACCCCACTCTCAGTACCA
>NW_006408589.1:3417793-3418437 GCF_000296735.1 Chrysochloris asiatica
TATATATATATATATTGTTGTTAAGTGTCATCAAGTCAGTTGAGTCGGTTGTGACTCATAGCTACCCTATATAGGGTTTCCGATGAGCAGTTGGTGAGTTTGAAGTTCAAACTGACCTTGCCATCCAGCGCATTAACCTACAATGCCACACCAGGACTCTCTCTATATATACATATGTGTATATTGTTGTTGGTAAGTCCTGTTGAGTCAGTTCCAATCCATAGTGACCTTGTATAGAGTTTCCAAGGGGTTGCTGGTGAGCTTGAACCTTGAGGTTCCAACCAACTTTGCAGTCTGGCACATTAACCCACAGTGCCACACCAAAAATATACACATATATGGGTTTCAAAAAGTGTGTGGAAATGAAACGATATACGGTAGAATGAATGTAAAAATAAAGTTCTCTCATGTAAACTATCATACAATTCACAATAAAACATGAAAAAAAAAAGTGTGTGGAAAAGTTTCATTATCTTTTAATTCCATATTTTCATGAACTATTTGAGACCCCCACATATATGTATATGTATGTTGTTGTTGTTATGTGCCGTGGCGTTGGTTCCAACTCATAGTAATCCTCCACAGGGTTTCCCAGGCTGCAAATCTTTACAGGAGCAGAATACCTCATCTTTCTCCCATGGAAC
>NW_006408589.1:3423599-3487943 GCF_000296735.1 Chrysochloris asiatica
GTACCCATTTGACCTTGCTTTGATGGCTTGATAATCAGAACTCGACTAGAGGAAGATAAAAAAAAAAAACACAAAACAGAACAAAACCATTACTGGTAAAGGAAACGAGGGTAAATTGCTACAATTTGATGACCTTGACCTATATTCATGGTTGTAGTAGCTCAAAATACCAACAGAGAGGAAAGGAGTCTTTACATCAAGTATCAATCCTATCCTCTCTGTATACAGAGTAGATAGGGACAGGCAGCTTAGACATTGGCTACTTAAAATGAGGGGGCAATAAAGGCACAAAATGACTGACTTATAAGGTTTCAAGAGGGAGTTTAGTGTGGGAGGGAAGATAGGGTCCCCATTGAATAGTTTCCATCTTGTCTAGATAGGTCTGGTAAAAAAAAGGTGAGGATAAGATTCTTATGATTCAATAGTGAGTAATTGTTACAATGGCATATTGAGACTGTCACAATTGTAAAGGTAGAAGTTTTGTAACAAAAATGGGGGAGTAGTTAATCTTACAGTCCAGAAACAGAAGACCTTAGGACCATCAAGCGAGAAGAGCACAAGTGGAATACAGGACCCTATCCAGAGAAGCAGTGACAACAGAGATGGAGGCAGAGATGGGGACATGGTGAGAAGGAGCAGCTGAGGACTCTAGATTTATGGAAAGAGAGGGACTGAGAGCTGGTAGCCAGGAGGCAGACTTTCAGAATTTGCCCTTTGGTGGTTTAAAGTATTATATATGTCCCCATCTCTGCCTCAATTCACACACACACACACACACACACACAATAATGCTTTGCTTAGGTGCATTTGTAATTTCATCTGCAAAGTGATATTGTTGCTTTTTAATATTTTACAGAAGACTTTCTTTTTTAGCTTTTTATTGTGAATTGAGTGATAGTTTACAGAGCTGATCATCAGTTTTACATTCAACAAATTACACACTTTGTTTCTGTTTCATCTCAATAATTGCAATATAACATCATTTATTCCACTTCCTCCCAGTGTTTCTTGTTTCCATAGACTACACTATGACGTAGCTTGATGATAGTTTTCTTTCCTTCTAGCTGTGTGGGATGAAATCTGGAGATTATTTAATGAATTTTGTCCTTGGGGGAATTCTACTTTTTGATCTCAAATGGTTGACATTGTATGGTGTGCATATATCACTAGTGTTGTTGTCCTCCCCTAATCTACCTGACTGTGGCTTGGTTGAAAATTGGACCAATAGGGTAAGTTCAGTTCTAAACCTGAAGGGTGACCAAGGGTCATAATCTCATAGTTTCACCAGTCTATCTGACCAGTAAGCCTGGTCTTTCTTCTTATTTTGAGTTTTCTTCTACATTTTCTCATACTCTGTTCAGGACCTTCTAAGGAGCTCTGGTAGCGTAGTGGTTACGAATCGGGCTGCGAACCTCAAGGTCAGCAGCTCTAAACTACCAGCTGTTCCGTGGGAGAAAGATGAGGCTTTCTGCTCCTGTAAAAATTTACAGCCTCGGAAAACCTGTACAGGGTCGCTATGAGTCGGAACTGACTCCACGGCACATCACAACAACAACAACAACAACAACATTCAGGACCTTCTAATGTGATTCTTTTCAGAGAAGTTGGTAATGGTAGCAGGGCACCACCTAACTCTTCTGGTTTCAGAGTCATAGAGACTGAGGTGCGCATGATGCATTAATTCATGAGACTAATTGCTTCTATGCATCTTTAAGTTTCATCGCTCTGATTTCCTCTGGAAGACTGCCCATGAACTTTTAAGATCCCAGTCACTACTCACCAAAGTAGGATGTAGAACATTGTCTTTGTGGACTATGTCATGCCAATTGACCATGGTGTCCCTGAGTCTATGATCCTGAACCCCAGATCCAGAAACTCATTCCCTCAAGAAATTACCTCCCTGGTAATTTCTAAGAAGTTATAAAATTTATGCCCCTTGTATGTTCTACTGTATTCATGGATATGTTTGCAGGTAAGGTAATTAGCCATTTACAACTATCTAAAGAGAACTTTTGTGGCAGATTTGTCCAATGCAAAATGTCGTTGAGTTCTTGCCTACTGCTTCTATGAACATTGATTTTGGATTCAAGCAAGATGAAATCCTTGACAACTTTAATCTTCTCTCTGTTTATCACGGCTTTGCTTATTAGTCCAGTTGTGAGAATTTTTGTTGTTGTTGTTGTTAAGGTGTAATACGTACTTAAAGCTCAAAAGTCTTTAATCTTCATCAATAAGCACTTTAAATCTTCTTTGATTTCAGTAAGCAAGGTTGTGTCATCTGTATATCCCAGGTTGTTAAGGAATCTTCTTGCAATCCTGATGCCATGTTCTTATTCATGTAGTGCAATTTTTCCAAGTATTTACTCCTCATATAGACTGGATAAGTATGGTGAAAGGATACAATTCTGACACACACCAATCCCCCAATATCCTCTTGTTCTGTTCAAATGAATGATTGCCTTACGGTCTATGTGCAGGTTCTGCATGACCACAGTGATGTGTTCTACAATTCCAATTCATTGCAATGCTATCAACATAACTTGCTATGATTCACACAGTCAAATACCTTTGTACAGTCAATAAAACACAAGTAAACTTCTTTTTGGTAGTTTCTGCTTTCAACCAAAATCGATCTGACATCAGCAATAATATCCTTCATCGCACATCCTCTTCTGAATGTGGAGAGATAGAGTCCTGATGTGGTGTTGTAGGATAAGCACTGGACTGCTCATTGAAAGGTCGGCAGTTCAAACCCACCAACCAGTCCTCAAAAACATTATACAGGGTCACTATGAGTTGGGACCAACTTGACAGCAACAAAAACTTTTAAACCTGACTTCAATTTCTGGCAGTTTCTTGTCGATGCATGACTTTATCTGCTTTACACCTTTGGTCACCTTATATTCCCCACTGGGAGATTATCCATTGTTTAGAAAGCATCCCAGACTTCTTTACACGGCATCTTGGGCCTTTGACACTTCAGATTCATCTCTTCTAACTCCCAAGAGTATTATTATTCTAGGCATTCTGAAAAACTTTGAGGTTTCACAAATTTACCATCAGTCATAAACACATGTTTTTGCAAGTAGCAGAACACATGACTTAAACAGTCAGAGGTTCTTTTGGCCCTCATCAAGGACTCTAGAGATAGGTGGATGCTGGTATTGGCAGATCATTGATGTTCAGATTTCTGGATAAGAATCTCTAGACGTTCTTCATCTTCCCTTCAGGGTTGTCTGCCACAGCCCTGCTCATTTCACAATGCCATTTAGCAGCAAGACACAAAGGGTGGCAAAGAGCTAAGAGTCTTCCTTTCTCTGATCAGGAAGGAAAGGTCTTTCCCAAAGGTCCCTGGAACACACTTCCCCACGTATCCTTTTGGTCAGAACTGGGTCACATGCTTCGTTTTAGACTAACTCTTGGATCCACATTTCCTGAAATCAAAGAACACCAATGTGAAACATGAACAAAATCAGAGTTTTGCTAGCAAAGGAGAAGGAAAAGTTATTTGAGGAGACAACAAATTTCCCTTGTGCTCACCATACTATTTTCTTGGGTTTTTCCACGTATGTCTGCTTGTCAAGAATACCTGTTTTGTTCTCTTGGGGAGCTCCCTACTCAAGAATCCTTGCTGATCTTCTCTGACCATTTAACTAAAGTGAGTGGCTTCTAGGTTGGCTCAAACATATAATTGTCTATGGTGTAATTGACTCCTTAGATCCCAACCACTAGAGTTGCTCCTCCAAGGGAGGGACTCTTCTTTGCTTCATTGTATCCTCAGGACCTGTCATCATGCCCAGCACTTGTTGTTAGCTGCTGTCGAGTTGGCGCCCAACTCTTCTGATCCCAGGCATAATATGATTGGACTATTGTGATCCATAGAAGGTTTTCATTGACTGATTTTCAGAAGTCAATCACCAGGCCTTTCTCCGTAGTCCATCTTAGTCTGGAAGCGCCACGGAAAACTGCTTAGCATCACAGCGATAGACAAGTCTTCATTGACAGCTGGCGGCTGCACATGAGTTACACTAGCTGGGAGTGGAACCTGAGTCTCCCTCATCCAAGGGGAGAATTGTACCGCCTTCACCCAGGACATTGTTGTTGTTGTTGTTAAGTGCCGTTTAGTCAGTTCCAACCCATTGCGAGCCTGTATAGCATTTCTGTGGAGCAGCTGGTGAGCTTGAACTGCCAACTTTGTGGTTCAAACCAACTTTGCAGTCCAGTGCATTAACCCACAGTGTCACACCAGGCCTGTAATGAGTACTTATTAAAGCTGAATGAATCAATATTTTCTCTTTTATATGCAAGTCACAAGTAACTCCAAAGTAGAAACTGTTTGATTGAATTTAGCAATGAGCATACTTTGGAAAATGTTATAAAAGCACATAGGTTTTTATTGTTGTTTGTTTTGGGAGGAAACACAGTGATCTCCAAATAGCACATGTGAAGTTCCTGTTGGCATAAGTCTTCTACCACGCTGCTGGTCTCACTGCCAATCAGTCACTGTAAATAATGGAGAGTAATTTTATAAACTTAGTAAACCATTTCAATCTTGTGTAAAACACATTATACAGGCTAATAGCTTCATTTGGCCCAGTCATCGTAGGTGCAGTTCCACGATTGCATTAAGCTAGTCTTTATTGATATACCCTTAGTGTTAAGCAGTTTCTTAATGAGGTGGATTGCCTTCAAGCTGTTGGTAGTATGTACACACACACACACACACACACACACACAGACACACAAAGTTATCACCACCCAAAAACAACTGCAGAGGCAGTAATTATATAATTTTAATAAGCAATATCACACACAATTGGATGCGCTCGTTTCTAATGTAGCTGAGTTGGTACTCAGTAATGGGCTTCTTGAAATGACCTGGATCCTACCGTAGCACCTTCAGGTTCAACAGTCCATGTAAAATATAATAAATGCATAAATAATTTAGCAAGGGAAATAGGTAGCATTATGGCCAGAGCTCTGCGCTGCCGTTATTTAAAAGCCTGGCAGCTTGGTAGTTAGAAACCACTATGTCCGGGGGTGTTGTAATTCAGTCCTAACCATTTGGTTGGAGTTGAAATGAGGCAGAGGAGAGCTCTAGGCCCCTAGCTCATTTTTTATTTAGAGGCAATTTAAATTAAAAAAAAAAAAAAATCCATTCGTCCATTTAAGTTCCAAAAATAGAAGGGAGAAAAAGAAATAAACATGCTTCAAATTTAGTCATTTAAAGACTGCTTGCGGTCCTCATTAGGCAGGGCCTGGGATGCATTTTTTAAGCAACATTTGGCAGACCTGTAAATGCATGGTGAAATTTTTAAATTGAGATTTACAGCCTCGGAAACCCTGTACAGGGTCACTATGTGTCAGAACTGACTCCACAGCACATAACAACAACAATGTAAACAGAAAAAACAACATGCCGTGTCATAATTGGATACTATCCTTTATGTTTTTCTAATATCCCCTAAAATAATACGTATTGATTCAAATAAATGCCTTGCGTTTAAAACAAGGGACAGTGCCTCTGTGTTACTATCTAAAAGCATCTTGAGACTGCCAGTGGCACAGAAAAATAACAAGTTTACTGGTTAAGAACACAGCCCTTTCAAGTCCCACCTCTACCACTTACTAGTTGAATGATTTGTGTGAAGGTTTTTCCGAACCTCAGTTTCTGAATCTGAAAAATGGGGATAAAATGAGCAGTGTTTTGAGAGGGTTATACAAGACGGTACTTGTAAAAATCTCAGCACAGTGCTTGGCTTGTAGCAAATGTCCATGTGATTATTTTTAATTTGGAATAGGAAGGTGTGGGACTTCCCAGAGGACCAACCACCAATGAATTTAATTCAGATCAAATAAAATATACTGGGTGTCTGTCTACCATAGACCAGGCTCTGTGGTAGGCTCTGTGGGCACAGAGATAACTCTCAGGGTGACAGATGTATAAAGTGATAGCAACAGCAGAAGCTCCTGGGTGGTACAGTTAATGTGCTCAGCTACTAACTGATAGCATGGTAGCTCAAGTTCACCTAGAGGTTCTTTGGATGAAAGGCCTGGTGATTTACTTCTAAAAAATCAGCTGCTGGAAACCCTATGAAGCACATTTCTGCTCTGACACACTTGGAGCCACCATGGGTGGAGGTCAGCTGGACAGCAACTGATAATGGACTATGTGAAACGCAGCAAGAAGTATGTGCCCAGGATATGACAGGCCTGAGAAGGAACATGTGATGAAAAAACAATTTACGGATGCATACATCAAGCCTCTTCTGAAGGTTTATAGGGACATACATCAGTAACTGAAGGTACCAAGTAAATTGGATTTCTTCAGGGAAAGAGAAGATGCATGAAATTTAAATATATACAGAAATGGAGATGCATTTACTTATGGGCTCAAGTAACATTAATGAATTGGTGATTATGATTTTCAAAACCAAAGAATGGTCCAGTTTGCCAAGCAACATGTGGATGAGATTTTAAGTTTCTTTCCTTCCATACAGCAGTCATACAAAGGTGGCTCATAGTCATTTTTAGTTTGGCCTGCAGAGTAATTTAAGATGTTTAAAATTAATCTGACAGCATGTAAAAATCAAGAGATTTCATATGAAAACCTAGATGTGTATCTTCTCTTTAAAAGGGCAAGATGTGACTGTCTGGATCCAGGCCCCACATACTGCAATTTAGGGTTGGAGCTGAGTGATTGCTAAGGTCATTGTTGCTGCTGTTAAATGTCGTTGAGTCAGTTCCGACACATAGCGACCCTGTCTAGGGTTTCCGAGGAGTGGGTGGTGGATTTGAACTGTCAACCTTGCCATTCAAACTGACCTTGCGGTCCAGTACATTGTGCTGCAGTGTATTTTATCTCTAGTTCACCATCATCTATAGCCAGCTGATTGATTGTACTGCTCTGAGAGTCAGACACAATCCCTGGATGGTACGAAATGGTTAAAAGTTGATGTGCCAGGCTGCTAATTAGTGGGTTGGAGGGTCAAGATCACTCAAATGTGCCTCAAAAGAAAGGCCTGGTGATCTACTTCCAAAAGATCAGCCATTGAAAACTCCACCGGTCACAGTTCTACCCCAACACACATGGATCACTGTGATTTGGAGTCAACTCAAAGGCAACTGGGTTTGGAGAGCCAGGATTGAGCAGCCCTGTACACTAGAGGACTCCTCTCTGATCCTCCTCCAAACCAGCTCTTCCCCGTGCAGAGAGGCATCTGAGGGGCTCAGTGGGCATGCCTGCCCAGATCCTGAACTCTGTCTTCTATATCACACTCTTGGTGCCAAGGGACCCTGGAATTCCCTGGCTAAATAACTGAGCCTGCTTCTAAGACCTGCAGAGGACTCTTTCAGGGCTGGTTCTTCCAAGGGTGAGCAACATTGTCAGGTGTACACCTGAGCCCCAGGAATGGCCAAGGAGAAGCTGAGATTACTTTTCAGGAGATGGGGTTAGAGTGGGGTGTGAAGCTTGGATGTGCAGACCAGGATGTTCATCTACCTGCACAAGGCCTCTTGCTGTATAAGATGGAATCAGGGGTAGGAAAGCAAGGGGGAGCAGATAGTATGTATGACATATGTTCAGGCAGAGATATCCAAGGTGTCAAAATCTGAACTTGATTGGGTTGTTATGAAGGTGTGCTTGTCAAGGAAAGCGAAGAGGTGAGTTAAACTTGTTAGCTTCATTAATAACTCATAAATATTCAAACAGATATTGTTGTTCTTGAGTCAGTTGTGTCATTGAGTCAGTTCTGACTCATAGTGATCCTGTATAGGGTTTCCGACAAAGAGTGGCTGGTGAGTTTGAACTATAGACCTTTTAGTTCAAATCGATTTTGTGGTCCAGTGCATTATCCTACAGTACCATACCAGGACTCCAAACATATAATGGTGTTGTTGTTAAGTGCTGTCGAGTCAGTTCTGACTCACAGTGACCCTGTACTGGGTTTCTGAGGAGTAGCTGGTGGGTTTGAACTGCTGACCTGTGGTTTGCAGTCCAGTGCAGATCCTATAACGCCACAGCAGATGTTGTACACATACGATGTTGTTGTTGTTGTTAAGTGCTGTCAAGTTAGTTCCGACTCATAGTGACCCTGTATAGGGTTTCCAAGGAGGGGCCTGTGAGCTTGAACCACTGACTATGTGGTTCAAACCAATCTTGCAGTCCGGTGCACTAACCCACAACACCATATCTGGACTCCAAATATATGATAGGCCTGTAGGATCAGCATTGGACTATGAACCACAAGGTTAGCAGTTCAAACTCACTAGCTGCTACTTGAAAACCCTATACAAGGTCACTATGATTTGGAATCTACTCGATGGCACTTAGCAACAACAACAACATTTGTATGATAGGCCTCTATTTTATACTCTTCCCCTAGGCCTGCAAATATCAAGAGTCGGCCTAATGGTGGATTTCACTGCTTTTCCCTTGCTGCTCAGCTCCTGCTGGTATTTGAGTTCCTGGCTCTTGCTAGACTATAAGCTTTGTAAGTGTAGAAAATGTACTGTTGTTTGTCTCTGCTGCTAGTAAAGTCCTCAGCACATCACGGGGTACCAGTTACTATTGAGTGAATGAATAGATGAATCTCTAACCTGACAATTGATAACTCTGGGTGAAATGATTTTCTTCTGTCATGAATGTACACATATCATAGAGTATTTTAAATGCTTTCCTTATAAATTTCATCAATGACTGGAGATACATTTGGTTATTTTGAATTTTCAAAATTAAAAATGAATTTATAGGAATGGTAAAATGATCTGAAAGTTTACAAAAATAAAAAGAAGGAAAGAAATCACACATAATCCCCATTCCAGTGGAGCCAGCATTAGTAATGTTTTGATATATTTATTTCCAGTCTTTTTTTCTATACATCTTTTTTCATCGTTGAGAGCCTACCCAGAAATTTATGGCAATAAGCTGCCACGTTCCAACAATTTGAGCAGCTTACCTGCAGCTGTTTGTCATTCTCTGTGATGCATTTTAAAAGATAAATAACATCATAGGCTTCTAGAGTTCATAAAGAAATACTGATATGAAGAGTGTTATAAAAACTTTCCAGAGAAGTGAATGTGAATCTAAAATGTGTGTGAGAGAGTGTTTTGTGGTTTGCTGTAGTTGTCAATTGTCCATCATTTTTATCATGGTGGTGATCACTAGCAAAGGTCAATGATTGGATATCTAATTTTTTAGAGCCCTTTTCTCATACACTCAGTAGAAAGAAAGCTGAACACACTGGGTCCCTTCACTTTCAAAGCCTACACAGTGTCTTGCCTGTAGACTTTTCATTCAGTCAGTAGTCCACAAACATTTGGACATCCAAATGCTGTAGCCCATTGAGACCCCAAGGGAATTGCAATAAGTAATATAAGCCAATGAAGAAAGGTGCTGTGGGGACATGGGAGACAAGACTGTCTTATTCAGGCTGGGCTCCAGGGAGGACTTCCAAGAAGAAGGGACATTTAAGCACAGGCTGGAAAGATGAGCAGGGTGTTGGCAGGTGCTGAAGGGAATCAGGTGTCAGGTTAGGCCCCCACAGGGCTGGGGCCTGGTGAAGGGGAGAGTGCCTAAGCCACATGCTTTGACTATGCCTATGTATCAGGGGCCATGGCAGGTGCTGACAAGATAGAAATGGATGGACCAAAGAAAATGAATCCATAAACAGAGCTATGGAGGGAGCCTTGGTGATCTAGTGCTGGCCTACAGGAACACCACGGCTTTAACAAACAGTAATGTATTCTCTCACAGTTTAGGGGGCTAGAAGTCAGAATTCAGAATGCTGACTCTAGACGAAGAATTTCTCACTGTGTCTGCTCTGAAGGAAGGTCCTGATCTCTTCAGTTTCTGCTTCCTGGTTCCTTGGAAAGCCCCATGTGTCTTGGCATCTATCTTACCCCATCTCTCCTTCACTGGCTTGTTTAATTGCTTTTATTAACAAAAGAGATTGACTCAGGTACACCCTACACTAATCCTGCCTCATTCATATAACAAACACAACCCATTCTCAAATGGGATTAAAACCACAGACATAGAAGTTAAAATTTGCCACCCATATTTTAGGGAGATACAATTCAATGCCTAACATTTCACCCTCTGCCACCACCCCCCACAAAATCAGTTCATGTCCTTACCACATGCAAAACACATTGACTCCATCATATCATCTCAAAAGTTTTAAATGAACTCTAAGTCTAAAATATCATCTTCTGAATCATCTAAATCAAATATGGGTGAGACTTTAGGCATATTCCATCCTGGGGCAAGGTTGTTCTTCATCTGTGAGTCTGTGAAATGTAGACTACACGTTATCTGTTTCTGAAGTACAATGGTGGAACAGGTACAGGGGTGACATTTCCATTACAAATGGAGAAGCTGGAGGGAGAGAAGGGGTAACAGGTACCAAGAAAGTCCAAAGCCAAGCAGAACAACTACATTAACTCTCAAGTCTTAAAAATCATCTTGTCTTGAAAACAATCTCTGAGACACCTGGGCAGTGGCCCTGCCCTCCAGACCCTACATGTTAGCTACACCCTCTGGATTCTGGGTAGAGATCCCTGATCCTGGGCTTCAGTGCTGCCTTCCATGCCCTTTGGGATGACAACTCTGTACTCTTGGCTTTAGGCAGTCACCTTCTTCTAGTCTATTTGAGTAGTGTTCCATCCCCTCAGCTCTGGCAGGCCCCATTCTTCTACCTCTGGGCATGGCACCCCCTCAGCTTTAGGTGGCTGCCCCATTCACCTGACACACCTTAACTGCAGTCCACATTTCTGGGACTGAGCTGGTGAAGATCCAGCTCTTTGAAACCTAAGAGTCTATGACTCACCTTTGAGATCCAGGGAACCATGGTGCCACCCTTTGAATCTGAAGGGTTCTGTTTCCTGTGCTCCTTCCAACAGTTCTTCTGACCTCTGAGCTGCTCTTTTTTGATTCTTGGAGGACAACAGATGCAGCTCATTTGGCCTGTTTCCTGCTTGCAGAAGTCCAAGAATCAAAAAATGTTCCTTCTTTTCATTCTTTCTCTGCCCCCTTCATTCTAAGCTGATGGATTTTCTGCTGTGATAGTTGTTAGATTCATCAGCCACAGGTTTAAACACTCTAAAAAATATTGTGTAACACATGTCATGGGTAAACTTTCTAGGACATGTATCCTTAGTTTGTACAACAGAGTGTGCCAGATTTTTAAGTTCTGCTTTAATTATGCACCATTCACTTTTAAGTGCATCTCTTTGCTCTCACATTTTACTCTAAGTGGCAATGAGAACCACGTGGCACCTTTAAGATCATAAAAATCTTAACTTGGATATCTAATAAGATGATAAAAATCTTATTAGATATCCAAGTTCATCACTTGTAAGTTCTATCTTCTATCAAACATTTGAACATAATTCAGTCAAGTTCTTTGCCACTGCATAAAAAAGCATTCCCCTTTTTCCATTGTCCAATCACATGTTCATAATTTTCTTGTAACACCTCACCAGAAGCAAATTAATATCCACATTTCTAGTACTATTCTGTTGCTGGCACCAGATGTACTCTGTAAAAGGATAGAGACTTTCTTTCTATCTCTCCTCACTTCCTTCTTAGTTCTCACCAGAATTGTCTTTGACGCCCATCATTCCACTAACACTCTCTCCAAAGCAACCTAACTTTTTACTATTGCTGTTGTTATTAAGTGCCATCGAGTCAATTCTGACTCATAGGAACCCTGTATAGGGTTTCCAAGGAGCAGTTTGTGGGTTTGAATTGCTGACTTTGCAGTTAGCACTTCAGTGCTTATCCTACAGCACCACACACTAGGACTTCCCTTTTACTATTAGGCCTTTACCAATTACCCAATTATAAAGCCACTTTCACATTTTAAGTATTTGTTAAAGTAGTACTCTACTTTTCTAGTATCGAATTCTGTCTTAGTTATCTATTGCTGCTATAACAAGTATCTTAAGTGGGTGGTTTAACAACCAGACATTTATTTTCTGAGTTTAGGAGGTTAGAAGTCCAAATTCAGAGTACTGGCTCTAGGGGAAGGTTTTCTCTTTCTGTCTGCTCTGAAGGAAGGTTTTTTTTTTTATCTCATCAGCTACTGCTTTCTAGTTCCTTGGAGATCTCTATGTATCTTGACTTCTATCTTACCCCATGTCTCCTATGCTGGTTTGTTTAATCTCTTTTATATCTCAAAAGATATTGATTTAAGATACACTGCCCATGAATCCCTCTCATTAACATAACAAAGACAACCCATTCCCAAATGCGATGATAACCACAGGTATACAGGATTTTTATATAGGATTTTTTAAATAACTCATCATTTTTTTTTTTTTATTGTGAACTGAGTGAAGGTTTACAGAGATCATCAGTTTGACATTCAACAAATCATACATTCAGTTTCATATCAGAAATTGCAATCCCATCCATGTAATAACAGTTATCCCTCTTCCTCCCTGTGGTTCCTATTTCCATTCCACTCTCCTTCCCATCCCTTCTCAACTTTGTCCTTAGGTAAATGGTGCCCTTTTGATCTTGAATGGTTGATCATTCCATGGTAAGCACACCTTACTAGTGTTGTTGCCCCTATACACCCATCTACTGCTTGGCTGAAAATTGGGCCATGAGGGTGAATTCCCTTCCAGACCCGAAGGGTTCTGCCAGTCTCTTTCTGACCAATAGGCCTGGTCTTTTGTTATAATTTTGAGTTTTGTTCTATATTTTCTTCTACTTAACCAGAATTTTCTGATATGATTCCTTTCAGAGCAGTTGACAGTGGTAACCATGCATCATCTAGTTCTTCTGGTCTCAAAGTTGTGGTAACTGATGTTAACATTGGTCCATTGAACTAATGTCCTCTGGATTCCAAGCATCTTCAGATTTTCATCACTCTTCTTTCTTTACACATAGAGAGACTAATATTTGCATCTTAGATGCTCACTACTCACTAAAGTAGGATGCAGAACAGTGTCTTTGTGGACTATGTCATGCCAAGGGACTACGATGTCCCTGAGATTATGGTCCTGAGCCCTCCAGTCCAGCAACTCATTGCCTTAAGATGTTTGATAATATCTAAGAAGTGTTCATCATTTTTCTCCCTATATGTTCCAGTACTTTCATAGGTGTATAACACGTCATTTTGGGGAATGCAATTTAGTGTGCATCAGTGAGCATCTTACATAATAGAACACGTCAGAATTATATCCTGGATAATTAATTGTAAATCCAAAGTTTTCCTAATAAAGGAATTGAAAACATCCTCTCCAAATTGCAAGTATCTATTAAAGTAAAAAAATGCACATATCTTATGACCCAGAAATTTTACTTTTTGGTTTTTACTCTGTCCTACACGTCAGACTGCAACGTCATTTAAACTGCAAGGTCAGTGGTTCAAGCTCACCTGCTGCTCCTTGGCAACCCTATACAGGATCACTATGGGTCGGAATCGACTCTACAGCACTTAACAACAACAACAAAACAGAGTCTCTATGAGTCAAAATCAATTTGATGACAATGGGTTACTGTAGAAGAAAGCCTAACCAAATCACTTGCTTGTATAAAAGGGTGTGTAGATACTAGAGCACTATTTGTAAAAATGGAAAAGAAAAAAAAAAAAAGACTAAATCTAAAGATGTATTGAGAAATGGCTAAATAAACTAGGGTGCACCTATTCCTTGCAAATGTATGGAGAGTTAGAAAGAGTGAGATAGATTCATATACAGGAAGGGCTCCAAGACAGACAGCCGAAAGAAAGTAAAAAGTGACAGCACACAATATGATATTAATGCAATATGATATTAATGCATACAAAAAACAAAATTCCACTCACAAGAGAAACGCTTATTTTCTATAGTTTACAGAAACATATAAAATGGTATTGGTCAATAGATGGTGATTTTACATAAGTACATGCATAACAAATAAATGTGTAGGTAGAAGACTTTTGGAATCCTGGTGTGGCACTGTAGGAAAAAGCACTGGATTTACAAATTACAAATAAACTTTACAAATAAAAGGAACTTTACAAATGGCAAAGTCGGCAGTTCAAACCCACCAGCTCCTTGGAAACCCTATAAAGAGTTAATATGAGTTGAAACCTACTCCACAACACTTAACAATAGCAACAAAGAGGAATTTAACTGAACTGAAAACAGTAGGAACCTCTAAGGGTTCAGACTTTGTAGAGGTAGTTAAAAGAGATGTAGACATTACCTCTAAGCATTTTTTACAAGGAAAGTGTATTCTACTATATTTTAACTTGGATAACACATACTTTATGCATTTTTGTCCCACTGTGCCTCACCCCCACCAAAGGTATTTTCAGAACATGGGAGTGGGGAAAAAGTGTGTATGCGCGATTTACACAAAAATATGGCACACAGGAAATTAAAGATTGGTTACAAGAATGAAAATTGTCTAACTTTCAGGGTAAATCAGTGTCACCTATTTAGAAACAAGTTGAACAACATGAAACAAGACACTCTAAAATGTTCCTACCCTGTGACCCAGTAATTTTCCATTTAGGAATCCATTCAAAGAAAATAATCCTACATGGTTTTAAATCTTTTCATATAAAGATGTTCAGTGCAGTGTTATTTACAAGAGTGAAAAAAATTGGAACCATCTGAAATGCTCAGTACGGAGTGAAAGCTTGAATGGTAAGTTTATACAGTAGAATGCTGGATAGCCATTAAAATCATGCTGAGGCATTTTTGATGACTTGTAAAAAAAACTCTAGTAAAATAATATTGTCAAAATATAAAAATGCAAGTAGTATGAGATCAAGTATAAGTAAAAATGTACATCTACAAGGCCCATAGGGTAGGTGTGGGGCTAGTTAACCTGGACTTAAGCTTATATAAGGTCTCAACATTTAGACATTTGACTTGATTGCTAAATGCAGTTATACAAATCGCTATAGGGATTCTCTAAATGCATTACACATAGTCACAGAGATATGCTTACACTTTGTCACAGGACTCTGATAATTGTATGTAAACATTTTAAACAGCAAGGCTTTTTTCATCCTGCTTCTGCATTTCTTTATACTGAGAACTTTACAAATAAGAGGAAGCCCAGGTTATCCTTACCTTCAGAGAGGGCCTTTTTAGCTACAGGCAAAAGGGGTCAGAAGGAAATACTCCAAATAGCAGTGTTTGTGTGGATTATTTCTTGGCAACGAGATTTTACATTTGTTTTCTAAACTTCCTACAATGAGTATGTGTATTTTTTTAAATATGTAATTTAAAAATAGCTCCTATGGCAAGATTAAAAAACAAAACAGAAAACATAAGAGGAAATGTCCTCTTTTTAAATACAAAGACAGCACCTAGCTGTAGAATGTGCCTCATCAGGATGTCCCTGGGCGGAGACCTGGGCAGGCTGGCACCAGCGCTGAACAGAAAGCATGCAGCTGGACTTTGCTCCAGTGTCTCACAGAAAGGGCATCGGAGACCCCCCCCCTTTCCACCCCCCGCCAGCATCCTGCACTGGTAGGTAAGGTCAGAACAAGTGTGCCAATCAGAGGAGCAAGATGATTCTGGTTCAAAGCTGGACCCAGTGTTTGGAGGGGGTGGGGAGCTAAACCAGGTCTCTGTCAGGCTGACTGAATGTGAGGCCCTGGCTCAGTGGCTTGAAATCCCAGTGTGAGAGAGTGGCTCAGAGGCAAACAGGAGCCACTCTTTGGCAGGAGTAAATGTGATACCCAGGTCAGGCTAAGAAATAAATCCTTTTATCAGGGGACTTCAGAACAGAGGATTTATTTGCATGGTGGACAAAATGTGCTGGGGATGATGGACACAATGGGATGAGAGGAGACAAGACTCGCTAAGATTAAGGGAAGAACATGTATGTGAAAATGCCCATGCATGTGTGAGTGTGTGAAGCTGTGAGAATGAGTGTGTACCAGTGTGTGAATATGTGCATGTGTGCGTCTGTGTGTGTGAGTATGTTTATGTGTGTGCCAGTGGTGTGTGTATGTTTGTACATGTGTCTAAGAGTGAGTGCTTGTGAGTGTCTTGAGTGTGTGGATGTGTGTGAACGCACATGTGTGAGTGTGTGTGTCTCTGAAGTAGTGTGTATGGGTGTGTGGGTGTGTGAATGAGTGTGTGTGAGACACAGAGTGTGTGTATTTTATAACCAGCAAAAGGAAATAATCCTTCCCGTCATCCTCCACCCCCACTGTACAGCCCTGTTTCTTTCCACTAACAAAGCGGGTGTAACTGGTTCTATCCACAGAGCAAACACAAGGCCTTGGGTTTTCTCCCCTGGTGAGGAAATCGCTGCTGCTCCTCACTGGGGGAGTGCACGCACTGATGGGTCAGGAAGCAAACACAGTATCTTGTGCCCAACAGCTGCGGCCTGGAGCCAGCACCCTCATTAGAGGAAGCTGCGACTATTTCCAGCCTGCTTCTATTCAGTGAAAGCAGGTCATTACAAACGCAGAGTGTTTTTGCATATTAACCAAATTAAAATAATAATGTGTTCTCTCCTTTCATGTGTTATACTGATAAATCCCAATTTATGAATGAAACATACTGATTAGTTAGTTGAAAAATAATTAGTCCCCGAATGTGCTTCTCAGTTGAAGACTTAATGAATGCACACAAATGTATTTTTGTAAGTTCTCAGCAGATTAGTTTATTTTTAAAGGAAATTATTCATAAAATGAGTTCATGAGAGACTACACTATGACGTAGCCTGATGATATTTTTCTTTCTTTCGAGCTGTGTGGGATGAAATTTGGAGGTTATTTAGTGCCTGTCAGGCCAGATCATATTGGAAATATGAACTCGAGCAATGGCCGTTCTACTTGATTGAGTTTGGGCGTTAAAATCATCCAGAGGAGGGATATCAGTTCAGAGTGCGTGTAAATGTGGTATGTATGTATGAGTGTGCACGTGAGAGTTTATGTATGAGGGTAAGCCAGAAAGCATTGTTATGAAATCTTAGACACCTTTGTTAAACAAAAAATATTAAAATGTGAAGCTATTGTTTCTCAACATGTCTTCAGTCTAGGGCTACACACTTCTGAAGGCTGTGTTTCCACCTCCTTAACCAACTCCTGAAGAATTCTGTGCTCTTTGATCTACATCAGGTCAAAATGGTAGCTTTGACATACCCAAGGGACTCAAATCATGATCCTTTTAAATGTTCTTTGAGGTTTGGGAATAAAAATAAGTCTGAGGGGGTAAGATCAGGGATGCTGGACTATATATAGTAAGACAGCGCTTACTACCCTCCAACAATAAGCAGATGTATTGTTATGATTGCAAAAAATTCCTCAATATAACTTTGCTGGCCTTTCTCTCACCAATGCAGTTTTATGTTTTCTTCAAACTTCCTAATATGCCTCTGTGATCCTTTGAAAAATCTATCAAGATTATCCCATTAGAATCCCAAAATACAGTTGCCATAACCTTCTGAGCTGACTTCCCTGTCTTGAATTTAAATAGCCCAGCTGATCCCCTCAGAAGCCACTGTTTTGATTAGACCTTTTTTTTGAAGTTATCTTAACAAGACTAAAACAAGTGTAGTATTGATTTAGTCAGGCACACCTTAGTCCTCAAACTGACATCTTTGACGCAAACCATGGCATTTTCAATAACCTCATATGCATGTGAAAGTTGGACAGGGAATAAGGAAGACCATAGATGAATTAATGCATTTGAGTTATGATGTTGGAGGAGAATATTGAAAGTACCATGGACTGCCAAAGGAACAAATAGATCTGTGTTGAAAAGTACAGGCAGAGTGCTCCGTGGAAGCCAGGATAGCCAGACTTCATCTCTCATACTTTGGACATATTGTCAGGAGGGACCATTCACTGGAGAAGGAGATCATGTTTGGTAAAGTGGAGAGTCACAGAAAAAGAGGAAGACCCCTAACGAGATGGACTGGCACAGTGGCAACATCAACAGGCTCAAACGTAACAACAATTGTGAGGTTGGCCCAGGACTGGTAAGTGTTTCGTTCTACCGATTCGATGGCACCTAACAGGCAACAACAACAAAAAATGGTCCACTCCAGGATAAAAGAATGGCATTTGATGTCAGACAGGCTTGTCTGTACAAACTCTTATTTCTTTGAGTTTCAATGTACATTTCTTTGGAATAATAATACTCAACACCTAAATAGCACTTTCCCTGTGCCAGGGACAACTTTAGGTCTTTTATATAGCTTAATACCTCTAATCTTGATAATTTATCTACATAAACATCTAGCATATAAGAGATTACCATAAATGGCAGCTATATTATTACCACACCTTGGCTTCATCCTCAACGATTCCCCATCACACCTCCTCCACTTTATTCATTCACTTGTCATTTTTTCATGAATTCACCAAACGGCACTGATAACCCTGAGCCACGTACCTTGCTGGTCTCTAAGGCATCAGAGATGAAGAGACACTGATAGCTCTCCCATTGGACTCTTTCCTGCCCCTCTGTCTCCACTGTTCCTTCCACCTCTTGCAGTCTGACTGCCCAATGAGCATGCCATTCTTGTCTCAGCTCAGGCATCATCGTTTCTATGAAACCTTCTCTTATTCCACCATGAGCTGATATTCAGCCGGGTTCATGTAAAAGCTGAAATCTGTTCTGATGAGTTGGAGGATCCTTTTGCCTGTCAGTCAGTGGTTGTTGTCATTATTTTTAGCTACCATCAAGTTGACCCTGCCTCGTGGAGATGGATGGAAGGGAATGCTATCAACTCATTTTTGTACCATCTCCATGACCAATTGTAGATCAGAAAGTTGTGATCATAGGATTTTCATTGGCTGAATTTTGAAAGCAGATTGCCAGGTCTTTCCTCGTAGTCTGTCTTAGGCTGGAAACTCTATTGAAACCTGTTCGGTATCATAGCAACACACAAGCCTTTACTAATAGGCAGGTGATAGCTGCACATGAGGAGCATTAGCTGGGAATTGAACCTGGGTCTCTTGCATGGACTGAGATTTCTACCACTGATCCACCACTGTCCCCTGGTCAGTCGCTACCAGTCGAGAAATGTTTTGAAAGTTATCTCGGATTCCATCTGCCTTGTCCCCACTCTGTGACCTCATAGGATGCTGTATGTCTCCTTCTTTGTCTGTTGTCCTGTGTACTCATTTTTGATTTTTCTGCAAGACTCCCTTCTTGACAGTGAACCTCTTGAGGACAGGTCACAGTGTCATCTCTGTAGCTAGAAGATAACAGAGAAGGCATGGAGAGTTGATAGAACAAGGGCAACGGGAAGGAAAAGCGGGAAGGGCTGGTATATTTTCAGCCCATGAGCTGATCACCATGAGGAAGTGGCCAGAGGCTATAAAGAAAGCTGTCTTCATAGACACCTCCCCCAGCCATCTGCCCCCCGAAACTTTGGCACGAGACTGCTCTGCTATGCCTATAAAAAATTTTCAGCTCCTATGATAATTGTATATCCATGTTAAGTATATTCTGGATTTTGCAAGAAAAAAATTCTCTTGCTCTTCCCTATGTCTGCTTCATTGTCCGGCCCTTTGCGCCTCTGCTCTGTGATTGTCTGTGCCAGTGTACGTGGCTGAGAATGGACGCTTTATGTGCAAAGGAAGCAGGACTTTTCTTTGGCTGGTTCTCTGAACCCAGCTGCCAGTCACAGGGCTGGCTGCCTCCACCCTCTTCAAAGAAGTCTCACGTCTATTTCAGCTCTGTATTGAGGAAACTACTGCCTTTCCAGACCGACAATCAGGACCCAAGCACCAGGCAGCACAGAGCAAAACTAAAGGTCCTGACATGTCTTGCCCGTTGGAAAGCTGTGTGCAGCTGTAGGAAGGAGTCCTGTAGATTTGGGTCAAAACTGGCTCTGAGTCTCCAGCTGGGTGGTCTTGACAAGTTTTTTGATCTCTGTGCCCCAGCTTACTCATCTGCAAAACAAGAAGAGCAGACTCACCACCTCCAGAGTGACTATAGGAACAGGTGACCACATTTTGTGAGCTGAAAGGTTAAATGCACATGTCGATTTATTATTCATGTAGCATGAGGTTACACAGGTTCTAATCCAGGCTAAGTCTAAGGAAGATACGGCAGCTGTTGCATTCCACAGTAGGGGCAGAACTGACCAAAGAAAAGCCCATAAGCCAGTTGCACACTTCTCAAAGTTCTTTATCTCTTTAGGTGGTAGAAAAAGGCTGGGTTATTAAAATTCAGGGAAGATTTCTTTGGAAACCAGGTTTGTACTTCCACCTTTAATTCTAGCCTAGAGATTAGTGCTCCAACGGGACCCTCAGAGAGCTGGTTTAGTGTCACCTGTACTTGAGGGATGTGGGAGCCTGGATCTGACTCATATTCAAGGAAGCGAAGTGACTGCTGCTAGCAGAAGAGAGGAAAAGGGTTTGAGCCTACAATGGCAGGTCAGAGGTCCTGAGTCTAGAACCAAATGAAAGATCTGCCTACACTGAGGGAGTTGGAATTAAAGGTGGTCCCACAAGGATGTCTTCAGAAAACCTACTGAGCACACAGGAGAGATACTGTCAACTCAAAACATATGTCAGACTCAAAGGGTACAAACCAGTCCTTGACAGTTCCAACCAAGTCAGCACTTTGCTATCCCCCTTACCTCTTTGTCCCACATGATCCCTGGGAGGACCAGAAAAGAGGTTGTTAGCAAGATAGGGGAGGTATAGAAAGTCCAGAGCCACAGTTCCTGCTGGCAGGAAGAGGGGGGAAGATGTAAGTCAGGTATAAAGACACTGTCCCTGGAAGGGTAACCCTTTCATGACCCTCGTGACACATAGTGCCCATCTACATTTTTCTCCTCTGGGGCAGTCCTCATGATGGTACCTACATAATTGTTTAAAATGGAAGAAAGTTGTGTGCCACAAATTATTGTTTTTACAGGGTATTGTATGAGTTGGAACATCCTGTGGGAACACATGTGTCACCCATTTGTAACAGAGTCCACAGGGAAATATGTGTTCCATAAGCCAACAGGACATATGCAGGCCACAAATCCTACCCCTTCAGAGTCCAGTGGGATATATGTGTCCCCACTAAGCTTGTCCTTCCTTCGCCCCACCTTCCTCCACCCCCCAAAGCCCATAGGGAAATCAGAGAAGCTGGATTATGTGAAGAACAACATGACAGCAGGATTGGAGAAAGACTCATAAACAACCTGTGGTGTGCAAATGATACAACCTTGCTTGCTAGAAATAAAGAGGACTTGAAATACTTACTGATGAAGATCAAAGACTCCAGCCTTCAGTATGGATTCCACTGTAATTTAAAGAAAACAAAAATCCTCACAAATGAACCAATAAATAACATCATGATACATACAGAAAAGATGGAAGCTGTCAAAGACCTCATTTTTCATAGGTTGACAATCAATGTTCATGAAAGAAGCAGTCAAAAGAATCAAATGGCACATTGCCTTGGGCAAGTCTGCTGTAAAAGTCCTCTTAAAAGTCCTCTTCAAGATCAAAGATATCAGTTGGTGTGCTGAACCCAAGCCATGGCATTTTCAATAGCCTCATATGCAGGTGAGAAAATGACACAATAATTCATGCATTTGAGTCATGGTGTTGGAGAAGAATATTGAAAGTACCATGGGCTACCAGAAGAACAAACGAATTTATATACTGCAAGAAGTACTGCCTGAGAGCTCCTTAGAAGTGAGTATGGTGAGACTTCATATCTTGTACTTTGGACATGTTGTCAGAAGGGACCAGTCCCTGGAGAAGGACATCATTCTTGGTAAAGTGGAGGGTCAGTGCAGAAGAAGAAAGCCCTCAAGAAGATGGAATGACATCGTAATAGCAACAATGGGCTTAAACATAATAACAATTGTGAGAATGCATAGGACCGGGTGGTGTTTTGGTCAGTTGTCCATAGGGCCACTATGAGTCAGAACCGACTCAACAGCACTTAACACAGCAAAAACAACAACAATAATTCAGAATGTATTCCATTAATGAAAAACTATTTTATGAACAATGTAAAGTGAAAAACAATTTGGTCATGAGAGTGTTCCCAGAACCTTTTATTAACTGACAGAGAATAGAAAAGTCATGGGCTTGCCCATGTTCTCATTCAGGAGCCAGGAACCAGATCATGCACACTGACTAGGTTTACAAGGAAAATGGCAGACTCGAACAAAGTTGTTTTTATGATTCAATGCTAGGATGCCTTCTTGTTCACTGTACTGGATACTTTATTACTTATCAAGCACTAACCACATGCCATAAATTGGTTAAGAAGCACTTGACTTGGTCAAAATAACCCAGAGAGACAGGTGCTATTATAATTCCTATTTTGTAGACTAAGAAGTTGAGGTGCAGAAGAGTTAGATAAACTGCCCTAGATTGCACTGTGGGTGGAAGAGCCAGGCAGGCAGGCTGCAGCGCCCGCAGCCAAACTACCTTCCCGCTTTGGTCTCTCCGTGGGCAGATCAGATAAGGTATTTGGGGGAAGGACCAATGTTGTCCTTCATGCCTGCAAGTGCACTCAGCTAAAAATACTTCAAGAGTTCACAGGAATTTTCACCAATCCCTTTGGGAAAGGATTTCAGGGAGACATGCTGTTTTGGTTAGAACAACTTGGTTTTAAATATCAGAAATTCCACTCAAACTGGTTCAAGAGAAACACAAAAAGATTACCATAAGGATACAAGGACGTACCCTGGATGCCTGTCAGGACTCGCTGCTTCCATAACCTCTCCTTTCTGCTTTCCTTGCTCAATCTCCTCCTCTTTTTACCCTCTGCATTTTTCTCAATCCATTTTATGTAACACAGCTGCCCCATGGTTCCTGAGTTCCAGCCCTGCCCAGACCAGCAGGCTGAATTCTGATTCAAAGTATAGATAAATGCACTTTTCTGAGAATCATCCATTAGGTACCAAGTATTATGGCAAGGAGTTCTGTTGACACAGTGGTTAAGCACTAGCTGCTAACCAAAAAGTTGGCAGTTCAAACCCACTAGCCAACCTGCTGGAGAACGATGTGGCAGTCTGCTTCTGTAAATAGTTACAGCCTAAAAAACCCTATGGGCCAGTTCTACTCAGTCTTACGGGGTCGCTATGACTTGGAATTACTTGATGGCAGTGAGTCTGGTTTGATTTTTGGAATAAGACAATAAACAAAATGATGCTCACTTTTAGGAAATTCTGATTTGGCTATCATGGGTCAGCTGACCACTTTGCCTGGCCCAATCAAACAAGGCCAAGGGAGGGGTCAGACTGTGACTGGAGACCCATTTCTAGGACTGAAGGAGCATCCTGAGTTGCCTATCCCTGCAGTCATCAGGGTGTGAAGATTTCAACATGAACTTGGTTTCAGCAAAGTTTCAGACCATCCACAGTGCTGGATGTATTGGCCTTCACTCTCAGGAAGGTCCTTACCTCATCAGCTGAGTCTGAAACATCATGGCTTATTTTCCCACCTATTTTGTGTTAGATGAAGTCAAATCTTATCTTCCTGTTTCTTTTTATTCTTGTCTCCCTCATGAAATCATGTCTCACCTCTTCTTCTAGAGTTAGCACCTAGAATTATGGCTCTTCTACCATAATCTTTGTAACTCCTACCAAATGATTGGGTTGTTGTTGTTAAGTGCTGTCAAGTCCATTCTGACTCATAGGGGGACCCTGTACAGAGGTCAGAGGAACAGCGGCTAGTGAGGTTAAACCATCAATCTTGAGATTCAAACTGACCTTTTGGTCCAGTGCATTATTTTGCAGCACCATATAGGGTGTGTATGGGACTTTAATGCAAAGACTGGTTAGTTTTGCCCTCCAGCTAGGTTTAAAAGAAGCCATCTCAGAAGCAGAGAGACAAATGATCCCAGGACCATGAAGAAAGAAGAGTCACAAGTAAAGCGTGTCCTTTGGACCGCAACATCCCTGTGCAGAGATTCAGCAGAGGCAGTGGAGGCAGCAGCATGGACAGACAGCGCAGCAGACTTCCTGGCCCATGGATTGAGTAAAGCAGAAGGCTTTCAGGCAGGAGGCTGGCTTGTAGAATTGGGTGCCCTTTGGGCATTTATCAGCAGCACTAAAAGAACTTGTAATATTTACCTACACAGGGCAGTGGCCAAGGGACCAACCACATGGCTGAGAGGCAGAGGATAAGAGTGAGGCATGCCTGCAGTACAGCCAAGACTAGGCAGTCCTTACTGGAGAACTACTGTATCCTGAGTTATTTCTGATCCTGAATTATACCCTCTTTACATGCCTAATAAACCTCATAATTGTGAATACTGTCCTTGAGTTCTATGTGGCCACTATAATGGATTATTGAACCAAGCAGAGAAGTAGCATGCCATGGGAGAGGTGGTTGGTGTCAGAACAAGGTAAAAAGTTTGTAGGGTGGACCATATGGGAATCAGTCTTGACCTAGTGGTGCTTCTCCCTCGCCTTTATGAAACTGGAGGAGTCCGGACATGGCCTCCATGCTATTTTTGCACCCCTTTCAGGGGAAGATAGTGGTTCCTTGGTAGAATTCTCACTTTCCATTTGGAAGACCTGCACTCAATTCCAGACTAATGCACCTCACATGTAGCCATCATTCATCTGCCATTGGAGGCTTGTGTGTTGCTGTGATGCTGAACGGGTTTTGGCAGACAAAGACAGACTAGGATGAACCATGTGGCGATTTACTTCTGAAAACCAACTCATTAAAAACCCTATGGATCACAACAGTCTGATTTGAGACTTCTGATGGGAATGTTGCAGGACCAGGTGGCATTTTTTCCCATTGTGCATGGGGTTGCGGTGAGTCAGGTTGCACCTCGCCAGCAGCTAACAGCAATAATAAGAGGAAATCTCACCCTGCTCCAAAGCAGGCAGTGAGCAGCGGCAGAGCTGGGTGCTGACAGAGCTCAACAGAGACAGGACGGTTTATACTGGAGCTGTTGTCCCCCAGATGGTCTCCTCTGGGGCAGTGGCACTGCTTTGTGCAGCTGGACTTGGCTGAGGACACACAGTACCTCTCTGAACGGGGCCTTGTCAGAGCAAGCCTTCTCCTGCTAGCCTTCTCCTTCATTATCTGGCTGGGGTCACTGATAACTGCAGGATTTGGGCTCTCTCTTGCCTCCTGTGTGATGGTGACACTGATCAGTCCTGGGATACCGCATTCTGGGCCTCCCTGCCTTCGTATCCTTTCTACACCCGCTTTTTTTTTTTTTTTCTTTTCCCTTTTTTAAACATGAGCCACTGCACATTCAGTAATGGAATAGATTACATCACAGCCTGTGTTTGGCAGCCTCAACGTTAAGCTGAACTCCTCACTACTACAGCCAAAGATGTCAACCTGGTTTATTTGGGGATGGAGTCTATAGTAGAGAATCCACCTGCATAGGTTCCTATGAGATCCCTGCATTCTGCCTGTTGAGAGGTGTGGTGCGGTGTCTTTTCTTAGTGGTAAAGAGCATGAATGTCTGAGCCAGGGATGTCAGGGAACCAGCCTGCGGAGCACCTTATATGTCAGACTCCAGAGCAGGAACTTAACTCTTGGTGTCCCAGTCCTTTCATGTAAAATGAGGATGATAATCGTTTCCTTGATTAGCTGTATCCGTGTGAGCTGAAATTGAATGTAATGGAATTCCTGGGTGGTGTAAATGGTTTATGAGCTTGGGAGCTAGCTAAAAGGTTGGTGGTTCAAGTCTACCCAGAAGCACCTCAAAAGAAAGTCCTGATGATATACTTCTGAAAAATCAGCCTTTGGAAACTCCATGGAACATAGTTCTACTCTGACATACATGGAGGCATCTTGAGTTGAAATTAACTGGAAGGTAAATGGGTATGTAAGGGGTTCCTGACAGATAGTAATGGCCCAATGCATGACAGATTTTGTTAATCTGTGTTAGATCTCTCCTTGAATCCTGTCTGCAATATCATCTCTATGACCATAAAGACAGGGTGATGAAACCAGGCTCTAGGGTCAGAACGACCTGCAGAATTGTGGGCATCACAATTTTTAGGGATTGTTATGAAAAGTAAGTGAGAAAAAATGTGCATAGTAATAATAAACATGTATAAGTACTTCCACTCTCAGTTTGTCATACTGTGGTGGCTTGTGTGCTGCTAAGATGCTAAAGTGACATCACTGTATCTGAAATATCAGCAGGGTCACCCATGGTGGACAGGTTTCAGCAGGACTTGCAGACTAAGACAGGCTAGGAAAAAAGGACTGGCAACCTGCTTTTGAAAATTAGTCACTGAAGACCTATGTTTCACAACAAATATTGTCTGATAGAGTGTTGGAAGATGAGTCTCATAGGTTGGAAAACACTCAAAATACACAGTAGCTGCAACAATGGACTTGGAACCAAGACCAATGATGGCAAGGATGATACAGGACTGGGCAGCATTTCGTTTTGTTCTATGTTGCTGGGGAGAGGGGTCTGCTATGAGTCATAGTCAACTCTACAAAAATTAACCAGAACAATACAAGTGCTGATGCATTGAATCCTCACAGCCACTCTAAGAAGTAGATACTACTATTATATGTATTTTATTCATGGGGAAACTGAGGTGAGAACATTTGTGTTAAGCAAAACCACAAGCTGCTAAGTAGATAAGGCAGGAAGTGGGTGGTATAAGCAGGCCTATTCACTGCGCTAACTGCAGTCCTCTACCCTGTGGTCTGAAGTCTCTGGTAATTAGTTGTTGTTAAGTGCTGTGGAGTCAGTTCCAACTCATAGTGACCCTGTATAAGGTTTCCAAGGAGCGGCTGGCAAACTTAAACCACTTACCTTGTAGTCCAGCGCATTAACCCACAGCACCACACCAGGAATCTTGATAGCTAGTAGAAGTTCAAACAACTGTGAATTACATTTCTACATATTGCAGAAAAGTAAAGAAGACTGCAGAGAAAAGTATATGTTAGGGACAATATCTGCAAATCATCAGGGAATAAAGTCAAGCCAATGGTTTGACCAAATAAGATTAATAGCACTTACTATGTGCCAGAAGGAGCCTGGGTTACAAGTTGGACTGCTAACTGCAGGTTCAGCAGTTCAAATCTACCAGTCACTCTGAGGGAGATAGATGAGGCTTTCTGTTCCCAGAAATATTTATAGCCTCGGAAACCCTAATCAGGGTTGCTATGAGTTGGATCCAACTCCATGGCACATAACCACCAGTACAATGTGTCAGGTATTCTTCTAGGGGCCAGGTATGTGTGAATGAGGAATAGGCCATGGTGGTTCACATGAATTATGCCCAGAAGTATCTCTGAGATTTTCCATCTCAGGTGAGACCTAGAAACCACTTTTCCAAAGAACGCCGAGGATTGGTGACCCTTGTGGTTGGCCCAAAGTGAACAGAAAACAGGATGTGCAAAGATTTGAAGGGATAACCTTGTCATGGCCAAATTTCCAACCTCATTTTCCACTGGTCCAGAAAAATATCTGCACAGAGTGAAGCCGTCTCTAGGCTGAAAACCTGGAGGTGTCAGTCAGGGACCTGGCAGGAAACAGATGGCACACTCAAATGAGGCGATTTGAGGAGAGTTTAATAAAGGGGCTATTTACAAAGGTGTGGGAAGCCACAAGGGATGGGAAAGTCCCCTGGGGCTGGGAATAGCTGAGTACTGAAGAAGTGGTGTGGGTGGTGACCTGAACCCTGGACAGAGGGTGCTGTGTGGAGAGGACCACCTGGCAAGAGCTGTGGCCTTTGGTGGAGGGTCTCAGCCAACCCATAGTGTCCAGGCAAGGTGGATATAGGGCAGTGAATACTGCAACTCATTCTTCTCCCTCTTTCCTGTCTTCTGTCTGAGTTCCCATTGTCTGAACCAGACCAGGAATCACAGAAAGGAGCTCCAAGGATGCAGTCCACCGAGAACAACCTCCCGGTGCACCAGGCTGAAGAATGGGCTTGGTAAGGTAAAGGGAAGATTATATTTAAGGTCAACAGCTGCTCCTTGGAAACTCTATACAGGGTTGCTATGAGTTGGAACTGATTCGAAGGCACTTAACAACAACAGCAATAACAACTGACCTAAAGGTGAAAGATACAAAAGCACCCAGCAAAGCCACAGTAGAAAGTCCTGGCAATCTGTTGTTTCCATAGCGATCGCAGCCAAGAAAACTGTGTGGAACACAGTCCTACTCTATAACCTATGGGCTTCCCCAAGAATTAGAATTCGCTCAATGGCACTGAGCTGTTCTGTCTATTGGTATTTTCAGCAGGAACCACAGAGAGGTTGCTGAGATTGGAAATGTGAAGTCAAAGAGGAGTTTGGAATGCAATGATGGCATCCTGTTTCAGGGATGGCTGGAAGGGGTGGGTACAGCATCCATTGGCCATGGATTTTACCTTCTTTCCCTCCACTCTTGGGTTGGGATCATTTAGCAATTCTAATTGAATCCAATATTGAATCTAATGTTTCTATATGCACTGTGGGTTAATGCACTGGACTGCAAGGTTTGTTTGAACTGCAAAGTCAGCAGTTCAAGCTTACCAGCTGCTCTTCAGAAACCCCATATGGGGTTGCTATGGGTTGGAACCAACTGAACGACACTTACCAACAACAAGAAACAGTTAATTACAAGAAATAGCTAACAAGGTCTTTCCACGCTTAAGGATGCCTCTGACTACAAACCCCTTCTTGTCTGTCATGCTCAACTTACGTTCCATTTCTTCTGTGATACCTTCTCTGGGGTTTGTGAATATCCATCCCACTGTCTAAGATATAGACCCCACAAACCAAACACCAGTTGCTGTTGAGTCCAATTCCTAGTGACCCCATGTGTGTCAAAGCAGGACTGTGCACCACAGGATTTTCAATGGTTGATTTTCAGCACTAGGTTGCCATGCCTTTATTCCAAGGTGCTTCTGGGTAGATTCAAGCACCTACCTTTCATACCTTTCAGTTAGCAATTGAATACTTTAACTGCTGTACCACCCTGGAACTCCAGACTCTGCAACGACATGTTTTATTCTATCTGTCTGACCAAAACCTGACTCAAAGCTTGACATATTATAGAATATAATATGTAGGAAAGGAAACAGAAAAGAGAGAAAGAGCATACTAATAAATATTTGTCACATTTTTCTATCTCCTGTAGTCCCAAATAGATTCCAATTGTACCGAATGGTTTGTGCTAGACTGCTACCTAAAGGTGACTGCTTCAAACCCACCTAGTGACACTGCAGAAGAAAGGTCTGGCAATCTGCATCCATAAAGATCTCAGCCGAAAAACCAAATGGAGCAGCTCCATTATTCAGCACGTGGTATGCCCATGAGTTGTAATTGGTTTGGTTTGTTGCAGTTGCTGTTGTTTTTACTGCACTTCATGGTATAGGACTGGGCAATGTTTCATTTTGTTACACAGAAAGGGATCCAACTCAAAGGCAGCTAACAACAACACTACTCTCCAAATACTGTATTAGCTAATTTTTATATGATTTAAAAAATATTTCCAATTACTCTGGTTGCATTATTTCCACACTTACAAATGGGGAAACTAAAGCTCAGTGCGATGAAAGTGGCAGAGCCTGGAGTTGATCAGGATTCAGTTTCCCTGTTCTAATGATGTTCGGTTCCTGTACAGCAACTGTCCCTGATTGGTCATTTAACAGTTACTTGATGCATATACATGAGTAGAACTGCATGAATGAGCCCAGCTGAGGCGCCGCCACCTTAGCTGCACACAGGCTTTGTGATGCCTATCAATAGGGTGCTGGCCTTCTCACAGTGGTCTCTGGTTTGATGGTTCCTGCTAACCATAGATGGTGTTGTTGTTAAGTGCTGCCCTATATAAGGTTTTGGAGGAGCAGCTGGTGGGTTTGAACCACCAATCTTTTGGTTAGCAATCCAGTGCTTATCCTACAGCACCACACCAGGACTCCCCACAATGTGCACCTTAAACTTATTGTGGAATATGAGTGTGGGGTCAGACAGACTAAGGCTGTCCCTGAAGCTCACTCTACACGGGATGGAAACACCTGGCATTGTTGGCTTGCTCCAGATGACTCAGGACACACAGATGCTTTGGACCATTTTCCTCTGTTGAATAGGGAAAACACAGAATTGTTAAGTGCCTACCCATTGGTTGTTCTGCAGTGGAGTTATCAAAATTCAAATTAGCCAATAAAACCCATCTGTTTTAGAAAAGCCCCTGCTTTGCGTAAGGTCGCTATGGATCGGTACCGACTCGATGGCACCTAACACCAACAAATACCCTCATTGACCCAAAAGAGACCAAAAGTTAAAAGTTCATTATGCATATTCCACATGCTCTGAACTTGCAGGCAGTTTTCTCAATTAATCTACACAACAGCCCTGAAGGTAGAAACTACTGTGAGCCCTATTTTCTAGGGGATGGGCCTGAGGCTTTGGAGGGCAGGGGGCATATGCTCAAAGTCACACAGGTAGGAAGTGGCAGAGCCAGACCTCAAGGTTGATTTGGATGCCTGACCCTTCCATGCCTGGGACCAGCACGAGCTGCTTTCTTCTGTCTCCAGTCTCACTGACCCCCATCACAGGTAGAATCATCTGCATTCCTTCTCATCACCTTCTGGCCTATTTTACTGAGGATTCAGGGCAGATTCAGATCTGGCCTAGAAAAACATCTTGCTGGCCCCACAGAGAGATACAGGAATGTGTTTCTAGGGCTTCTCTGTAGAACCTAAGGCACTTTTATGAAAAACGTTTCTCCTTCCTGTCAGTACTAAGGACACTTTATACACCACCTTTGTACAATCCTTGTCACAGTCTACCTTATTTATGTTTGCCCTATCTTCCCTTCTAGGCCGGGTCTAAGTATGATCCTTTTGTCTCCTTTCAGAACTAAGTCTCAATGTCCATCAAACATTTATTGAGCACCAATTGTGTGCCAATAACTGGGACCATGTTTCCTCTCCATAGCAGCAGATTGTATGAATAGCTTATATTATAGACAAGGATACTGTGACTGGAAAGGATGAAAAACTTGCTCAAGGTTGCAATGCTAATAAAGGAAAGAGCTAGGGTTTGAGTGAGAGCCCTGCTTTTAGTGATTTTCCTGCAGCATTCAGCTGCTGAGTGGTGCTCAGTAAACACTGTTGAGTGAGAAAGGAAGGGAGAGAGAAGAAGAGAAAGGAATAATAAAAAATAGTGCCACTGTGGGTGAATGTCCTGGACTGCAAAGTCAGTTTGAACTACAAGGTCAGCAGTTCAAGCTCACCAGCCTCTTTTTGGAAATCCTATACAGGATCGCTTGGGTTTGGAACCTACTCAACAGCACTTAACAACAACGTATCAAAGACAAGAAAATAAAGAGAAGCAAGTGAATATTTCAAAGCAGTATATTGGTGAGAAATGAGAGAAATGAGTCTAGAGTCTAAGTTCCTCTCTTCTGAGATCATGAAGCTGACACTCTAGATGGGAGGAAGAAAAACTTGGCAGCAACTCTAGTTTTAGCTTTAGAATGGATCTTTCACTGGGTTTTCTTTGGGGATGGAAGTGCTATTGGTCATCATGACACCAGAATGTGCTGCTTAGCATGTGTGTTGTATATCCAAATAGTAATGCTTTCTCTCAATAGACTTGAGCAATTTATACAGAAAGTTAACCCATTGCCATTGAGTTGAGTCATAGCAACGCTACAGGGCCAAGGAGAACTCTACCAGATGGTTCTTAAGGCTGTAAATCTTTACAGGGAGTCCTGGTGTGTGGTGCTGTGAGTTAATGCACTAGACTGCAAAGTCAGGTCGAACCACAAAGACAGAGGTTAAAGCTCGCTAGCTGCTCCTCGGAAACCCTAAACAGGGCCGCTATGGGTTGGAACCGGCTCAATGGCACTTAACAACATGTCTTTACAGTAGCAGACTTCTACACCTTTCCTCCTGTGGAGTAGCTGGTAGGTTCAAACTACCAACATTCTGGTGGCATCAAGTGCTTTAATTACAGTGCCACCAAAAAACTCTCGAAACTAAACCCGCTGCCTTTGTGTTCATCCCAACTCATAGAGTCCCTGTATTAAGTTTCTGGGATGATAAATCTATATAAGAGCAACCTCATCTTTCTCCTGAGGAGCTCCTGATGAATTTGAACAGTTAGCAGCTCAATGCCTGACCGACATTGCCACCAGGGTTTCTTACTGGGCCATGAGGTCTCTGCATATGCAATATTAAAAGGGGATTTCAAAATATTCATGGAATAATGTGATTAAAAGATAATAGAATGTTTCCATAAACATTCTGAAGCCCCTGACATATGCATACATGTTTAGTGAAATCAGAGATGTCACTGGCTTTAGAATTAAATAAGCAAGGTTCATATTCCAGGCCTGCTGTTTCCTAGCTACCCAGCCATAGGATCTCAAACTTTCATGTCTCTTATCCTTAGTTTTCTCATCTCTAAAATAGGCACGAGGGGTTTGAGAAATCAAATGATGTGAAGTTGTGAATATAAGCACCTACCAGGAGTCCATGTGTTCTGGTGTGGCACTGTGGGATAATGCACTGGATTGCAAGTTTGGTTTGAACCACAAGATCGGTTGTTTAAACTCACCAGCTGCTCCTTGGAAACCATATGCGAGTTCGCTATGAATCGGAACCGACTTGATGGCAGTTAACAATAGCAACCACAGGAGTCCTGGTGTGGCTCTGTTGGATAAACACTGGTCTGCTAACCACAAATTCGGTGGTTCAAAACCTCAGGATTGCTATGAGCCACACTTAACAACAATAGGTATTAAATGTTTCCCATTCACTATATCTAGTTCAATTCATTTGAGCAAGTGCCCCTGTCCCCTCTGAGACCAGTTCCCATTCCTCACCTGGGTTAGCATGTGAAGGTAGTTCTGAGGAATGGAGAATATCAGACTCTGGGGCCAGACTGCCTTTGCCATTTCCCAACTGGACAACTCACTCACTCTCCATTTGCCTCAGTCTCCTTACCTGTAAAATGGGAAGCATGATAGTACCTCCCTCTTAGAGTCCTTGGGAAGACTATAGATTCTTGGAACCCTGCCATGCATATAGCAAGTCAGAACATGTTGGGTATTGCATTATTATTATTACTATTGTTATTATTGGATGTTGAATGTTTTCTTATGACTACATGTCAACTGTGGTGTTGTGCCCTCCCCCACCTCCTCTGTATTCCTTCCAACTGCTGAGCTGGAGGCCCTGGATGGATCTGTAAGCAAGAAGGCATTTCTGAAGTGAGGAGAGAGCCTCCTCGTCTTTCGATGATGTCAGGAGGGCTCCTTATCAATAATTGAACAGTTTTTCCAGGAACCCAATCTAGAGAGTGCAGGGCCCTGGCTGCAGCAGGGCCTGGCTGGCTGCTGTTCCCGGAAGGCTCTGGGCAGAAGGAGAATTGTTATCTCCTTTAGCTGGACCTGCCTGCTCAGTGGGCGGAGGGGGCAGGGTGCTGCTGGAAAGGTTACTGCTGCAGGGAAGGATTCAAAACCCGGTCCTCACTGAAGGACTCTTCATCTTCCTCCAAGTCTTGCCCTCCCCAGACTTGTTTCAACTTCCTGACCATGGATGTGTCTGTTCCTGTGCTTGCATCAGGAGCCTGGAAGTCATTTCTGAAGAGCCCCTCCCCACCCTCTCTGCTGTTTCAGGCCATTGATATGCCCATGTCCCAGATCTGCCTCTTTCTCCCATTCTCATTGCCACCACTCTAGTCTGAGCCACCATCACACTGCCTTCATGAATCTCCACCTTGTATCACTAACCCATCCCCTGTTCACCCATATCCCAAAGCAGCTAGGGATGATCTTTGCAACACACAGTGGCCTAAAACCCTGCATTGCCTCATAGGGGGAAAAAAATCAGCCCCTCCATGTGGTCTTCAAGACCACCCTCTCTGCCTAATTTCATTCCTCTTTGTCAGTCCCCATAGTAACTGTCTCAGTCTCTAAGTGCTACCGTGAAAAAACAGCACAAGTGAGCTGCTTTAAAGAAAAGGGATTTATTGTCTCATAGTTTTGGAGTCTGAGGTCAGGACTTCAGGAGGGTTAAGATCTTTGGCTGTTTTTGAGGAGGGTTGTCCGTATGTGTAGGTGATTCCTTACATAGTCTCTTCCCGGTCTGGTCTGTGTGTTTAACTCTGTGTCTCTTTTGCCCCTCAGAAGGGATTAGGTTTGAGACCCACTCTATTCTGGCAGGGCCCATTAGCATAAAAAAAGAAAATGTCTATTTCCAAATGAGAACACATTCACAGGTACAGAGGTTTGTTGTTGTTGTTAAGTGCCATCGAGTCGGGTCCGACCCATAGCGACCCTGTACAGGGTTTCCGAGGGTGTAAATCTTTACAGGAGTAAAAAGCCTCATCTTTCTCCCGCGGAGCGGCTGGTAGTTTCGAACCGCTGACCTTAAGGTTCGCAGCCCGATTCGTAACCACTACGCTACCAGAGCTCCTTGGTACAGAGGTTAGGGCTGTAAAATATCTTTGTTTTGTTTTGTTTTGTTTTAAAGTGTCATTGAGTCCGTTCCAACCCTTAGCTACCTTGTATAGGGTTTTCAAGGAGCAGCTGGTGAACTTGAACCACTGACCTTGCAGTTTGAATTGACTTTGCAGTCCAGTGCATTAACCCATGGTACCACAGTGGAAATATAATTTAATCCACAATACAGGGGGAACTACTTCTCTGTACAATAGTCCTGAAGATAGGTACTCTGATTAGCTGTATTTTATAAGGGGTGAGTCTGAGACTTTGGAGGACAGTGGCACTTGCTCAAAGTAACACAGGTAGAAAGTGACAGAGCCTAGACTCAGGACCTCTAATGCTATCTCCTGGCTTTTTCCCTGTCAGACATTTGTCCGATAAAATCATCCTCTCTGAGAAGTCTTCCATGACCTTCCTGTCTAAAACAGTTACCCCACACCCTCAGCCTAATTCCCCTGTCACGGCCCCTGATTAGTTCTTTCAGGAAACTCATCACAGTCAGAAGGATTTGTTCTAACAGTTTCCTTGTTTGCAGCCTGTCCCTCCCCCTATCCCACTAGGTGTGCTCCCTGGGGACTCAGATCTTGTCTAGCTTGCTTTCAGCTGTATCCTCAGGACCTCAAATAGCCCCTGGTACCTGGAGGGGGTGCAATAAATACTACTGAATGAATGGCTGGAAGCTGGGTAGTTGAGTGGTAGAATGGGATGAGTGCTAGCCTCAGGGTCAAGAGTCATGGGTTTGAGTCCTACACATGTTGCCTGTGCTGCAGGTTGTACCTGGGGGCTATGTGAACCTGGGCAGGCCACCTTATCTCTCCATGCCTCCTTTTGCTCAAATGGGGTTGTACTACCTGCCTCATAGAAGTGTTATCAGGGTTCTATGAGGTGACATGAGTGAAAATATTTTGGAATCCACGAATGTAGACAGAGTCCAGCACACCCTGGGTGTGGTGGGAGGGGACCGTTGGCTTGCCAAATCTTACTCAGGGAAGAGCCTGGTTACATGGTGCCCCACTTCAAAGGAACCAAATCAAAGCAATACAACCCCAACTTCATTGAATTTCCTTTGGACAGACGCTACCAGGAAGCTCAGAGATTCCCTGAATGCTCAACCACTAGCTTTTCTCTTAAAGTGTGAGTGTTCCCATCATGCAAACTGAGTAGAACTCAGTAGATTCTTTATGGTATAGAGTTGGCTTTGCCGGGTCCCCTGAGGGAGCCACAAAGGCAACGGGTCAGGCTTTGCAGCTGTAGCATTTGCTTTGTTTGAGGGACTTTGTCATAACATTGTCTGGGAAGGATGATAAGGAGGATAGAACACTGTGCGGGATGCTCTGCATGCATGTCAGCGCTGGTGCGGATAGGAGACTGTCACGTGACCCGCACTGCAGGAGTCTGGTGGCATTTGGATTTTACGGCTATGAAAGCCCTGCTATAAATATACACTGTTACTGTTGGGTCTCTGGTAGGAAAAATTATTTTGTTATTATGACTCTAAAGCCTCTAGTATGAACCCATTTTTTGCTCCCACTGAAACAATTTATTTTATAACCATGACCTGGAACTCAGCGTTGTTCTGACATTAAACCCAGAAAGGGCCAGCAATGCTTAGCAAATATGCTTTTGCCTCAACATGCCCAGGATGTTGTTGTTGTGGTTTTTCCTCTTTGGAAACAAAAATTGTGGGTAAGGCACTCAACATAGTACCTCAGTACCTGGTATATAATCTGCATGCTATAGATTTTAGCTGTTCTTATTCCTATTCCCATTTTATTAACTACAACTGTATAAACAGTCTCCGATCCTTTCTTAGAATGAGGTGAGGAGGGAAAGAAATTCTAGAAGCTTGGAGCACACTTAAAGCACCTAGGTGGAGGGACTGTGGCCCCAGTGTCAGCTGACCCTGATCAGAGAGCGCTCTACCTCCCCTAGGAGATGCCTGGCTGTTTTTCCACATCCAAAGCAGACCCAGATGCAAAATCCCATATTGTTTGCATGGAGGGAACTCACATGGAATAAGCATCTGCTACAGATGAAAAACCAATTGTGCCAACTCTGATTCATGGCACAAGTCCATGTGTGTTGTCGGGGAAGAACTGTGCTCTGTGGGGTTTACAGTGGTTGACTTTTCAGAAGTAGATCACCAGACCTTTCTTCTGTGGTTCTTTCTTCTGGGTGGACTCCAACAGTAGCTGAGTGCTTTAACCAGCTGTGCCCCCTGGGGATTCTTACTTTGTTGTTGTTTTGGTTAAGTGTTGTTGTATCAGTTCCTGGCTCATACACTTTCCAAGGAGGGGTTGATGGGCTTGAACCTTTAACCTTGTGATTAGCAGGCCAGTGGTGGTGGCGGTTATGTGCTGTGAGTCAATTCTGACTCATAGCAACCTATATAGGGTTTCTGCTAAGGACCTGGTGAATTTGACCTGCCGACTTTGCAGCAAACACACCAGGACTCCTCCAAATGCCTTATCTTGTTTAAACCACATATCAGTCTTGGGAGGTAGGACTTGTTTCCCCCAATTTATAGATAGAGGAGCCAAGGCTTTATCTGTACCCAGGCAATTTGGTAACTCACTGGAGAAGTACAGCTAGATTGTATTTGGTCCCAGGCCTTTATGGCTCTAAAGACTTTGCATGTTTCTACTTTCTCAATCGGAATACTGGTGTGGCACTGTGAGTCACTGTACTAGACTGCAAAGTTGGTTTGAACGGAAAGGTCAGTGGTTCAAACTCACCATCCGCTCCTTGGAAACTATGAGTCGGAACCAACTCGAAAGAATTTAACAACTCTCTTAATCAGAGTCCTAGTGTGGTACCATAGGATAAGCACTCGACCTCAAGGTCTGTTTGAACTGCAAGGTTGGCAGTTCAAACTCACCAGTCACCCCTCGGAAACCCTTCACAGCGTCACTATGAGTCAGAACTGACTTGATGGCACTAAACAGCAACAGTGACACTCTCTCAATCAGTGTCGGCCAGTTTGAACTAGCAAAGTTTACATGTGCTTAAAAGCCACATTTTAGCTGTAATTTATCTCTATCTGCCCATTCCCCATTTTACAGGCAGCTTTGGACCAGGTCTCTGACTTCTCTGCCTGAGCTGGTCAGGCCTCTCATCTGTAACCCAACCCACAATCCTAGCAGAACCCAGTCAAAGTAACTTATCTGCTGTCAGAGCTGCTTAAATATTTCATGGTGGCCTGGATGGCGGCAGAGGACAGATCACTCTGCTTTGGGGGCAGGCGAGACAGCTAATGGATCAGCCGCAGGCACCAGATGTCCATGGGTTGGGGATAGATGGTCCACTGGAAAAGGCAAGCAGATGACGGATGCTTCCAGCCATGCCTCTTGCAAAGGGTGAGGCTGTATGCTTGCTTACAAGGAGACCCTTGAACCTGGACATAGGAGAAAAAAAACTGCTCTAACTTTTTAAAGACTCTTGTATTAGTCCTTGGAGTCTCCATGTGGTGCAAACGGTTTATGTTCCTTACTGAAAGTTTGGTACTTTTAAGATCATCCAAAGGAGCTCTGGTAGTGAAGTGGTTACAAATCAGGCTGCAAATCACAAGGTCAGCAGTTCGATACTACCAGTTGTTTTAGCAGGAGAAAGATGAGGCTTTCTGCTCCCTTAAAGGTGTACAGCCTCAGAAACCCTGTACAGGGTCACTGTGAGTCGGAACTGACTCCATGGCACACAGCCGAAAGGTACCTTTGGATGGACTTAAAGGAGTTCTGGTAGCGTACTGGTTATGAGTCGGTTTGCTGACCTGAAGGTTAGCAGTTCGAAACTACCAGTTGTTCTGTGGGAGAAAGGTGACACTTTCTGCTCCCATAAAGATTTTCAGCTTTGGAAACCTTGTGCAGAGAGCTATGAATCAAAACCGACTCCACAGCATATGACTACCACCACCACCAAAGTCACCTTGAATGAAGGATTTGGTAGCCTTGTTTTTACGTGTTGTGGAGTCAGTTCTGACTCAGAGTGACCCTGTACAGGATTTCTGAGGCTATAAATCTTTATGGGAGCAGAAAGCCTTATCTTTCTCCCATGGAACAGCTGGTAGTTTTGAACTGCTGATCATGAGATTAGCAGCCCAATTCGTAATTACTACGCTACCAGAGCTCCTACTTATGACAAAAACCAGCCACTGAAAACCCTGTATGGAGCACCTTTCTACTCGGACACACATGGGGATCACGACAGCAAATGGTTGGTTAAATTAGCCATTATCTGATCTGAGAAACACGCACACACCCCAATCGGCAGTAAACAGGTACATTGAGGCTCCCAGATGATGCTGACTTGCTCTAGGACCCCTGGAGGTAATGGTAACTATGGGATCAAGTCTCAGTTCCTTTTGTCTTCATCTAAAGAGCAACAGAAGATAGAAAAGATCTTAGAACCCGGAGAGGGAGAGATCCAAGTTCTCATTCCACCTTTTCATTTACTGCCTGTGGCCAAATCACTTTCACTGTATGAGTCTCAGTTTCCTTCGTCTGAGGTGCTCTTGGATTTCACGGTGATGTTGCCAACCTGACTCTTTCCCCCCGGCAGCAGGCTAAGCAGGAGCTGTAGGCAGAAAAGCCAGGGAGGCAGAGCACAGGGATGCAGAGGCCTAACTAACCCTGTTGTCTGGAGACCATAGTCATTGCTCCTGAGCCGAGAAATGAACTGCAGATCCAGCCACTGCTTATTAGTCGGTGGTTGTTTGTTTGTTAGGAGTTCGTCTGCAAAGAGAGAATGCTGGTAACCAGGGAGATACTGAGGAGGTTAAGGGACTGCAAATACCCGGGAGCCATGATGTCAGGTGCTCACAGGGAACCTGAAAAGAGAAAATAGGGGTTCTGAAAGGCAGTGTACATAGAGCAAAGTGGAAGGGCTTGGATTTGGAATGCCAGCTTCCTCATTTCTCATTTACTCAGAAATGATTTATTGAGTGCTTACTATATGCCACCACCAGCCATCTGTCAGTTTGTCATATTGCGGGGTGGCTTGTGAGTTGTGAAGCTGACAGCTATGCCACTGGTATTTCAAACACAAGCAGGATCAACCATGGTTTAATTACTCTATTTTTTCTCACATACATGTATTCTATTCTCTCTCACACAGACAAAAAAGAATTTAAAGATGAGAAATTCAGATTTTGTTGAAATTGTTTTCCTAGTCACAGTTATTTTAATGAGCACAAAAACCAAACTAAAGCAACTCTTGTTGAGTTAATTCTGACTGATAGCAATGCTGTAGGGCAGGGTAGAACTGATCCATAGCGTTCCCGAACCTCTGCAGGACAAAGATGAGGTTGTCTGTTCCCATAAAGACACAGGCTAACTGTTAGTTACTCATCTTTCTCCTTCAGAGTGACTGGTAGGTTTGAACCACCAATCTTCTGGCTAACAGTCAAATGCTTATTCCACTATGACCCCTGGACTTTAATAAGCACATTGTTGTTAATTACAGTCAAGTTGGTTTGAGTCATAGAGATCTTGTATAGGGTTTCTGAGGGTGTTTGCTGGGTTTGAACCACCAACCTTGTGGTTAGCAGTCCAGTGCTTATCTTACAGTGCCATACCAGAACTCCAAGTACACAGTTGTTGTTAAGTGCAATTGAGTCAATTCTGACTCAGTGACCCTGTACAGGATTTCCGAGGAGCAGTTTGTGGGTTTGAATTGCTGACCTGTGGTTGGTAGTTCACTGTTTATCCTACATAGTAGCTCATTAATATGCACGTGAAATCACTTGAAATGCATGGGAAAGCTGGACAATGAAGGAAGACTGAAGAATCGATGCATTTGAATTATGGTGTTGGCAAAGAATATTGATTATACTATGGACAGCCAGAAGAACAAACAAATTTGTTTTGGAAGCATGGCCAAATTGCTCCTTACAAGTGAGAATGGCAACACTTCAATGTCTCGTATACTTTGGACATATGATTAGGAGGGATCAGTCCCTGGAGAAAGATACATGCTTGGTAAAGTTGTTGTTGTTGTTAAGTGCCGTTGAGTCGATTCCAACCCACACAGACCCTGTATCGGATTTCCAAGGAGCAGCTGGTGAGCTTGAACCGCCAACCTTGCAGTTCAAATGACTTTGATGCAGTCTGATGCATTAGCCCACAGTGAGGGGTCAGTAAAAAGGGGAAGGTCTCCAATGAGATTGACTTAGTGGTAGAAGCAATGGGCTCATTCTTAACAACAATTGTGAGGATGACGCAGGACCGGGCAATGTTACATTCTGTTGCACATAGGGTTTATTATGACCATCTCATAAGAATGGGTTTGACATATTTGATTTATATGACAGAGTGGGGAAAAAATCACGTTACATGTAGTAAAAACAATGTAAGTTTGAATTCCTCTTGCACCACCTGGCTTTTATAGGTTACCTTGGACCTAGCATGTAACTGACACATGTTGTTGTCAGTTGTCATTTAGTAGGTTCCTACTGTTGACCTTATGTGTAGCAGAAATAGATGTTTCCAGGTCTACATCACCTTCGTGATTGCTGATATGTTTGGACTTATTGTTGTAGCTACTCTGTTAATCCATCTCACAAATGGTTCTCTTCATTTTCATCGACTATTTTACCAAACATGACATCCTTTTCTAGTAATTGATCTTTCCTGATGACATGTCTAAGGTAAGCAAGCAGAAGTCTCACCATCCTTGCTTCTAAGATTGATTTGTTTGTTCTTCTGGAAGTCCATGTATTGTCAATATTCTTTCCTAACACCACACAATGCTCATTCCATTCCCTGCCTGTCTCCCTTGCAACTGGGTAAAGAGTAAAAAACAATTTCCCAGAAATAAAAAGAGCTATCATAATCTCAGCTTCCCTTCACAACCCACCTTCCCCAGTGAAGCTCCACCTTACTAGCCTTTACTAAACAATCCTGACAAGTGGGCATGAGTCTGCACTACTCTGGGTTGTGGTGAATCAACTCTTGACAATCTACAGCTTGCCACCCAACACACTTGCTATTTCAGTCGCAGTCACTAAGTACTTCCATTTAAGCCTCTTGAGACTATGAGGTACCAAATGTTTTGAATTAATTGGCTTCTATTTTCCTTCCTGTACATGTGCCTTGGTGCCTTTTTAGGGCAAGATTGACTAGCGGAGTCCTTCCTGAATTCTGGCAGCCCTGATTCAACTTTGAGTTAATTATCTCTAATATGCTGTACAATTCCCTCTGTACCTTTTATGACATGGAACTGAAGCATAATTTATCCAACTCCATCATATGAGTTTTCTTTTCTCTTCTTGTTCTTCTTTTTTTTTTTTTTGTAGAAAAAGAAAATGATTATGTGTGTGATATATAAAAATTTCTATTCATTTAATTGTTTCTTCACTAGCTGTTTACTTGAGGACATATCTCAGTGCTAAGCATTGTGCTTATAGTTGTTGGTTGCAGCTCATGGTGACCCCACACGTGCAGAGTGTTGTTGCTTCATAGGGTTTATGAGGCTGTGTCCTTTTGGAAGCAGATCACCAGACCTGTCTTCTGAGGTGCTTCAATATGGCTTCAAACTGCCAATGTTTCAATTAGTAGTCCAACACGTAACTGTTTTCACCAGCCAGGGACCTAGATTTGTGCTAAATCCATTTTAATTCCTTATCAATTGAATTTCCACAAGTCTATTGGGTCAGCATTCTTGTTCCCATCTGGCAGAGGAAGAAACTCAGTTGAGGGTGGAGAGTAACTCGCTGTATTAGTTATTGTCCATTTGCTCCCTTAGATTCATCCTCTCGTTGCCTTTCTTTGTGCCAGGCTCCACTGCCTTCTGGGCTTCCTGCTGGGTTCAGCCAATGGGAAACATCAATAGGAAAAGAGAATTGCTGAAGTTTTTCTTCTCCATCCCTACCTGCTTGGTTCCTCCAGGACTGCAATTTCTTGTAGACCCCCAACAACACCATTTTTCCTGTTATTGCCTTGCCCATAGAGGTGGTATCAGTTTCCTTCTCTTGTTAGTCTCTTCATGCTTCATAATTCTTGGTTTTGTCCCTAACTCCCATGCTGAACACCTTTCTATGTGGTCCCTTCCCTCAAAGCTCTTCTTCAGAACCATCTGGGGTGAATGGCTCTTCCTCAAAGTTCCTTGCACCTGACTGATGCATTTGTACAAGACTGCATAGCTGATAACAAAATGGTAACTCTAGGGTTCCACATTCTACAACTGCCCACAAGTTCTATCACTGTACAAGATTTTGAGGTGACTTCATGTGACAAATTTCTAAAGAATTTAGACCCTCTAATGAGCAAAGGGGAGAGCAGTTGTTCATTGTTAGAATTCTCACTTTTCGTGAGGGAACATCAGTTTTGGTTCCCAGCAGAAGTACTACATGTGCAACAATCACCCACACTGGCTGCTATGTTGCTGTGATACAGAAAAGGTTTCAATAGAGCTTCCAGGCTAAAATGGACTAGGAATAAATGCCTTATGCAGAAAATCAGCCAATGAAACCTTATGGATCACAACACTCTGATTTGCAATCTGGATGACTCAGGACTGAAAGTTTTTGTTCTGGTGTGCATGGGATCTCCATGAGTCAGGGGCCAACTTGACATCAGTTAACAAACAACAACCCTAGTTATATATAGTTTACCTTAGAACAATAAAAAATATATTTGCTTACAGTTCTGGAGATTAAAAATACAATATCAAGGTGCTGACAGAGCCATCTTTCCCTGAAGAAGCTCTAGGGTAACCTCCTTCTTTGCTTCTACCAGCTTTAGTGATCGCTGGCAATCCTTGGTTTTCCTTGGCTTATAGGTGCAGCACTCCAATATCTGCCTCCATCTCCACCTGGTCTTCTTCTCTGTAGGAGAGTATCTTTTGCTAGGGCATGTAGAAAAAGTCAGGCATTTTTGGGGAACCAGTGAGCACTCATGTGCTTAGCTTTCAAAGTTCTATTCAAAGTCACCCAATGGAAATGACTCACTAGGTTCTTTAGGAATCACTCTTATCAGACTATGGATTCAATGATTACATAGTAGCATTGATTTGGTAGCGGTATGACAACTACTTGGGGATGAGTTTAGCAAAAAGATTTATTTAAGAAAAGTAAGGATCAGGAGCTAAAGTGAGTGTTTAAGAGCACTTCATTTTGCTTTTTTAATATCCACACATGAAACATTTTCAGAGCCAAATGTTTACACACATTGGTTCATGTCAATGAATGTTCTCATTTGGAGTGATGGAGATGATAGGATGGCTAAGAGAACTGAATGATTGGATACAGCATCTCTTTTATGCCACTGATAGGACCTACTGATGGATTTAGATGGTGTGTGTGTTGCGGGTGAGGGGACAGTGATGGGCTTTCCTCCCTTTTCTTGTTTTTTCATCATAGCATTTAATGATCTGCACCAGCCTATAAAATATGCATAATTGAGAGACTGCAAGAGTAGAGGGGAACAAAGAAACCTAAACAGATGTTGAGTTGATCCTGATTTCTGGTGACCCTGTATGTGTTAGAGTAGAACTGTGCTGCATAGTTTTCCAAGGCTGATTTTTCAGAAGTAGATTCCCAGGCCTTTCTATAGAGGTGTCTCATGGTGGACTTAAACCTTCAATCTTTCAGTTAGCAGCCAAGTTTGTTAACCATTTGCTCCGACCAACGATTCCTTAAGATAAAGAGGGAATAAGTCAGGAAGAAAGATTTGGAAAGACATTCTATAAAAATGTTCCTTCTTGGGCTCAGGGGGACACCATAGTCAATTGGCATAACATAATTCATAAAGACAATGTTCTACATCCTATTCTAGTGGGTAGAGACTGGGACATTAAATGCTCAAAAACGGTCATCTAAGGGGCAACTATTGGTTTCCCCATGTGTGGAATAAAGAAGAGTGATGAAAATTTGATGATGCTTGGAATCAACTAGTCCAATAGATTAAAATCTGTCTTAAAATACAGTGTTGCATGTAATAGGATAATAGCCATACCCATACAAGGAAGATCAGTTAATATCACTATTATTCAAATTTATGTACCAACCATTAAAACCAGTAAAGATGAAATTGAAGAATTCTACCAATTTATTCAGTCTGAAATTGATCAAGCATATAATCAAGATGTGTTGACAATTATTGGTGATTGGAATGCAAAGGTTAGAAACAAAGAGATCTGCAGCTGAAAAATATGGACTTGGTGATAGAAATGATGCTGGAGATCACATGATAGAATTTTGCAAGACAATGACTTCTTCATTGCAAATATCTTTGTAAACAACATGATTATACACATGAATTTCACCAGACGAATGCACAGAAATCAATTGACGGTATCTCTGGAAATACATGATGGGAAATCATCAGCTAAAAACAAGACCAGGGGCAGACTATAGAACAGACCATTAATTGCTCATACACAAGTTAAGGTTGTGGTGGTAGTGGTGGTGATTATGTGCCGTGGAGTCGGTTCTGACTCATAGCAACCTTGAACAGGGGTTCCGAGTCTGTAAATTTTTACAGGAGTAGAAACCCTCATCTTTCTCCCATGGAACTGCTAGTTGTTTCGAACTACTGACCTTGAGGTTGGCAACCTGATTAGTAATCACGATGCTACCAGAACTCTTTAGATAAGGCTGTAGTGGTGGTGTGCTGTGGAGTCGGTTCTGACTCATAGCGACCCTGTGTAGGGTTTCCAAGGCTGTAAATCTTTACAGGAGCAGAAAGTCTCACTTCTCCCATGGTATGGCTGTTAGTTTTGAACTGCTGACCTTGAGGTTAACAGCCTGACTTGTAACCACTATGCTACCAGAACTCCTTAGATAAGGCTGGAGCTGAAGAAAATTAAAACAAGTTTACAAGAGCCAAAATATGTCCTTGAACATCCACCTGAATTTACAGACCATCTGAAGAACAGATTTGATGCACTGTATACTAGTGACTGAAGGCTAGAAAAGTTGCGTGATGACTTCAAGAACATCATACAGGAAGGAAGCAAAAGGTCATTAAGAAGACAAGAAAAATGGAAAAGACCAAAATGAATGGCAGAAGAGACTCTGAAGCTTGCCTTTCAGTGTAGAGATCCTAAAGCAAATGGAAGAAATGATGAGGTGAAAGAATGAATAGAAAATCTCAAGAAAACAAAGTCAAGTATTACAATGAAATATGCAAAGCTTTGGAGTTAGACACCCAAAGGGGAAGAACATGCTTAGCATTTGTCAAGCGGAGGGAACTGAAGAAAAAAATTCAAGCCTTGACTTGCAATACTGAAGTGTTGTTTGGGCAAAATATTGAATGATGCAGAAAGCAACAACAACAACAAAAAAAGATGTAAGGAATACAGAGTCAGCATATGATCAAGAGTCAATGGTACTGGAAGAAGAAGTCTAAGGTACACTGAAGGTATTGGCAAAGAACAAGGCTTCATGAATTGATGGAATACAAATTGAAACCTTTCAGCAAACTGAGGCAGCACTGGGGGCACTCATTCAACTATGCCAAAATATTTGGAATACAGCTACCTGGTCAACTGATTGGAAGAGATCAATATTTGTGCCCATTCCAAAGATAGGAGTACTAACAGAATATGGAAGTCATCGGACAATATCATTAATATCACATGCAAGTAAAATTTTACTCAAGATAATTAAAAAACGGCTTCAACATTACATGGATGAGGAACTGCCAGAGAGGTTTATGCTGGATTCAGACAAAGATGTGGAATGAAGGACATCATTGCTGACATCAGATGAATTTTGGCTGAAAGCAGAGGATACTAGAAAGATGTTTATCTGTGCTTTATTGATTATGCAAAGACTTTCAACTCTGTGGATTATGACAAAATATGTACAACATTGAGGAGAATGAATATTCTAGAACACTTAATTGTGCTCGTAAAGAGTTTGTACCTAGACCAAGAGGTGGTCATTTGAACAGGACAAGGGGACAATGGTTTTAAATCAGAAAAGGTATGTGCCATGGTTATATTCTTTCACCATACTTATTTAATCTTTGTGTTGAGCTAATAATCCAAGAAACTGGATTATATGAAGAAGAACGCAGCATTCTGTACTATTGGCTCTTGATTGGAGATATGCAGATAATAAAACCTTGCTTGCTGAAAACAAAGGGGACTTAAAATACTTACTGATGAAGATTAAAGATCACAGCCTTTATTTGGTATGGGTTTCATCTCAATGTAAAGAAAACAAAAATCCTCACCACTGGACCAATACATATCGTCATGATAAATTGAGAAAAGATTCAAGTTGTCAAAGATTACATTTTGCTTGGAACCACCATCCATACTTATGGAATCAGCAGAAAGAAATCATATGATGTGTTGCATTAGACAAATCTGCTGCACAAGCATAGGTTTCTTACTGTTGGGTTTTTTTTTGTTTGTTTTGTGTGTATTTTTTGTCTGTTTTGTGTGTATTTTTTGTCTGTGATTCCTCGTAATTTAGAAGCAACCTCTATTATGAGTGTTCTTCAATTAATCAGCTTTAAAAATCAAAAAGTTAATGTCTTCTTTGTTGGCAATGTCCTAACTGTTCCAAATGAAATCCTTTAAAGTTAACACAAGAGCTTATTTTCCCCCCAAATAAATCGGCTTCTCTGAGGACTGACTCAGCTTTTCTTCTATTAGTCTACATTCTTCTCAAGGATAACCAGCAGGGCTAAGAGTGCACGACAAATTAAATCTGGTAATACCTTGTGATTTGGGTGTTGCTAAAGAGCTCTGGTAGCATAGTGGTTACGAATCGGGCTGTGAACCTTAGGGTCAGCGGATGGAAACTACCAGCCGCTCCATGGGAGAAGGATGAGGCTTTCTACTCCTGTAAAGATTTACACCCTCGGAAACCTTGTACAGGGTCACTATGGGTTGGAACCAACTTGATAGCACTTAACAACAACAACATCCTCATCAGTTGGTATAGTTAAAGAAACCCTGGTGGCACAGTGTTTAAGCATTTGGCTATTAACCCAAAGATTGGCGATTCGAGCCCACTAACTCTTCCATAGAAGAAAGATGTGGCAATCTGTTTTTATAAATATTTACAGCCTTGAAAACCCTACAGGGAAGTTCTTCTTTGTCCTATAGGGTTGCTATGAAATGGAATCAACTCGATGGGATTAGGTTTGGTTTAGATGTAGTTATCCTTATTCTACTGATGAGGAGGTTAAGTTTCAAAAGGACTAAGTGATTTACCTAAGGTCATTTACACACTAAGTGAAAAGACAAGGTCTGACGATAGATTATATCATGTTGCCTTCTTACTCATGCCAAGACCATTAATCTGTTTCGTTGTGAGTGATTCCTAAATAAGTGAATGAGTCAATGGCTGGCTCAGTTGGTCCATCAACAAATATTTAGTCAATTCCCAATGATCTCCAAGAATCCCCAACAAATATTTATTAAGTATCACCAATCCTGGAGTCCTGGTGTGTTGCGGTAGAATAAGTACTGGACTGGTAACGACAAGGTAGGTGGTTCAAACCCATAAGCTGCTCCTTGGAAACGTGATTCAGGGTTGCTATAAGTTGGAACTGACTCAGTGACACTTAGCAGCAGCAACAACAACAATGTGTCCTATTCACTATCTATCTATTAGTTTGTCATACTGTGGTGGCTATACCATTGGCATTTCAAATGCCAGTAATGTCACCCATGGTGGACAGGTTTCAACAGAGCTTCCAGATTAAGATAGACTGAGAAGATAGGCTTGCTGATCAACTTCCAAAAAATCAGTCAATGAAAACCTTATTGCACATTGTCTGACTTGCCTGTTTTGGACACATCATCAGGAAGGAATCATCACTAGAAGACAGTGTGTTTAGTGAAATTGAGGGTCAGTGAGGGCACGGGAGCCCTTGGCGAGATAGACTAGTACAAAAGCACCAACAATGGACTGGAACATGCTGGGTATCATGAAGCTGGCACAGGGCAGGCAACATTGTATTCTGTTGAACATAGGGTCACCATGAGTCAAAGCCAACTCAACAGCAGTCATCTATCTATCTATCTATCTATCTATCTATCTATCTATCTATCTATCTATCTATCTATCTATCCATCATCTATCAATTGATCCTCTATCATCTATCTATCATCTGTCCATTCATCCATCCATCCATTCATCCATCCTTTTTCTGTCTATCCATCTATCATCTATCTACCTATCTATCTATCCACCCATCCTCTATCTGTGTGTCTACCTACCTAACTGCTACCTACTCATATATGCTGTACTAGATCATTCAGGAGGACATGTAGGGAAGGACATATACGTACACATATGACTTCTCCTCCCAGGAAAAGGTGGAATCTATTTATTTTCATTTTGAACCTGGACTGACCTGTGACCTGCTTTGACCAATAAATAGAAGGTAGCAGAAGGGATGTTGTGTAACTTCTAAAGCTGGGCCTTAGGAAATCTGCAGCTTCTACTCTCACACATTTGAAATACTTTTTTTTTTTCAGTCTAGCCCCTATACAATGAGATGCCCATGCTACCTGGAGAGATCACATGGAACAAAACCGAGAAGCTTTGGTTGACAGCCCCAATAGAGCTCCCAGCTGACAGTCATGACCAATGCCTATAACAAGGACATTGGGATCCAACAGCATCTAACCTCCCTTCCTCACCTGATCCCAAATCTGCAGCTAAAGAGACCTTGACGAAGGGCAGAGACAGTGGAAGCTTCCAGAAGGAATCTGAGTTTTTCCACAGGACCAACAATGCTCACTCCATAGGACTATTTTGTAGTTTCTGCTCTGCAGCCTGGGACACGGTCCAAGGAGGGAGTCCTGGGGCACACTCCTCTAGGAGGAATTTGGTCATAGATGTTCCAGCCCAGGTGAGCTCCAGATGATTGCTGACCATACCAATACTTCATGGAGCATAAGAACTGCCTTGGAGAGCACAGTAAGCCCACAGAGTCATGAGAGATAATATATGGTATGACACTGGACTGCAAGATTTGTTTGAACCACAAGCTCAGCGATTCAAACTATACAGGATCGCTATGAGTCAGCACCAACTCGATAGCATTTAACAATAGCAACAACAATTGTATTTTGAGTCATTAAGTTTAGGGATGGTTTGTTATATAACATAGGCATATCCTTTGTCATAAAATAGCTTACAAACCAATTTCTGGTGCTTTGTTGTACTGCTCTATATACTTTTTAAAAATTTATAGTTTAGTCTCTTAATACATGTTTTATAAATCTATTTTCTTCTTTAAATAGAAAAATTGTAGGAGAAACCCTGACTGACAGAAGAGTCACTGAAAAGTCATTTTCTCAGAAGTGTCCGGATGAAGTCTGCACTGTGCAAGATTTAAACTATCTCTTTGGCTGTGATGTGGAGAACAGCTAACCCTCTTCTCTCCCTTTCCTCCACGATTTTTCATTTTGAGTTCCAGGAGTGTTCAGGGCCCAGCCCACACTCTGCTCTTGGGTAGCTCCAAGACTTTGCTCCTGCTGTCCCTTTGGCCTGGATTACCCTTCATCTCTTCAGTGTGGCTGATTCTTATTACAAGAGTCAATCATCACCTTTTCCAGAAACTTTCCTGTCTCAGGGTACGTGCCAGTTCTCCAAGATCCCAGAACATTCTATGTTTACCTCCATAGCAGCCCTTATCCCATTCCATTGTAATGGCCTGTTTATGTGTCTGGCTCTCCCCCTGGACTGAGAATTCCCTTGAGTAATTGTGTCTTTGGAGCTGGCACAGGGCTGGGCTAGGGCTTTTCCCAGGCATTACCTCATTTCTTAGCTGTATTATTATCATCACCATTTTTATTATTGTTGCTGTTTCTCCTTTTGTAACCAAGTACTCCTGGGACAACAGGGTCCAGATAAATTTATAAATGTCCTTAAGATGGAGAACAAAATCTATGCCATTTCCGAATTGAAAAACAAGGTAAAAAATAAGCCCAAAGTTTATACACCATTTCCTCTGGTAGTGGTTTAACTGGGAGGACAATTAGTCCCCAGGTGGGATTTTACAACTAAAACAAGTCCCAGAGGACATCTGGGGAGTCATAATATAAAACTTCACAGGAGAAATAGAATGTTTCTACAGGAACCAGCTTCTGGGCAGTGAGTGAAGCAGCCCAGCTCATCCCTGTCTCCTGGTTCCCACACTCTGTGCCTAAGCTGCTTGCTGGCTCAGTGTCCCCAAATTCCTCCTAGATGAGTGTGCCTCAGGACTCCTTCCTGGGACCATGCTCCAGTCTGCAGAGCAGAAACTACAAAATAGTCCTATGGAGTGAGCATTGCTGGTCCTGTGGAAAAACTCAGATTCCTTCTGGAAGCTTCCCCTGTCCCTGCCCTTCGTTAAGGTCTCAAAGCTGCGGGTTTGGGGTCAGGTGAGGAAGGGAGGTTAGGTGCTGTTGAATTCCACTGTTCCTGTTACAAGCATTGGACATGTGGGAGCAGGTCTGGGAGAGGGTGTGCAAAATGGTGACAGAGACAAGGCAAGTGGTTGAAGGAGGTAAAGTAGAGCAGGTGTAAGACTTTAGAGAAAGGTGGGGAATGAGGGAGAATAGGACTTCCATGCTCCATCTACTTCCAAAAGCCAGCCAGTGGAAGTCCCAAGGGTCATCATATTTTGATCTGCAATAGATGGTGCAGGGACAGGCAGGATCTTGCTCCATCATACATGGGGTTGCCATGAATAGAGAGCTGCTTGGATGGAAGCTAACAGCACAAATGCCCTGGTCACTGAGTCTTACCACCAGAGGAGCCTCACCACTGAATCCAAGGTGGCTGGAGCATTTTTTTTTTTTTTTTTTTTTTTTCATGCCTGAAAGTGCATGCTGACTAAGATGCTCTACTTTCTCTAGGACAACCCCATGGAAGAATGCTTGATTTTTTTTTTTTCTTTCTTTTTTTCAGATTAGCTTAACAACCAGAAATTTTATGTGAAATCTCACCATATAGAATACTGAACACAAATTTTTTTTTTTTTAAATCCCAAAGTATGGGGCCACAAACATCTAATTGGTGAATACTCTTCTATATACCTCTCTTCCAAATTATAAACCATACCTGAATGTTTGGTGCTACACAAAATCACAGAAGCAACCTTTCATACCTTATCAGGTCTTGTTGTAGGCGAGTTGGTACCAACTTATAGCGACCTCATGAACAATAGACTGGAATACTGCCTGGTCCTTTGCCAGGCTTATAATCTTGGCTACACTTGAGCCCATTGCTGCTGCCGCTGTGCCAATCTGTCTAGTTGAGGATCTTCCTCTCTTTCACTAACTCTTCACTTTACCAAACAAGACACCCTTCTCCAGGGACTGGTCCCTCCTGATAATATGTCCAAAGTACGAGAGAGACAAAGTCTGGCCATCCTGGCTTCTAAAGAGTATTCTGGCTGTACTTTTTCCAACACAGATTGGTTTGTTCTTTTGGCAGCCTGCAGTACTTTTAATATTCTCTTCCAACACCATAACTCAAATGCATCAATTCTTCTATTGTCTTCTTTATTCACTGTCCAACTTTCTCATGCCTATGAGGCTATTGAAAATACTATGGCTTGAGTTAGCTGCATCTTAGTCCTCAAACTGACATCTTTGCTTTCAATACTTTAAAGAGGTCTGGTGCAGCAGATTTGCCCAATGCAATATGTCGTTTGATTTCTTGACTGCTACTTCCATGAGTGTTGATGGTTGATCCGAGCAAAATGAAGTCTTTGACAACTTCCATCTTTTCTCCACTTATCACAATGTTATTTATTGGTCCAGTGATGAGGACCTTTGTTTTCTTTACATTGAGGTGTAACCCATACTGAAGACTGTGGTCTTTGATCTTCATCAGTAAGTATCTAGATGATTGATATATCTGCAGGTAATATGAAGTAGGAGAAAGGTTTTTGGAATCAGGGAGAAATGAATTAGAATTTCTTCTTCATGTTTCCTCTGTATGTGTTCTTCAAAAAGCTTCACTTTCCACATCTTTAAAATGGTGACAATAATGATGTCTGACATGGCTAACTGTCACCAAGCAGGCTTCTCACACCCCTATAGTCTTTCTTGCTAAGAGAAAATAATTTTACTGGAGAAGCAGTAGTGAGCCCAAGGGAAAGACTTATGAACAATTGGAGTCACGGTGGAGATCCTATTTCTCTTTGCCGTGGTTGGTCTAGGGATGAGCATGCAACAGCTTTGAGCAATGAGGTGGAAAGGGAAGTCAACTGGAGAGTGTCTGAGATAAGTTTCCCTCCCTGGTAGAAGAGAAAGTGTTGAGGGAAAAGAGTGTCCTTTCTGCCATGACCCTACCCTTCCTATTGGGGACACTGGATTTCAAAGGCTTAGTACCAAAACAGAAGGTAAAATTTTTCATGGATCATTTTTTATCATAGATTGTATGTTGAAGTGATAATATTGTAGATGTTACTACTAGGTACTATTGAGTTGGTTTCAACTCATAGCGGCCCTGTAGAAGTTTCCCAAGAGATGCTGGTGGATTTGAGCCTCTGACCTTGTGGTTTGCAGCCCAGTAATTATTCTACAGCACCACACATTGGGTTAAATAAAATATATAGTTTGACTTTGTCTCTTTAAAAAATATGGACTAGCTGAAGCTGTAGGATCAGCACTGGATTTCGAACCACAAGGTTCGCAGCTTGTTCAACTCCACCAGCTGTTCCTTGGAAACCTTATACAGCATTGCTATGAGTCGGAACCAAGTAGACGGCATTTAACAACAGCAACAACAACTAAAGAAATACAAATTTCACACTGGCTTGCACGTCTGGCTTGTGTCATACTTGTAATAGGCAGCATCCTTCTAGACCATGCTCCATGGACACAGACTGGGGATAATGGACGATGGCTTGCCCAGGTGGCTCCAAGCCCACTGCCATGACCTGTATAGATGTCTATGGAAGGATCCTCCCAAGGGCTGAGCAAGTTCCTTGTGTGCATACCTTGAAACCCAATCAAGAAGCCAAAAGTGAGGATGAGTTTGGACATCAGGTGTTTTCTGCCAAGAAAGTATAAGCAGAGCCTAGAACTGGGGGGAGGTGCAGGCAGGATCAGCCTGGGGCTGGAGACCAACTCTCCCAGTTGCCACCCATTTATTGTTGTTGCTTAGTAACACTGAGTGGGTTCTGGCTCCTAGTGGCCCTGTGAAGGGCTTCCGAGAAGTGGCTGATGGATTTGAATTGCTACTCCCTTAGGCCCAGAACACGGAGGCACCTGAGATTTCGGGAATTCAATTTTGGCCTTCCAGATTGTTACAGAGAGATAGTTGCCAAGGCATGAAGAAATAAAAACCAAACCAAATAAAACCACCACTGTTCATTCCAACTCATAGTGACTCTATAGGATAGATAGAACTGCCTCATAGGGTTTCCAAAGCTCTAATCTTTTCAGCATAGTGGTTACGAATCGGCCTGCGAACCTTAAGGTCAGCGGTTCGAAACTACCAGCCGCTACGCGGGAGAAAGATGAGGCTTTCTACTCCCGTAAAGATTTACACTCTTGGAAACCCTGTACAGGGTCGCTATGGGTCGGACCCGACTCGATGGCACTTAACAACAGCAACAACAACAATCTTTCCAGAAGTGGACTGCCTTGTCTTTTTTGAACCACCTTGTTTGAACCACCAACCTTTTGGTTAGCAGCCCAATGCTTGACCCACTGCACCATCAGAACTCCTAGGTATGAATATAGAAAATAACAGTCTGGTAACTTCCTTTATAACTTGTAAATATTTAGATATATTATGTCGTTGTTGTTGTTGTTATGTGCCTGGAGTCGGTTCTGACTCATAGTGACCCTGTACAGGGATTCCAAAGCTGTAACTCTTTACAGGAGCAGAAAGCCTTATCTTTCTCCCACAGAACAGCTGGTAGTTTCGAACTGCTTATGCTGAGGTTAGCAGCCTGATTCATAACCCCTATGCTACCAGAGCTCCTTAGATATATTCTATGAAGTCTCTATTTGTGTGGATGGATTGGCACTGTGGCAAAAACAATGGGCTCAAGCATAATGATTGTGAGGATGGTGAAGGCCAGGCGGTGTTTCGTTCTATTGTGCATAATGCTACTCTGAGTTGGAACCAACTCAACGGTACCATTGGATTCTGGTCCTGGGCAAGTCAGTTAATCATTATTCTGGTTCATATGGGTACATTATTCTGGTTCATAGTGGAAGCCCAGGAATTTCTGTTATAGCAGCACTAGATAACCAAGACAGGTAAAGTAACCTTTGAATCATGTTTAAAGCTAGAGGCAAGGGGTATAGCTGCAGTGGGAAGAAGTTAAAGTCGTTTGTTCCCCCGTGTCAGAAAGGGGGAAGTTAAAGTTAAAGTCGTTTGTTCCTCCATGTCAGAAAGAGCCTAGTTCTGGACGTCTAACTGCTGGACACTGGGGACCCTGGTGAGTGATACTGTTTAGCAGCTTCACCCATCTCCAGTTGCCTCCCTTTAGCTACCATGGAGCATCTAAGGTGACACTGTCTATTTGCTCCCTCAGAGTAAACAGAAGATTGATTAAACATGGCAATGGTCCAAACTCTGCTCCAGGTCTCTCACTAATCCTAGTTCTTTTAAACCTCTCGACAAAAGCACTACACAAAAGTCAGTATAAGCAGTCCCTGCATTACAAACACGATGCCTCTAAGTCTGTCTTTGCATCTAATTTGTAGGCAATTTGGAACAGGTTTATATGATTCTTATTTGGCATCAGTTAAATGTCCGTCTTCTTGTTGTTCCCAAGGAGCAGCTGGTGTGTTTGAACTGCCCACCTTGCAGTTAGCAGTCCAGTACTTATCCTTATCGTACTACACCCTATGTACTTAGTATATAGTATACATTTCTATAAGGAGCCCTGGTGGTATGGTTGGTTTAGCATTGCGCTGCTAACTAAAAGGTCGAACCCGCAGTGACTCCGTAGGAGCAAGATGCACCAGTCTGTTTCCCTAACGACTCAGTCTCAGAAATCTTACAGGGGCAGTTCTGCTCTGTCCTCTAGGGTTGCTATGAGATGGAATCAACTCAGAGTCAGTGGGTTTGGGCTTAGGAAACCCTGTACAGGGTCGCTATGGGTCGGAACCGACTCGATGGCACTTAACAACAACAACAACAACATATAAACCAATTAAGAATCATTACCAAATACACTAAAATGCCTTACACTTAATTATACAGTTCATAATAATAATATACAGAAATAATAAAAGTAACTGCATATAGTAGTGCACTAAAGAGAAACAACCTATGTGTATCTGTATTGTTGTTATTGTTGTTAGTGCCATCGAGTCAGTTCTGACTCAGAACAACCCTGTATCCAGTTTCTGAGGAGTGACTGTTGGGTTTGAATCTCTGACTTGTAGTTAGCAGTCCAGTGTTTATCCTACAATACAGTGCCATAAAACAAAGCAAAACGTTAAAGAAACAGTTCTTTAAAAAGTTTAGAAAGAAAAAAGATTATGATCAAAAGATTTAGACTTATTTTCATTTCCATGGGTATCCTGCATCCCAGAAGGGGCATCCATGAGGTCACCTTATGACAACATTAATTAAGTGGTTGATGCAGGAGAAGTGGTGACTGTTGAGGGTGATGGGCCTGGTGTTGGAGAGGATGGATCTGGTGTTGGAGAGTCAGGGTTTGATTTTGCTTCTGGAGACAATTTCTGGAAGTAGGTACCATAGGAAGTTTTATAGAACTTTCCTTTGTCTCATCATAAATGGCCTTGTGGCAGCTGAGACCCTCAGTAAATGTACTGTATGTAGTCTTTGTTGATCCTCTGCATTAGAATCTTGCTCCTCTAACTTTGCTATCCCTGCTTCATTGTGAGGAAACATTTCAGGTAACTCTTCAATCAAATACTTTTTTGGTTCTGGAGTCTTCCAGTATAGATTTTCTTCCTCAAATGCTGCTCTATTTCCATCTTTTTCTGTGATGCATCGCCAGCTCTTGCATTAGATTTATGCTTTGGAGACAAGGTTACAAGGGTAAATAAAAGGGAAATTTAAGCCAAATACAAAGTTACACACTCTGCTCAGTGTTACCAGACACACAATCCAACTTAAATAGGTAAATGATGTTTTCCTTCCTATTAACCACTCAAGCCTCACAAAGTAATGTGTGCATTTGCTGTTAAAAACTACTGCTTTAATTCAAATTTTCAACTCAATAGTCTTTAAAGCAATTTGTTTTGAAATATGAGTTGTCCATAAATCACATAAATTTATTTAGTGTGGCACTGTAGGACAAGCCGTGGACTATTAACCACAAGGTTGGTGGTTCAAGCCCATCAGCTGTTCCTTGGGACTGACTAGATGACACTTGACAACAACAGCATGGTGACAAAGACTCTGGCACAAGATGGCTTGGGTTTGAATTCCAGGTCCCTTTCCTGTGTGTCAGTTTCCTCATCAGCAAAATGGATTTTATAAGAATAGTACCATAAGAGGCTTCTTACAACAACAATGAAGTTTAGGGTCCCTTGAGTGATTCAATGGTTGTTAATGGTTCAAACCATCAGCTGCTTCTCAGAACCCTATTCGAGGTTGCTATGAGTCAGAACCAACTCGACAGCACACAACAATACGTTATGTACACAATGGTTGAAGTTCTTGTGTCTGTATTTGTCGTATACACACACACATAATATAGACACACATACATGAGTATGTCCCTGCCCCACTTAAATTCATTACCACCTGGGTTTACAAGGTGATTTGTCTGTAGTGAGAGAATGGTCCCACTGGACATGAACATAGTAGTTTTGTTTTTCAGTTTACATCAATTATTTTGCATCTTATTTTTTGCTGCCCATTGGCAAGCAAACAGAGGCACAAAGGAAACACAAAAATAAAAAGGCTTAGGGTGTTATGATTATAATAGATTAAGACTATTTAATATTTTGATGAACCATCTTCTCAATGACTATTTATATATGAGTATTATGGACCCTTTCCCATGCACAGTTTACAATAATACATACAATAAGGGAGCAAACTATAAATAGAGAATAAATCAGGATTAGGGAAACATAGAGTTAACAGATTAAGACCAGAAAGGAAGCTAAAACATAAACAGGAGAACAAAAAGTCCTAAGCTTTTATCAAAGTTGAATCACGCATTTCACTTTGAGCTTCCCTGTGACCGGGACAATACAGAAAACATAACCAGCTACCTTATTTGTGTCACCAATAAGGAAAAATTATAAACGATTCTCATTATTCATAGATTCCCCAAAGTTGATCCTTGTGGGGCTATCAGAGTCATTTGGAAACGTTCACAGAAAACAAAAATTTGAGTCTCTCCTTGCATCTGTTCCTGGTTGAGGTAGAAGAAGGCAATGTTCTGCTTCCTTGTCTTAGCTCTCGGATTGCAAACAAGTAGGCTTTCTGTGGTCTGTTTAGCGCCAGGTTTCTTATACTTTTATGCTTTTGATTGGAGACTTCACTGTTTAAATTGCACCCCAAGAGTAGCGCTTAAGAACTATCTTGTGTTCCAAAGCGCAGTAAGTAAGGCTCTGATGTTTGTTATGGAGAAAATATGTATGTTATGCTCACTTTATTCAGCCATGAGTTTTAGTGTTGTTGGTTGCAAACTCAATGTTAATGAACCAACAATATATGTAAGTTGTTGTTGTTGTTAAGTGCTCATTGAGTTGGTCCAACCCACAGCAGCCCTATATAGGGTTTCCAAAGAGTGACTGGTGAGCTTGAACTGCCAACCTTGCAGTTCAAACGGCTTTGTGGTCTGGTGTATTAATCCACAGTGCCACACCAGGACTCCATATACGTAAGTAAGGTGTCTTAAAACAGAAACACATATAAAACAAGATTATACATTGATTGGTTGATGAAAATGCAACCAGAGGCTCCTAAAACCTAACCCTGTATTTCTTTCTCCTGGAGCAATGGCTCACTCTTTGCTAATTCAGCGTTCATGGTAACATCATAGAACAAGAATTAAGTATAAGTATTTCAGGTGGGAAAATTTCCTTAAATTAGGAAGAAGTGTCATACATGGGTTTTTATAGAGGGAGTAGTAAGTAATGCCATGTGCAGTTTTTTTTTGTTGTTGTTGTTAAAAAGGTAGAAATCAGTTGTTTTAGCAATCATTTTATGGGGGGACTATTTTTTAATTAAGGAAGGACACAGAAGGAGGAATAAGGATTGGATTTCTTATGTGTCAGCAAATGTGTTTGGATTCAGTTTGCCTTAAAGTGGTTATATACATAAGAATGATCTACTTTGTAAACCTTCACTTAATTCACAATACAAAGTTTCAAAAAAAAAAAAATAATAATAATCACCTATGGATCAGACCTATAAGAACTATAAGTTTTTTGTTAAACTGTGGTTTCTGGTACAGTAAATCTGGGGTGGATATGAAAATTCTCAGCAGGGTGTGAAACAGCAATGAAGTGGTTGGAAGCCCTGGTTTAGATTTGGGAGTATGAATTAATCCAATAATCATGAGTTCTGAAATCAATTCTTCCTCTTAGAAGAAAGATGAATACTTAGCTACAGTGTATTGAGCATCTATTATGTGCCAGGCACTATGCTGAACATGTAATAAAAATGAACTCTGTCTTCCACCAGACCTAAAAGGCAGGCATCTCATCTCATCACCTGATGAGGGGTCCAGCTCAGGCCATTCTTCACCTTGTTGGAGTTCATACAGCTCCTCACACTGGGGCTCTGAGCTCAGGCCCCTGCCCCAGAACCTTACTGGACTCTTATTCTCTCAGGGAAGCCTGCAAAATGCACTAAAGGTGTGGCTAATGGTCAAAAAGCTCATTTTACTTCACTTCTAGGAGGCTTCCTCATAAGGGGGATGTACAAACATGCCCACATCAGTTTTGCAGGACAAAATGAATCAATCCACCAGGATATGGCAGATTATTCAGAAACTATATAAAATTTCCATTATTGTAAGGCAGCAAATATGTCTCCATCACAATGCTGGTGTATCGCCATCGTGATGTTGGTAGGATTCAGCCCACCCATTGGTGCTGACTCAGTTCTAACTCATTGCTTTCCTATTGGACAAGGTAGAATTGCCCCATAGGGTTTCCAAGGCTGTAATCTTTACAAAGCATACTCTTACATCTTTCTCCTATGGAGTGGGTGGTGGTGGAGTCGGTTCTGACTCATAGCAACCCTGCATAGCGTTTCCAAGGCTGTAAATCTTTACGGGTGCAGAAAGCCTCATCTTTCTCCTGAGGAAAGGCTGGTAGTTTTGAACTGCTGACTTTGAGGTTAGCAGCCTGACTCGTAACCAGAGCTTCTTAGGGAGAGCTGGAGGGTTCAAAATACTGACTTTTCAGTTAACTTTTCCAGTTATGTTGAGTCACTGTGTCACTAGGACTCCTTAGGCTGTTCTGCAGGTCTCTGTTCCTTCTTGACTTTATGTATTGTCATAGATTGAATTGTGTGCTTTTTTCAAAATACGTGCCAGCTTGGAGGGTTATGATTCTCAGTGGTTTGGCAGTTATGTAGTGTTGTAATGTGACAATTATGCGAAGATGACCACCATTATGTGCTTGATGTGATAAACTCATAAAAAGTTTAAGGGTGGGCTGCAATATTCTTAACCCCATCACAACCCTAATTCAATGTGAAGGAGTTTCCCAGGGGGGTGGCTACAACATCTTTTATCTTACAAAGATGAAAGAAGAGGGAAGTGAGCCAAGAAAGAGGGACCTACTATCACCAAGCGTGTCCTTTGAAACTGGGATCTCTGCATTGTGAAGCTTCTAGATCCAGGAAAAACACATGAAGATCTCCAAAGAATGTTGGATCTATAAAGGCTGAAAGGAGCCAAGGACCTTTCCTAGAGCCTGCAGAGAGAGAATGCCTTCTCCTAGAGCCAGAGCTAGAATGCTGGTTTTGGACTTTTAGTCTCCTAAGCTGTGAGAGAATAGCTTTCTGTTTGTTAAAGCTGGCCACTTGTGGTATTTCTGTTATAGCAGCACTAATTAACTAAGACATTCATGTTAAAACATCATGCTAGCCTTAGTAAGAGACAAACTATTGTACCAAAAAAAAAGTTTTTTTTTTTTGAGAAAAGATTTTCAGAGAATTATGCAACCATGCTCATACTGGATAGTTACAAGACTGTGGGTTCTGGGATCAGAAATAGAGTCCAAGTTCTGACTCTGTTCTCATTAGATTCCTTGGGCAAATTATTTACATCTCCAATTCTGTCCTGACTTTCAACTTGTCATACCATGGTGGATTGCATGCTGCTATGATGCTGTAAGCTATGACACTGGTATTTCAAATTATCAGCAAGGATGCTGCTAGTGGACTAGTTTTAGTAGAATTTTTGGACTAAGACAGACAAGGAAGAAAGGCCTGGTGATCTGCTTCTAAAAATTAGCGAAAGCAATGATGGATCACAAGAGAATATTGTCTGACATAATGCTGGAAGATGAAACCTTAGTTAGGAGGCACTCAAAATATACAGTGAAGTAATGGCAGACTTGAGCATACCAACAGTTCTAAAGATGGTATAGGATGAAGCAGCATTTCCTTCTGTTTTACATGGGACTACCAGGAGTCAGACGGAGTTCTGGTAGCGAAGTGGTTACAAATTGGGCTGCAAACCACAAGGTCAGCAGTTGAAAATCTACCAGCTGTTCCACGGGAGAAAGATGGGGCTTTCTGCTCCCGTAAAGATTTACAGCCTCAGAAACCCTGTACAGGGTCGCTATGAATCGTAATCAACTCCACAGCACATAACCAACAACTAGGAGTCAGGGAGTCCTGTTGTGGCACTGTGGGCTAATGCGTCAGACTACAAAGTCGTTTGAACTTCAAGGTCGGTGGTTCAAGCTCACCAGCTGCTCCTTAGAAACCCTATGCAGGGTCGCTATGGGTCGGAATGGACTTGACAGCACTTAACAATAACAACCACGAGTCAGAGTCAATTCAACTAACAATAGCAACTAACAACAACAATAATAATGGCGCTGATCCCATAGGGTTACTGTGAGGAGGAAATGAGGTATTGACTATTGAGCCTTTTGTCTTATGTTTGACACGCAGCGAGTACTTAAGAGATAAGAGTTATTATTATTCACTAGTTTAGATTACAGCTCATTAAGGAACCAACAACACTGACCAGGGGATGCTATACTCTGACTGATCAGCTTGGGTCACAGAGTTAAATTCAAAACAATGATACAATTGGAGGAAAGCGAAGACAAAAGCCTGAGGGAAAAGTCTTTAGACTATTACTGTCATCCAGGCAGGAGATGGTAGTTTGAGTAAGGATGATGGTGGCTTGAGTGAGGGTGTTGTTGTTATATGCCATGGAGTTGGATCTGAGTCATAGGGACCATGTACAGGGTTTCTGAGGCTGTAATTCTTTACTGGAGCAGAAAGCCTCATCTTTCTCCTGTGTAACAGCTGGTAGTTTCGAACTGCTGATTGTGAGATTCACAGCCCAATTCATAACCATTATGCTACCAGAGCTGAGAGTGGTACATGGGTCCTATGGCTGACATCTAGACATTGTGCTACTGGCAAGCTGTAGATAGAAAGTAAAGATTATCCCTACTCTTCACCTGAAATGTCCTAGAGTAGTTTTGCATATTCTTATCCATGCAGAATAGGAAGGAGGAGAGCCACACAGCCAAAGGTGGATTAGCAAATACCTTAGACTCAGCCTGTGGGAAGAGATGGTGGAAAAGCTCAATATCATCAGCCCAAACAAGGCAAGGATCAGACTGTTGAACAGACTACCAATTGCTCATACACAAGTTCAGACTGAAGCTGAAGAAAATTAAAACAAATCCATAAGAACTGAAATGTCACCTTGAACATATCCCACCTGAATTTAGAGATCATCTCAAGAACAGATTTGATGCATTAGACCCTAAAGATTGAAGATCAGAAGAGTTGTGGGATGACATCAAGAACATCATACAGGAAGAAAGTAAAAGGTCATTAAGAAGATAAGAAAGAAGGAAAAGATAAAAATTAATGTCAGAACAGACTCTGAAATCTGCTCTCCAGTATAGAGATGATAAAGCAAACAGAAGAAATGAGGAGGTTAAAAAGTTGAACAGAAAATCTCAAAGTGCAGCTCAAGAAGACAAAATCAAATATTGCAATTAATTGTGCAGAGACCTGGAGTTAGAAAACTAAAAGGGATTAACATAATCAGAACTTCTCAAGCTGAAAGAACTGAAGAAAAAATTCAAGATTCGACTTAAAGTACTGAAGGATTCTATGGGCAAAATACTGAACGATGCAGAAAGTATCAAAAGAAGATGGAAGGAATACACAGAATCACTGTACCAAAAATAAATGGTCAATGTTCAACCATTTCAAGAGGTAGCATATGATCAAGAGTCAATGATACTGAAGGAAGAAGTCTAAGGTGCACTGAAGGAACTGGCAAAGAACAAGGCTCCAAGAATTGATGGAATACAAATTGAAATCTTCGAACAAACCAATGAAGCACTGGAGGTGCTCACTGATGTATGGCAAGAAATTTGGAAAATAGCTAGCTGGTTAACTGATTGGAAGAGATCCAAATTTGTGCCTCTATGGGTTATAGAAATCATTGGATGCTATCATTAATATCATATGCAAGTAAAATTTTGCTAAAGATTATTCAAAACTGACTGCAACCGTGCTGCCAGAAGTTCAAGTCAGATTCAGATGAGGACATAGAATGGAGGATATCATTACTCACATCAGATGGATCATGGTTGAAAGCAGAGAATAACAGAAAGATGCTTCTCTGTGCTTTATTAACTATACAAAGGCATTTGAGTGCATGGATCATGATAAACGATGGACAACATTGCACAGAATGGGTTTCTGGAACACTTAATTGTGCTCATAAAGAATTTGTACATAGATCAAGAGGTAGTCATTCGAACAGAACAAAGAGATACTGAATTTTTTTTTAATCAGGAAAGGTGTGTTCCAGGGTTATATTCTTTTGGCATGTTTATGCAAGCTGTATGCTGAGCAACTAATCTGAGAATCTGGAATGTATGAAAAAGAACACGGCATCAGGATTGAAGGAAGACTCATCAACAGCCTGCAATTGCAGGTGATAAAACCTTGTTTGCTGAAAGTCAAGAGGACTTAAAATACTGATGAAGATAAAAGACCACAGCCTTTAGTATGAGTTGCACCTCAGTGTAAAGAAAAAAATTCTCACCACTGAACCAATAAACAACATCAAGATAAATGAAGAAAATATTGAAGTTGTAGAAGACTTCAGTTGGCTTGGATCCACCATCAAAACCATGGAAGCAACAGGCAAGAAATCAAATGATGCATTGCATTAAGCAAATATGCTATACAAGAGCTTTTTAAAATGTTCAAGAGCAAAGATATGCTTGACTAAAGTGTGCCTGCCCCAAGCCACCTTATTTTTAATAGCCTCATATGCATGTGAAAGTTGGACAATCAATAAGGAAGACTGTAGAAGAACTGAAGCATTTGAGTTACGATGTTGAAGAATATTTAAAGTACCATAGACTGCCAGAAGAACAAACATATCTGTGTTGGAAGAAGTACAGTGAGACTGCTACTTAGAAGCCAGCATGACCAGACTTCATCTCTCATATTTTGAACAGATTATCAGTAGGAATCAATCCCTGGAGAAGGACATCATGCTTGGTAAAGTGGAGGGTGAGCGAAAAAGAACAAGGCCCCAAATGAGATGGATTGGCACAGTGGCAGTAACAATGGTCTCAAATGTAACAACACTTGTGAGGTTGGCACAAGTTGGGGCAGTGTCTTGTTCTTTTGTGCATATAGGGTTGCTGTGAGTTGGAACCAACTTGACGGACATAATAATAACATAGACTCAGTTATATAGAAGGTCCAACATTAAGTTATCTTTCCTATACTACGTTGTTGTTGTTAAGTGCCGTGGAGTTGGTTCTGACTCATAGTGACCCTTCACAGGGTTTCGAGGCTGTAAATCTTTATGGGAGCAGAAAGCCTCATCTTTCTCCCACAAAACAGCTGGTAGTTTCAAACTGCTAACCCTGAGGTTAGCAGCCTGATTTGTAACCACTACATTACCAAATCTTGTTGTTGTTGTT